>NW_017619038.1:1334847-1934847 GCF_001879475.1 Ipomoea nil
TGAAGCTGTGTCGGTCGGGATATTCCCTACCAAGAGCCCCCAGCCCGGGCCTTTTTGATCAGTCAGGGAAAAAACGGGACGGATGAAGAAGCCCAACCGTCAGCCACCAAGCCGACCCGCCAGCTGTCATTCCATTCTACGCCACGTGTCGGCCTCTGCCGGCCTTGGCGATCCCATCCGTCGTCTGGATTCAGCGCGGGTCGTGTCAGGCAAGTTGGCCCATTTCCCGCCTAAATGTCCTCCTATAAATAGGCCCTTGAGGCCCTCATTTGAACTTTCCTCACTCTTTCGCATCGGTCGGTACCCTCAGAGAGTCCGAGCAGAGCAGCTTAGCAAGGCAGTCGAGCAAGCAAACTTCAACTTTCAAGCTTCAAACTTCAATCTTCCTTCAATCGGTAAGCTCTCACCCTCCTCTTTACTTTAGGCACTCATTTATAGGTAGAACTGCTAGGTCAACTAACTGTCCCGGACGTTTGAAGTCCTTACTAACTCCGACCGACCTTTAGGTAGATCGATATGACAGACTCGACAGTCAAAACGCCTCGATTGCTGATTACGACGAGGAGGTCGAGCGCATCAGCGACGAGGAGGTGGACATAATGTCCTACACCCGGGCTAGTCCCCGAGCGACGCAGCCCCCGAGCAAGCCGCCGAGCGAGACAACGCACCAAGCTCCTCTGGATCGTCAAGCTCAGTTCAAGCGGATCGGGGAGCTCCAGCGAAAGAAGGGGAAGAGAGGACCACGTCAGCGGCGAGGTTTCTCAACCGAGGGCGTTAGGGAAACGCCCACCCGGGTGGTTGGGGACCACCCGGAAGCTGCTCTTCGAGGGGGTGATCGAGAAAATACCCCCGAGCAGACCGAAGAAGACCCGGCGGGCGGCCAGACCAGCCGTCGAGCTCGAGTTCCTGAACAGCGAGAGCGTCGAGCAAGAAATGAGCCTGCTGTCCAAAGGCGAGAGCGGCTCGGATTGCCGAAATACTCAGGGGTCGGCAGAAATTCGACACGAGCCGCGCAGCTGGAAATGTAATTGACAGCATCGGGGCAAGTGGATCGGGATGCACTATGACTCCCTGACAGCCCCGATCGCCATTCCCTTCACCCCCCTCCTAAATGCCTTCTTGGCCTATTACCGAGTCGTCCCGGCCAGATCTGCCGAACGCACATCGATCTTGGCCTGCTTCCCACAGATATGCGCTCGGCACGGGCCGAGTGCACGATGGAGTTATTTAACTTCATCTATCAGATCAAGGTTCTCCCGGGCCGCTACGGGGTGGGTTCCTGATGTTGCAATCCCGAACGGACATGTGCTCGATCAGAGGCTTGCCCGGGAACAACAAGGGGTGGAAAAACAGGATTTTCTCCCTCAAGTACGAGCCCTGGATCTTCCCGGTCGATCGCGTCTGGAGCACACATTTCAGAAAGCAAGTGGTGCCGGCCGAGACGCAAGCGCTGAGGGACGCGGTCAGCCGGATCTCGAGCGAGGTGCACGAGTATACAATCTACCGGACGGCTGAAAGTCTCGCAGCTGCCATGCTCCCGCCCCCACGTACGAGCTGCCGGAGAAGTATCTGCCCGTTCCGATGGGCGTGACGGTCGCCAAGCCGTCCAAACGAAAGAAGAAAGGTTTGGCACGAGCTACTTCCCGACCGGACTTATTACCTCGATCTAACTAACTTTCTTGTTTTGCAGCTATGGCCGAGTTCGGCGATGAAGACACCGCCTTCCCCACCCGTCAAGATCTCGCTCGGCGGAAGAAGAAGCCAAGACCAAGGCGGCCGGGGAGAAGGAGATCCCCTCTGCCCGACCTCTGAGCGCCTCGACCGTGACGACGGGCGAGGGCTTCATCGTGGAGCAGCCGACGTCTGTCACCCGGGTGGAGGTCGCCCGGGCAAGGAGAAGGTCGCCGACCAGGGCGCGACCGAGGCGGGCGGCCTGAAGCGCCGCCGTGAGCAGCACAGCCCGACCCCTTCGGCCGGGCGGGAGAGGGAGCCTACATCCGTGCTGGCACGGATCGGTAATGCCGCGCCAGCCCGAGCGATTTGGGGAAGATGACCCCGACCCAGGTGGCTGAACGGATTGGCCACGATCTGGCCGAGGTGAGTCCCAGCTTTTAATCTTTCTTTGCCCAAATATCGTTGATCGGGCTAACTTTGACTATCTTCTTTGTGTTGCAGATCTCCCGGGCGACCCAACTTCTTCAGGGTCAAGCTTTGCTGGCCAAGGAGCCGATCACCACAAGAAGACGGCTGCTCGTCGTCTAAAGGAGATCAAGGAACTCCAGGCTGAGCTGGAGAAAACGCCAGAAGGCCCTGAAGAAGGGTGACGAGGAGCGGGTGCTGGCCGAGAAGGTCGCCAGCCGGGCGATTGGGGAGGCCCGGGAGCTGAAGGCGCAGCTCGAGAACCCGAGCGATCTGGTGCGGGCGGCCTTCAAGAACAAGGAGCTTGGGCACGGCCTTCCTGACCGCAGCCCGAGGAGACGAGGTCGGGAACGAGTTGATCGTCTCGTTCGGGAAATGGGCCTTCACGGCCGGAAGCAGAAAATGCTCGAGCGCCACCCGCAAGCGGTTGGAGGAGGCCCTCGACGCCGATGATCTCCAACTGGTCTTGTCGGCCTTGCCCCCGGACGTGGCAGATCCCGGCCCCTCCCCCTTTACCCCGACCCGAAAGCCAAGGTACCGAGCCTGGGCTTCGTCGGCGGCTGCCCCGAGCGGGAAAGAGGCGACCGCCGGCGCTCAGGAGGCGAAGAAGTAGATTTAGGCTTCTTTCCTTCTTTTTTGTAATGATGACTGATCGGGAGCCCGGTCCCGCATTGTACCGGGCATCTTTTGCCGATTAATAGAATTCATTTTTACTCCATCTTATGCCGCTCGTTTTTTATTTTCTTGCTTCCCCATTCGCACACATTGATCACAATCACTCGACCACCTGGCCTTTAGACCCGGTCTCGCGATACTCGATCCGCTCAACGCCCGACCTTACGGCCTTATGGCCTGGTCGTGCGTTCGATGTTTCGACTTCAAACTGGCCAACCGATCGGGTTGACCCGACCTCCGGGCCTTTGCCGAAAAAATTTCGAGCCTCTACGGTCGGAGCATAACCGAGCGACGGGCCGAGAACAGGCAAGCCTCTACGGTCGGAATGTAACCGAGCGACGGGCCTTGTATACTTCCTTATCCCAGCCCCCACACTATTGTGCGCTCGAGGCACGAGTGGGTGCGATAGTGGACAGAAGTTGGACGGATCGGGGAACAATGCCGAGAGCTCCTGGCTTCCCCGATCGGTGGCGTGACTTGAGTGTCCGCCTATGTGGAGTGCGTTTTGACCGGTCGACAGACTTCGCCCGATCGATTGAATGTTGAAATGATCTGCTCATGACGAGGGTGAAAGGAAATAACCGATCGTGCCGCCGCATACAAACGGTCGAGCAATCATTGATCGTATATACATTAAACTTTCCCGCTCGCAGGCGGTTGAACTAATTTTACAATCATAAAATTTATATAGAAACGACGACCGGGACTAACTCGCAGGTCCAGCCCCCACTTCGTCTAAAAATACAAAGAATAGGCTAATGCCTAAAAAGAACGAGGTGCTCGGAATTCCAAGTCCCCTCTATTAACCGACCCGTCGTTGTCTCTAGTCGGTACGTCCCCGGCCGGATGACAGCGTTGATGATGTACGGCCCTTCCCAATTCTGAGCTAGCTTTCCCCCTTCTAAAGGTTGACTGGCCTCCCTTCGTCGTAAGACGTAATCTCCGACTTGAAAATAACGAGGGTTGACCCGGAGGTCCTTCGAGCTCTTGACGCGCTTCTGGTACTCGGCCATACGCCGAGCGGCTAGCTCTCTTTTTTCTTCGACCGCATCGAGGTCCACAGCCATGGCATGTTCATTGTCCTCCGCGTTGTAGGTTCTCTCTCGATCGGTCGGGATCCAAGCCTCGATCGGGAGCCGGGCTTCAGCTCCGTAAACCAGGGCGAAAGGGGTCTCCGAAGTAGCTTCCCTCGGGGTCGTCCGATAAGTCCATAAGACATATGGCAACTCATTGGCCCAACTACGACCGGCCGAGTGTAACTTCTTTTTCAGACCTTCCAAAATCGTCCGGTTAGCATTTTCCACTTGCCCATTTCCCTGCGGGTAAGCGACAGATGACCGGACATGAGTTGTCCCGATCGTGGCCAAGAAATTCTGAAAATATTGGCTCACAAATTGGCGACCGTTATCGCTGATGAGATGTACGGGCACGCCAAAACGGGAAACGACATTTCTCCAAAGGAACCGAGCACACTGCTGAGATGTGATCGTGGCTAAGGCTCGGCTTCTATCCACTTGGAGAAGTAATCCACGGCGACGATCACGAACCTTCTCCGACCGGACAGCTGGGGAAAGGGGCCCAAGATGTCTACCCCCCACCTAGCGAAAGGAATTGCGGTCGTGACCGGCTGGTAGAACGTTGCCGGGCGTCCAGGCATCCGGGCGTATAGTTGGCACGTCTCACATTCCCGAGCTAACTTTTCACAGTCCAACTGGAGGGACGGCCAATAGTACCCGATCACCATGATACGACGAGCCAGGGATCTACCTCCCTGATGTGAGGAGCAGATCCCCGAGTGAAGCTCCTTCATCACTAAATCCGCCTCAAACGCGGTCAGGCATCGCATGAGAGGACCTCCATACGATCGTCGATATAGACGACCGTTCGAGACCTGGAACCTCGGGGCTCTCAGCTTGGCCTTTCGAGCACGCTGCGGGTCGTCTGGGAGTCGACCGTGCTCGAGGTATTCCTTCAGATCAGTGATCCAGCTATCTTCCACCGGTTGGATTGGGTTGACCGGCAGGCGATGGATACTGTGTTTGGGGATCACCAAGATCCGAGCTATCTTCGACATGTGTTCCGGGGCGTCTTGGGCCAATTTAGACAAGATATCCGCATCGGCGTTATCCAATCGGGGATGTGTCGGACGGTGTACCCCCGGAACTGTGCAAGCTTCTCCATGGCGAGGTCTCGGTATAATTGTAGGCGTTCTCCGTTGACCTCATAATCTCCGAGAACTTGCCCGACACGAGCGCAGAATCGGTTTGGGCTCGGATGTATTCAGCCCCCAAGTCCCGAGCGCATTGCAAGCCATTCACAAATGCTTCATACTCGGCTTCGTTGTTGGTCGGGTGGAACTGATACATCAGAGCGAAATACACCTTGAAACCTTCTGGGCTCGTGACCACTACTCCTCCGCCCGCTCCTTTTTTGCTACTTGACCCGTCAGTAGCTAGCGACCACCACTCGGCCTCGGGATCCTCAACCTCGGGGGTCGGGTATCCCGGGCGGTGCACTCGACCAAGAAATCTGCCAGAGCCTGACCTTTGATTGCTGGTCTCGGTCGGTATTCGATCGCGTACTGGGTCAGCATTAACGCCCATTTGACTAGGCGGCCGGATGAAGAGGCGGTGCGAAGGACTGGTCCGATCGGCTGATCGGTCAACACGCGAATCGCTCGACCCTGGAAGTAGGGAGCCAACTTCTTCGCGGCGGTATAGAGGGCGTAGACGACCTTCTCTAACCGGGAGTACCGGAGCTCGGGACCATGTAGCGCGTGGCTTACATAGTACACCGGTCGCTGGACCCCTTCCGGGTCGGTTCGGCACAATACTGCGCTTACTGCACGATCGGAGACGGCAAGGTACACGTCTAGCTCTTCTCCGAGCTCGGGCTTTGAGAGCACAATAGGTGACATGAGGTACTCCTTCAACTCGTCAAAAGCTGCTCGGCACTCTTCGTCCCAGACGAACCCATTAACTTTTCGCAATACCTTGAAGAAAGGTAGAGCGCGCTCGGCTAACTTGGAGAGGAATCGGCTGAGGGCTGCCAACCGACCAGTCAATTGCTGGACCTCCCGAACGGTAGACGGTGGTTGCATGTCCAGAATCGCTTTAACTTTGGCCGGGTTGGGCTCAATTCCTCTCTTGGTCATCATGTAGCCGAGGAACTTGCCGGTCTGAACCGCGAATGTGCACTTGGTCGGGTTCAGCCGTAACTGGTACTTCCTCATGATCTGGAAGCACTCCCAGAGGTCCCGAGTGTGGTCGGACCGGTCCCGACTCTTGACCAGCATATCATCAATATAAGCCTCCATCGTTCGGCCTAATAGATCGGCGAAGAGCATATTGACCATTCTCTGATAGGTCGCTCCAGCATTCCGGAGGCCGAACGGCATCACTCGGTAACAATACAGCCCGTCCGGGGTTACGAAGGCTGTCTTGCTTTCGTCTTCATGGTGCATCATTATTTGGTGATATCCCTTGAAGGCATCCATGAAGCTCATCAACTCGGTCCCGGCCGTCTCGTCGACCATTTGATGAATGCTTGGTAGAGGATAAGGGTCGAGCGGACAGGCCTTGTTGAGGTCCGTGAAGTCTATGCACATCCTCCAAGCTGGGGGCTTTGGAACTAGAACAATGTTTGCCACCCACTCGGGATAGATAACCGGGCGGATGTGCTCGATCGCCGCCATTTTCTTGACCTCCTCTCTAACAAACTCGCGGCGATCGGAAGATAGGTATCGTGTCTTCTGTACGACCGGCCTCGCTGCGGGATCGACGGCTAGCCTATGGCAAATGACCGATCGATCGATCCCGGGCATGTCTTCGGGTCCCCACGCAAAAATATCAGCATACTCCCTGAGTATGCTCAGAACCTCCGCTCGGAGCTCGGGGGTGAGGGCCCGGCCAATTTTAATCTTCCTATCCGGGCGGTCCTCGGATAGGGGAACTTCCTCTATCTCTTCGGAAGGTTCGAGTTGCTCCTTCCGTTCTTTGGCCTCCTCTTTGGCTATAGTGTTCACCCGGGAAGACGGACCGGAATCGCGTCTGTTGACCGCTCGGGTGTAGCACTTCCGGGCGGACTGGACATCGCCACGGACCACACCGACCCCATTTGGGGTGGGGAATTTCATGCAGAGATGGGGCATGGAAATTATCCCACCGATCTTCATGATGGCGGGTCGGCCTAGGATGATGTTGTGGACGCAATGGAGGTTGACCACAACGAACTCAAGCTCTGTCTTGATCGACTTCGGGGGGGTGCCGATCTCGACCGGGAGAGTGATTTTGCCTTCGGGGTAAATGAGGGCCCCGGTAAATCCCGACAGTGGTACACCGACCGGAGTCAGCTCCTTCCTGTCAAGACCAAGCTTCTCGAACACGTCCAAGTACAGGACGTTCACACTGCTACCCGTGTCCACCATAACCCTCTGGACGTCCGTTCCCTTGACGTCGATTGTGACCACGAGCGCCTCCATGCCGTGGTCACTGCTGCTAGGTTGGTCCTCTAAGGTGAAGGTTATGGGCTCCATTTTTTGTCTTTTCCCGGTCTCTCGGGAATCCACAATCGCAACCGGGCAATTCGTCCTCGGCTGGGAAGCGTCTTCTAAGCCACCAAATATGACATGGATGGTGGGCTTGCCGACCGGGCGACTGCTGGTCGGGGGATCAGGGTCCCGTCGGTCTTCATGACGATCGTCCCTTCGATCGTCTCTTCGGTCCTGACCCGACCGATCGGAGCGGTGATGAGATCGCCTGTGATCCCTCCGATCGGTATTCCTCTTGCTTTCTTCTCTCTTCCCCACGCACTTGTCCAATTTTCCCAAATTGAGCAAATCTTCCAACAATTGGCGCAGGTGGGTGCACTCCTCGGTATCATGCCCGGCGCATCGGTGGTAAGCACAGTGCTTACTCTTATCAGGGCCGTCTCGATCGGGATGGGGGAGTTTGATGAGGTTGCAAGATTGAGCATACTGCATGGCCTCCGCTGCAGATCGGTTTAAGGCCGTAAATTCACCAGGCCTGGTGCGGGATCGGGGACGATCGTGTCCCGATTGATGTTCCGCCCGGCCGGCCGGTTTACGGGACGAAGAACCGACCTCTTGTGAACGTTTCACGGCATTCGCCTCACCAGCATTGGCGTAATCCGTGACCCTTCGGAGGGCCTCCTCGTATGTGGTCGGGGGGTGAAGGATGAAATCCTGGTATAGATACCCCGCCCGGAGGGAGATGTGAAGCATGTGGGTGGCGGTCGCATCATCCATGGGTTCGACCTCCCCGACCGCTGCTTTCCACTTGATGAGGAAGTCGGTCAAGCTTTCCCCTTCGAGCTGCTTGGCCTTCTCGAGGTACATGTAAGACTTCCTCACCACTTTGGAAGTAATGAACTTCCGTACAAACTTGATCGCCAGGGTCTCAAATTTGTCGATCGACCCCGGGGGCAAGGTGCGGAACCACTCTGCTGCCCGACCGGTGAGGGTTGAGTAGAAGGCCCTGCACATCACGGCGTCTGAAACGCCCTTCAGCATCATGTTGCTGAAAAAATCGTTCACGTGAGCCTCAGGATCTGTCCGACCGTCGTAACTCTTCTCTCCCGAGACCTTTAAGTCGAGCGGGTAAGGCTGAGCCATTACCGCTGCTGTGAAAGGCGTCTGGTGGAGGGTCGATCGGTCGGCCGGGGGTGCTGCAGGATATGCATTCCTTAGCTGCGCAACTTCCGCCTGGAGGTTGTAGAGCAACCCTCGGGTTTCGTTGAGCTCGGCGTTCTGGGCGGCTTGGGCTGTATCCCGAGCGCGTCGACGTCGATGTGATCTCGACCCGCTGTACCCGGACGAGGCCTCGTGGCTAGCTTCCTGCATTTGTTCGTCCTCTTGCCTGGGGTTCGGGTCCTGGGGTCCCAGACGCTGGCGCATCTCTGGTCGGAGGCGGTCGAAAGCTACCGCTCGGGCAACCTCTTCTGGGTCCTCCGCTTGAACGGCCTGAACTGGTGCCTCCATCGCGTCAGCACCCCCCGACCCCAACCGCGAATGAGCCGAGCGTCGAGCCCGGGAAGTGGACTGACGCTGCGGCTCTACTTGTGCGGTCGGCTGTACTGGAGGGGCGGCGGCTGGAGCTGTATAGGCAGGCGTATATGGTGGATAGCCAACCGGGGAAGTGTAGCACATCGGTTGGCCTGGCCAAAACCCGTATGGTGGAGGTGGAACCGGATACGGGTACTGGGCGGGATACATCATCGTCTGCTGCTGGTATGGCAGACCGGGCGGTGGGTATCCCGGCTGTATGTAATTCACCGGCTGCTGGGCGGCCGGGTACGTATTTGACGGATGTGGCGGTGAAAGGTTGAGGTTGAGGTCCATCGTCTGACCCTGCTGTTGGGTAGCGTAGTGGTCGGAGGAGCTCGCTGCATCCGCCTGGTCGTCGGCGAAGTTGTTATGTGCCCACGGATACATGCTGGTATGGTGATCGGGTGCTCGTCAAGACGTTGGCTTGTTGCACGGATCCCCACGGACGGCGCCAAAATGATACTGCTAATTCTACGTAAGCAATATAAATAACACAAGACCAAGTAAAGCAAGTAATTCTTTATTGATCAAGGTAGAGTTCCTAAGTACAATCTACTTGGTTGCTCTGAGTGCCGACTGAGTGCGGTCGGGATTCTCTAATAACAACCTATCGATCGTCCAAAAGTCCTCTACACTGTAGCTACTGTGGGTACTTATAGCCGCGACGCCGGAGACAAGCTTCCGGCCGTTCGGCATGCTCTCCACGTAGCCTCCACGCGTCCCCCTCCCGGGTGCCCTGCCTGTCGTCGTAGAAAGCCGCCACGTGTCTTTAGCCAGCTCTCTCGCCTAAGGACCACCGCTCGGGGTTCATAGCATCGCTCGGGCAACTCCCGGTCGGACCCCGACCGGGTTCTCCTCAAGGAGCCCGACCTGTTACCTGCAAAGACATAGACAAAAGGACAAAGGCATCTCGGTCGTGGTGAAGCTGTGTCGGTCGGGATATTCCCTACCATCAATTATTTAAGGATACATTTAAATGAGAAGGGTGTAAGAGTAATTCTATTATGGTGTTTAATTTTGGATATAATTAAAATAGAATATTTACCTAATAAAAGGGATCTTATCAATGGTAATAATTAATTATATTTTTTTGTATTCTGAGATTTTGAAGAAGAAAAATGCCAAGAAGAAATAGTAATATGAGATTTGTATGTGTGACGGTGGTGTGTGCATTTGTGTGGTAGGGCGTGTGCAAATTTCTGAAACTTTGCATCATGTCGTTTTTGTTTTTGTTTTTGTTTCGTTTTGTTTTTTTTCTTTTTTTTTTTTTTTTTTTTTTTTTTTTTTTTTTTTCTTTTTTTACGATGGAGTATGCATTTTTGTGATACGGCATGTGCAAATTTGTGGCAGTGGAACTTTGCAGCATGTCATTTTTTTTTACTGTGGTGTGTGCATTTGTATGGTTTTGCGTTTGTAAATTTTTGACAAAGGAACTTAGCATCATGTCGATTTTTTTAAAAAAAAAAATTTTACGTTGGTGTGTGCATTTGTGTGGTATGGCGTGTGCAAAAAAAAACATCATGGTTTATATACACAAAAAAAAAACAAAAAAAAAAAAAAACAACCAGAATTAACGCACACACCATACCAGAACAATGCACACACCGCTGTAAGATTGCATTTCAAAAATAAAACAGTAATAAATGTGTGTGCACTAAACTGGTGTGTGCACGTAATGAAGTAGGTGGATGCATAGGAATGAGCACGTAGGTATTTGCTAAGTAGGTTATATTTCACAACTATATGGCATGTGCGCACACGAGTGACAGTATGTGCGTTATGCTGGTAACAGTAAGATAGAGAAATATTAAAAATTGATTGAGATCAAAAATAACGCTACAAATCTTTATAAACATGGAAAAAAATGAAATGGAAAGTAATAAATACAGTGATTAAGGACAAAAACAACCTTGGCTTCATCTAAAATCAGTACCATTTGTGATCCAAGTGAAATCAATCTAAACCATTGAAAAATAAAAATAAATGCACAGGATGTGGCCTCACGATCTCACCTAAGGGGTGGCACTGGATTCAAAATCTATATATATATATATATATATATATATATATATATATATATATATATATATATATATATATATATATATATATATATATATGGAAGGGATCAGGTGCATTTGTGGCTTCCCGTGCGTGAGTCTTGTGCTTAATGTGCCTGAGCTTTATACTTAATGTGCGTGAGTATGTAATGTTAATGTGCGTGTCTTTTGTATTCAATATGCCTGAGTCTTGTGTTTAATGTGTATGAGATTTGTACTTAATGCGCGTGAGTTAGGATGCATGCCACTGTAGATCGAGTCCAAGAACGCATGCAAATTCACCAGCATTTGCACGCCAAAATATGAAGAATCCCTTCACCTTAGATAGCTAGCAGAGGCTGGCGATGCTGAATGTCCATAGTTAGCTAGCAGCTAGGCTGTCAGATGCTGAATCTTCATAGTTTGGTGATCGATCGAAAAAAATAATCCTTTAGTTCTGGAATGTCATGCCCACAGTTATTAATCCATGCATATATGCATCCTCCGGATACTGATCACAGGGTAACCCGTAAAGATAACACCTGTATATTTTTATGTTTAATTTACGTAGTCAAAATTAAAACAATAATAACCAAACCCACTCACGCACATTAAGCACACAACTCACGCACCTTAGTCACAAGATTCACGCACTTTAAGTACAAAACTCACGCACATTAACATTACACACCCACGCACATTAAGTACAAATCTCAGGCACATTAAGCACAATATTCACGCACATTGAGTAAAAACTTCACGCACATTAATCAACCGCACGGGAAGCATTTAAGCGCACGGGAACCTTTCAATATATATATATATATATATATATATATATATATATATATATATATATATATATATATATATATATATATATATATATATATATTGGTAGGGAATACCCCGATCGACATAGCGTTATCCCGACCGGTGTGCCTTCGTCCTTTTGTTCTTGTCTTTGCAGGTAACAGGTCGGGTTTCTTGTGAAGAACTCGGTCGGGACCAACCGGGAGTTACCCGAGTGGCAGTGTCGACCACCGAGCGGTAGCCCTTTAGCGAAGAGAGCTGATGAGGGACACGTGGCGGCTCCGCGCATTGACAGGCAGGGCACCCGGGACGGCGACACGTGGTTGCTACGTGGGAAGCATGCCGGACGGCCGGATTTGTGTCTCCGGCTTCGCAGCTATAAATACCCGCGATAGCGACAGTGTGGGACTTTTGGACGATCGATAGGTTGTTGTTAGAGAATCCCGACCGCAGTCAGTCGGCACTCAGAGCAACCAAGTAGATTGTACTTAGGGCCTTCACCTCGATCAATAAAAGATTTACTTGCTTTATTTGGTCTTGTGTTTATTTAATTACCGCATTACGTGGCAATTAACACTATCATATATATATATATATATATATATATATATATATATATATATATATATATATATATATATATATATATATATATATATATATATATATATTATTTTTATTTATTTATTTATTTATATTACTTCGATTCCCATTCTAGAGTTATTCATTTCAAATCAAAATATCAAAATTGACTATCTACTTTACCAAAACATATTCCCATTCCTTAATTTTTAATTCCTATTCTGATTCTGAAATCCTGAACCCAAAGCCCCCTAATTCAACAGGATCAAAAAGCCTAAAAGTATGCATCCCTCTTTTCTCCAAATGGTGACAACACTGAAATGATATGTAACAAACAATAACTATATTGAATGGATACCATTCATCTGGTCCATTCAATCACTATCCCATTTAGATGAACAAACAACATTCATGATTCATTGCATGTGCTTGAGAAAAGTTAGTGATGAAGAAAACAGCAACTGTTAACTAAAACCATCAAATATAGATTGGTATATGCACTCCAGTAATAAGCAAACTAAGATTTTATTTCACAAACTCTACCTAAAGTTTGGGACACAACATGAAAATGAAAGGGGTAGGGGTAGGGGTAGGGGTAAGGGGTACAATAGAGACTACCAGTTCAAAAGCTAAAGAAAACAGAAGAAAAAGGCAAGCAAACAAACATAATATTTAATACAGTAGCAGAAAGCTCCAATAAGCCTACTTATGATATAATAGGGGAATGGTGATTCTTGCTTTGTTATGTACAGCCTTTCATTCTCCTCCAGAATTTCCATTGGGGGAAAGAACTGGAAATGTGCCATGGATTCATTCAGAGGTACCAAGTTGATACATCCTGCTTTGGCAGCTGATCCATCGAGGAATAATCAATTGGTGCTGCCAAGTTGAACGGGGAGCCAAACCTAAACTCACCGGGATCGCATGTGTTTCCATTGAATGGAGACTCATATTGGAACTTGGATTGGCCAAATTGGGTTTCTGTGGATGAGAAGCCAGATTGGGTGATGGGCATGTTTGTGTCCTGAAATGTTGCACCACCCCCCACTGGGGCGCCCGGTTTGAAGAAGTCATCATCCAGTTGAAGCAGGTTGTGGTCTTCTACTACAGCATTAAGGTTCACAGAATTGAAGTTACCATTTTGTTGAAAATTGGTGTCGTAGAATGACATGAGTTCAGAAATCATCCTTTGGCCATCTTCAGGAAGCCCAAAGCTCGAGGCATTTACAGATGAGGAAGACCCCACTGATGGAGCAGCGGGCTTAGGTGCAGAGAAAACAGCTGGACCGTCATTGTTTATTTGGAAGTTTTGCATGCCAAGCCTTTGAGCAGAAGCGAAGCGGTATTGGCAGTTAATCTGGTGATTATTCCTTGATGTCCTGTCCTGGAACCCCATCTGGTAGTTGCTATAAGGGCACTGCGAATACTCGCATGTATATATCTTCACATCCACATGCTCCTCACTCGATGGGTGTTTCCTCTTCGGGAGGAAATCTGAGCTGAGATCAATAATCTCGCCTTTTATAGGAGCTAAGAGCGGGACCAAATTTCTAGCTTTAGGTCCTCCCATACCCATGTTAAGGATGTTCATCTCGTGGGGTTTGCATTCGAGATCGATGGGACTCTTATCATACACTCCTTCGACATCATAATCACTAGCATCACTGGCTAGATGTGAGCCATTCCCAATAACCGAAGGGCCCTGTGGATAGCTATCGGGATACAGCTTCCTAGCCAGCGACTCTTCTTGATTAATGATAGCAATCCAGGTAGCACTCTCCTTGGCTGTCATCTTATCCTGCAAGCATTTTGACTGCCTAACGAGCTTGCGAATCTTGGCAATGTCAGGGGACAAGTGCTTAATCACTGCAGTGAGAACGCCCACTTTCCATGCCTTTTTCAAATCATGAGGCTTTTTATAGGGCGGTGACCCTTGATCCTTTGGCATTCCCAACTGGTCCCACCATTCCTCGTTACCCGAAGGCCACCAAGGAGGAGCAACACCCTTTTCCAAAGGAAACCTTCTCTGAGGAGGATCACAGTGTTGCATCAGAGCAGATAACAGCGAGCCCAACGTCGTATCCTGGAGCTCTTGCAGCGTGTGAGGAGTTGACACCACCACACTCGACTCCTCAATCTTCCCCGGGATATTGTTTTCTGCCTGGTACTTGGCAACTGCAGCTGGGCCATTTCGATCAAATCTGACCTTCTCCTTCCACCAAGCGCGAAGATTGTCAGAAGCTCCGCTCACGGGCTTCCCCTTCTCGGGAATAATCCCGTAAACAAAGCCCTGAGCATTGCAAACCTCCATCATCTTCAGCATGTACTTCAGTATACCGTCTTGAGCACGGGACATCTTCTTCCTCCGTGCTTGCTCCTGGGACTGGCGATGCTTCGCGCTGTCAGCTCCATCCTTGGTTTTGTTCTTCTCCCTCAGCCGCCTCAACAGCATCCTGTCCCTCCACATCCTCCTCTCCAGCTCCTCCACATCCATGTCATCATCACTGTAGTCATCGTCCTCAACCCCAACCCCCGGTGCCTTGGTTTCAACTTCAGGTGCCATTTCAGTACATCCCGGGGACTCCGAGAGGAAATCAAGATTCTCACAAAAACCCATATTCGCCATATCCTCAAACATACCCATCAACCAGATCCAAGCAAAATCTACACACACAACTTATGTATCAAATCAAATCCCTAGCCAAGCTCTGATGATATTTACACTGGAATTGATGCACACAAGATCAAACAAAGACCAAAGCTCTCATCTTTCTGCAGAAACAAAACAAAACAATAACCATTAAAGAGATAATCATATAAAACACACATCTGGATCCTGATTTGGGTTAATTCCTTTTTTTTTTTTTTTTCTAATTTTCTATAGAGCATCACTTGATCTATTCAACACCTTTGATCTAAATCCTTGATCTCTAGTTACTGAAACAATCCTTCCAGGAATATTTTTATCTCTGTACAATCAACCACTCCTAGACATAATTGATACACAAAAGCTCACTTATCAAAACAAGAATGAAAAAGCTGATACACAAAGGGTCAAAGGCAGAGTGAATTTATCATCTTAGTGCAGAAACAACTAAAGCAAAAACCATTAAAGAAATAATCAATCCAAAACTACACCAAAATCTTTTCAGAACAATAAACATAGAAACACAAAACAACAACAAAATTAACAAAACAAATCTTTCAAAAAGTAAAGCATCATCCTTCCCATCTATTTAGCTTATTTGTGGGTAGGCAAACTCTTTGATTTTTCATTCCAAAAAAGCACAAGGAAAAAAAAAAGAATTCTTTAATAGACCATGGCTTGATCTACTCAACACCCTTTGATCTTTACCCTCTCTAGTCTCTACCCACCGGTTCAATGTTCCAAACAAACAATTCACAACTTCACAATCAACGAAAGGTCCAAACAAAATCGCAGAAAAACCGAAGAAATTCACAGTGGAATGAACTTACGGATAGATCTTCCCCCCTCCAATGATTTTGAGCCACTGACTGACAAACTGAGAAGTTCTATCTCCAAGAACCCTCTGTAGTTCCGAATTATGGTTTGGGAAACAAAGATGATAAGAACAAAAGGGGAGAGAAAGAAAGGGAGTTTGATGGCGTTGTTGCGTAGTGGTGACTCACGTTCGTTTGTCGGGAAGTGCTGATATAAAGGAAGGTGGTAAGAAGACGGGAAAAAAGCTATTGCGGTAAACCAGCCGCCTACTTTTTGTTTGCTTTTGGTTTTTTTTTTTTTTTTTCCTTTATGTATATATCAATCAATCATTTTATAGAAATTTTTTATGTATTATACGTAAGGATGTCGTATATTTTTATTTTGTTAAATCACTAACAGCTGATTGCTGAAAATATTTAAAGGGAAATGGAATTGAAATTCCATGGAAAATAAATTTCAAGAAAATAGATTTCATTGTTTAGTTGGTGGAAAAAAAATTATTGAGAATATAAATTTCATTGTTTGGTTGAGTTTGGAATGGTAAGGAATAATGAGTATAATGACAAATATAATCCTACACAACAACAATAATATAATAATAAGAGTAATTAAAAATGTCACATATTTAATAAAATGATATAGATGGTGTTTGGTAAATAGCTGTCAGCTGATTGGGTTAGCAGTTTGATTAGTTGATAGCATTAGCTGATTGTAGAAAGATGTTTGGTAAATTAACTAATAGTTGATTGCATGTAAAATGACTTTCTCAAAAAAATTATCGAAAAATATGTTTTGAACAACCTTTTGAAATTTAGCGTTTTGGAGCAATAAGATGCTACAAAAAGCTAATTAATCAAACACTTATATTGATTGTTTAAATAAAATAAAAAATTAAAAAAAAACGTCAAATAGCTTATAGTGATTAAATAAGTCAAAATTGACTAATAAGCTAACTATGTTACCAAACAGGGCCATAATATCTCGATAGTGATTTATTTTAATATAAATTATATTATATTATAATGAAAAATTTTACACTATCGAGATTATAAATTTGAAAGTCCGTAATGTCATTTTGTGAAAAATTCCTTTATTTATTTTTAGAATAAATACCCAAAATGGTTCCTCGACTATAGCTAAATTCACAAATTGGTCCTCGACTTTCAATTTCAACCAATTAAGTCCTTAACTTTATAATTTTAACACAATATGGTCCTCTGTTTATTTGACCGTTTGTTGACTGTGATTTTTGAGGATATATATGTAATTTCATGGTCCATCATCGGGTTTTTAAGGTTTTGGTTGCATTTCCAGACCGCACGGTTACATTTGAATCCACTGTCGAAAGCAATTTACCCAATCCGGTCGCCTTTCTTCATCCTCCATTCGGATTCAATGTAGTTGAGTTCGTACCAGAGCGAAGAAGACGACGTGTTTCCGAACCAGTGCAACGTCATCCTGGAGGCCTCCACGTGCTCCGACGAGAGCTGAAGGTTCTTCTGGAGATCGTCGATCACAGTCAACAAACGGTCAAATAGATGGAGGACCAAATCGTGTCAAAATTACAAAGTTAAGGACTCAATTGGTTGAAATTGAAAGTCGAGGACCAATTTGTGAATTTAGCTATAGTCGAGGGACCATTTTGGGTATTTACACTTATTTTTATTTCTACTATCTACTTCTACTATCTACTATCTACTATATACTATACTAATAAGAGCCCAAAAGAGTTAGGCCTATAATGAGTAGAAAAAATGGCGGTCAAAATTTTTAATCAAATGAATGACTCAGATTGATCAGATTTTAATTTTTTCTTAAGATTTCCTAATTTATCCTTAATGAATATGGTTATCGGTTAACTTTTCCGTTAAATATTATCTTTTTCGTTAATTTCTGTTAGTTCACCGTTAACTTACTCATTGATTTTAATAAGAAAGGTCTTAGGTTCGAACCTCATCCCAATCAAAGTTGGCATAATTAGTACTCTATTTTACTCTTATTAAATTAATAAATTAAATAATAATTTAGAAGCTACAACAAAAAATAATACATATGCATTTCTTTAATTTAGAATTATGTGTCTACAATGTCACTATTCAAAAAAAAAATTATTCATTATCAATAAATTAAATAAGAGAAATAATTTCATTAGTTATATTGTATTTATTTTTCTCCAATATAAAAATTCTTTACATTCAAATTCATCAATTGATTATATTCGCTACATTATCCCTACAATGTCTTTATTAAAAAAAATTTATTCAGTATCAATAAATTAAATAAGAGAAATAATTTTATTAGTTATATTGTTTTTATATTTCTCCAATGTAAAAATTCTTTACATTCAAATTCATCAATTGATTATATTCACTACATTGTCTATTATCTTTTTGTGCACACTATTTTTAATCAAATTTCAAAGTTATAATACAAAATAATGCTATATATTTATTTTGCCAAGTATTTTAGTAATACCATGAAAAAATTAAAAAAAAATATAATTAATAAAGTCAATCATATTAACTACTTGAGGGATTTGTTGACAAAGAGAGTATTCTAATCACACAACAAATTGAAGTGAGAACTACCTCGCAATGTCCTTGTTTGACAATCATCTGTTAGCGATTAGCGTTAGCGGATTATATTAGCGAATTTGACCAGCGAATTATATAAATGGTTGGTAAAAACATATTTGAAAAAATTAGCTCTTTAGATTAACATGTAAAATGACCTAACGGTGTGTGTGTGTGTGTGTGTGTGTGTGTGTGTGTATATATATATATATATATATATATATATATATATATATATATATATATATATATATATATATATATATATATATATATATATATAATAATAATAATTTTTAAAAAATATATAAAAATTTTACAAAATATAATTAAGCCAATCATATTAACTACTTGGGAAATTTATTGACAAAAAATGTATTCAAATCACACAACAAATTGAAGTGGGAAACTATCTCGCAATGTCCTTGTTTGGCAATCAGCAGTTAGCTCTTCAATATTAGTATATATTTAATATTTTATGCCCTAATTTTTATTTGCTCCTCCTTGTGTCCCGTATTTGGTTTCAACCATACCTATACAATTATTTTATTGACAATTATAATCAATCTTGACTATATTATCTTGAATTTGTAAACTTAGAATTACCTATTTAAATACGCAAATTTAACATTCAATTATCTATGCATGAACAATTCCAATATAATCTTGCATTGATATACTTTAAAGTACTTATTTAAAAAAAAAAAAAAAAACATTGGGCATTATGCCAATCGCGCAATGCGCGTATAAAAACTAGTATAGTAATAAGTATGGTGCATTTTTAAAATGGAAAAACATATCCATTTATAATACTATTATGCACGATATTTCATGATTTTTTTTAAATGACTTAGTAGTGTAATTGTGAAATGTAATAGAAGAGATTTTAGATTTTATGAATATGGAATAGATATTTAGTACACATATTTATTACTCGTTTCTTTTTATATGTATAGTACCAAAAAGATTGTTATGCAAAAATGAAAAAGCAAACTATAAGAATTAGAAGTAAATTTTATATTATGTATTTAATGCTCACTCTAAATTAATGTCTCTTTTGACTATTTGAATGGCTTGACAAAGACTCCAAACTTTTCATATATATATATATATATATATATATATATATATATATATAGTAGGGTTCCAGTGAGAACATGTGCTTAGGTGAGAACGTGAGAATACATCATGTGCATCCATTTAATATTTTTTAATGGTCTAGATTAGATTGAGTGTGTGCGAACACGCATTAAATGTGTGCAAACGTGATTTATATGATGTGTTCTCACGTTCTCACCTAAGCACATGTTCTCATATGATCCTAACTCTCTCTCTCTCTCTCTCTCTCTATATATATATATATATATATATATATATATATATATATATATATATATATATATATATATATATATATATATATATATAGATTTTGGTTCCTATGAGGTCAGGTCTTCCCGTGCGGTCAGTGCGGCATACACCATTAGGTATGCATAAATGCACAATTCAGTGTTCGAAAATACACTAGAATGAAATGTCAAAAAATACACCAAATAAAAAAAAATACATCACACATAATGGTGTATTACGAACACTTTGTAGTGCATTTATGCATACCTAATGGTGTATGCCGCACTGACCGCACGGGAAGACCTGACCTCACAGGAACTTGACCCTATATATATATATATATATATATATATATATATATATATATATATATATATATATATATATATATACTAGTATTTTATATGCGTGATGCGCAAAAAATATATGCCCAATATTAAAATCTTAGTTATATTAATTTTTTAAAAATAATAATGTGTGTGTGTGTGTGTGTGTGTGTGTGTGTATATATATATATATATATGTATATATATATATATATATATGTATATATATATATATATATATATATATATATATATATATATATATAATTCATATTAATATTATTGAGGTAAGAATTATAGAAATGATAAATTACTAAATATAACTATGGTAACATTTTAATTAAAACCTAAATGAATTCAAACTTACCATTGAAGGATATAAGAAAAATTTTTGTGTATGCATGTAAATGGTAATAACAATGTGGAAAGATAACAGAAGTTATAACGGCAGGGATATTTTTGTCCAAAAAATTATGTAGTACAATTTTTATAGCACAAGGTACAAAAAAAATTAACGGAAAAAACGGACATAAACCAGGGGTATAACCTGGATTGAAGCTTATTATGTTTTTAGATATATATATATATATATATATATATATATATATATATATATATATATATATATTGTGTGAAATTGTTTTAAAAAATTGACAAAAAAATTTTGTTTTCTTCAATACCCATACTAGTCTAAGATCCCCACAATCCACGCCTCTATGAGACTATGACCTCTTTATGTTGATAAACTTATTACCTTATCTTGATTTATTAAATTATTCACATTTTTATTTATGTATGTTATTAACTCACTTGTTTTGACTTGTTACGTATATTTATCACATCTTTTTTTTTTTTTTTGAAAATATTTATCACATCTTTAATCATACTATTTTTTCATCTTTTTATATTATAATTTATTCATTCTTAAACAAAAGTAATAACTCCCACCCAGGCCACCTTATTATACATCATTTACTCAACATGTACAATTTCTTTTCATGTTATGTGTTGACTCACAAGTCACATATATCAGCATAATCGACAACACAATGACACATGAAGACAAACATTTTTTAAGCTAAGAATAGATAAAAAGAGTACTATTTTAAAAAAAACTAACTTTCATATTTTTATATTAAAATTTATTTTTTTCAAAAAATTACAATTTATTCATTTTTTAAAACAAAATAATAATTCTCACCTACCATATCATATATCATTTACTCAACGTAATTCAGTATATCTCAAGACATTTACGCTTACCTTGATTTGATTCATACTAATTTACTAATATTTCATTTATTATATGTGTCAGCTCATAAACTATAATATAATCGACAACATATGAAAGTCAAATATTTTTTTGACGAATATTTTAAAACCACCCTCCCCCTCCCCCACCAAAAATAAATAAACATTTTATATTTTTATATTAAATTTATTCATTCTTAGACTAAAGTACTAACTCTCACCTACCCTACTATACACCAACACAAGTCAATTTCTTTTTATTAATTGATCAATTATATTTTATAGATTTTTTTTATGTATTTTAAATAAAATGATATAATATATTTCATTAGTGATTTAATACAATCGTATAATATGAAGTATATCTATAGTGAAAATTTTTACACTATTGAATGTGTGTTATGAGAATGATTATAAATAGAAAGTGAATAATGTCATCTTTTTTTAAATATCCATTTTTATTTATAGTAATATATAGAGAAAATTGTTAAATAAATCCTTAAACTATATGCAAGACAACAATTATTGATGCATAGACTTTTAAAATTAAAAAATAAAATCTTTCCAATTACACACCTTATCTAGTCATTTTGACATATCTAAGTCCATTAGTTAATAACCCCAACGATTATAATGGTTAAATATGAGAAAAATTCTATTTGGCATTAACATTGACAAAATTAAAGATTGTATTTTTTTGAATGAAATATCCTGCCTATTTTTAAAAATATAAATAAAAAAATAAAATTATTAAAAAAAAGAAACCATGCATAATCCTCGTTTCATATTTGATTATCTAATATTTCAATCAATATAAGTATCTTTTTTCCCGAATGAATCCTTTTCATATTCTTTTTCTTCAATGAACACAATAGCCACTTCTCACCGGCCTCCTTTGCCTTGCCACATCCCAATCACCACCTCTCTTAGGCCATCCGCACGCTTGCAAGAAGTAGCATTGCAATCCTATACACGCGCTTAAATTAATACCCAACACGAAAATTAAAATAAGTAAACATTTAATATAATTTTTTAATATCAAAGTTAATTAACATAAAATAAAAATAATGATTCTCAATATAATTAAAATGAGTATTTTCAATTTGTAATAAAAGTAATAATAAAGATGAGTATTATGATCGATAATTATAATCAAGAATAAAAATTATGTCCTAACAATTTTTATATTAAAATAAATTAAATCTTTTTAACATGAAATTAATGAGGATGAGAGTTACCCGTTCAGAATTGATCGGTAATCTGATTCTGTTACAACGATAAAGACCTATAGGAATAGCTAACCTAAAAGACTCCTATACAATAGGCTAGGCTTAGTCAATTATAACTACCACCACTAGTCTATTAAGCATACAGTATAATTTTATTTTATTTTGAAAGCGCATACAGTATAATATTATTATTAACATTATTAACAATGAGTCAGTAAAACTTAACTTATTTTTTGTTAAAACTTAAAAGTGACATGATTATAAAAGACTTAATAATATTGACGAATAATAATTAAAGAGGTATGCAATGAAATTATGGCGTACGGATTCATAAGTTTGTGTGTGTGTGTGTGTGTGTGTGTGTGTGTGTGTGTGTGTGTGTGTGTATGATTGGGACATCAATTGTCGTTACGTTATATGTGACCAATTTATCTTGTAAACTCTTATTGATATTTTAAAATATTAATTTTTTCCATATAAGATTGGTTAGATAATGAAATTTTTGCATTTAAATTTTTAAAAAGTTAATTCCACCAGAGGTCCCTTGTCTTTTGTGGCAATTCCAAATTTTATCCCAGACTATCGTTTTTACCATTTAACATCCCAGACTATTGTTTTTTTTTTTTGGATACTTATAGTCCTTTTCATGACTTTTTCTATTTTTAGTAAGAGCATTTTTGTCTATTCATATTTTTCTTTTGTTATTTTTTTTTGTTTCAATCAGTATAATTGGTTTATAGGACTTTATTAAAAATCAGTTGAAAAATATTATTACTGAAAATTAGAGGTTATCTAAAGTCCTAAATCAATTAAACCAGTTTAAACTGAAAAAATAACAAAAGAAAAATATAAAAAGACAAAAACGCCCTTACTAAATATAGGAAAAGTCATGAGAATGACTAAAAGTGTCCAAAAAATAATGGTCTGGAATGTTAAACGACAAAAACGATAGTCTATGACTAAATTTAGAATTGACACCAAAGACAAGGGAACTCTGGTGGAATTAACTCATTTTTAAAGTACAGAGAAATTTTGTATAGTAGATTTACTTGTATAGTAATAAAATGTACATTATAATTAAATTAAATTAATATAGATTTGGAATAGTAAATTAACATGTGTGCTACAACAAATAAGGTTTGGTTTAAACAACGAGAAGACATTGTATTTTTAGAATATTTATTTATATTTTGCATTCATATTTTTTTTTTTAGGATGAAGAGTAAAAAAAACAAAAAATAATAATAATAATAATAATAATAATAATATCTTTCACTATTTTTACTAGTTGAAAGAAACAAATCAAATTAAGTAATATTTTAATTATTACCACAAAGACGGAAATAGTTACAATAAAATAAAATAAAAATGACATGACTTCCATTTTGTATTATTATTATTATTATTATTATCATCATCATCATTTATCTTCTATGCCCATACCCTTTTTGGCATCCCAACAAGCAACACCTCAACGAGACTACAATCCTTACCTAACTCTCTGGATAAACTTACAATCTTATTTAATTATCACATCATTCATGTTTTGTTTATGTAAGTTATCAACTCACTTATTTTGACGCATTACATATATTTGTCACATCTTTGACCATACCATTTTTTCATAATTTTATATTTTAGTGTATTCAATCTTAAGCTAACTTAATAACTCTCACCCACCCTATATAATATTATACATCATTTACTCACCACAATTCAATGTATCCCAATACATTTACACTTACTTGATCTAGTTCACACTAATTTACTAATCTTCATCATATCTTACAACATGTGTCAACTCACAAATCTACTATACTAATAAGAGCTCAAGAGAATTAGGCCTATAATGGATAGAAAAAATGACAGTCAAAATTTTTAATCAAATGAATGGTTCAAATTGATCAGATTTTAATTTTTCCTTGAGATTTCCTAATTTATCCTTAATTATATGATTATCCGTTAACTTTTCCATTAAATATTATATTATCTGTTAATTTCTGTTAGTTCCTCGTTAACTTACTCATTGATTTCAATCAATAAGAAAGGTCTTAGGTTCGAACCCCATCCCAACCAAAATGGACATAATTAGTACTTATTTTACTCTTTTTTTTTTTGAATGCTACTGACAGAGGTCTTAGGTTCGAACCCCATCCCAATCAAAATGGGCATAATTAGTACTTATTTTACTCTTTTTTTTTTGAATGCTACTGACAGAGGTCTTATGTTCGATCCCCATCCCAATGGGCATAATTAGTACTTATTTTACTCTTTTTTTTTTGAATGCTACTGACAGAGGTCTTATGTTCGAACCCCATCCCAATGGGCATAATTAGTACTTATTTTACTCTCTTTTTTTTTTTTTTAAATGCTAAGGTCTTAGGTTCGAACCCCATCTCAATCAAAATGGGCATAATTAGTAATACTAATCTCAACCTAACCAATAACACATCCACTGAGGTTTGAACTCACAACCTTTCAAATGAAAGTTCAACCCGGATACCAATAAACCACATAATCTTAGTAGTACTTATTTTACTCTTATTAAATTAAATAATAATTTAGTAGCTACAAAAAAAATAATAAATATGCATTTCTTTAATTTAGAATTATGTGTTAATTCCATAGTTAATTGAAATAAGAGAAATAATTTCATTAGTTCTATTGTCTTTGTTTTTCTCCAATATAAAAATTCTTTACATTCAAATTCATCAATTGATTATATTCACTACATTGTCCATAGAATGTCTTTAATCAAAAAAATTATTCATTATCAATAAATTAATTAAGAGAAATAATTTCATTAGTTATATTGTCTTTATTTTTCTTCAATGTAAAAATTTTTTACATTCAAATTCAAATTGATTTTATTCACTACATTGTCTATTATCTTTTTTGTGCACTATTGTTTAATTGAATATCAAAGTTATAATACAAAATAATGCTATATATTTATTTATAAAGTATTTTATTAATACCATGAAAAAATTAAAAAAAAAATTATATTAACTACTTGAGTGATTTGTTGACAAAGAGAGTATTCAAATCACACAACAAATTGAAGTGGAAACCTATCTCGCAATGTCCTTGTTTGGCAATCAGCAGCTAGCGGTTAACGTTAGCGGATTTGACCAGCGAATATATCAACGGTTGGTAAAAATATATTTGAAAAAATTAGCTGTTTAGATTAACATGTAAAATAACCTAAGGGTATAATAATAATAATAATAATAATAATAATAATTATTATTATTATTATTATTATTATTATTATTTAATAAAAAAATTTAAAAAAAATAAAAAAATTAAAACATATGGGGAGCCAAACTTTCGGCTCCCCTTAGTTTTGCCACTTTTCCCACATCAGTGGTAAAAGTGGAATAGGAGCCTCAAGGCTCCTATAAAAGGAGTCTTAAGGCTCTAATTTAAAAATAAGACTACCCATCCGTTGATGGGCAAGCAGTTAGCCAGCTAAACTGGGTCTTGTTATTCAAAGAGTCGAAATGGCTCTACGATTTTAACTTTTTTTTTTTTTTTTTTAAATATAGAGGTGTTTTGGAAAAATCATTCTACAAAATGCTAAGTGAAAATATTGTAAATTGTAATTTTTGTATTTTCAGTGATTTGGAACAAATTGTTGCCCCAAACTGTTGAATAATCAAACACTTTCTTTAGTATTTTGATTTTTGGTTACATCATATTTACTAACCGTCCAATATCTTTGTGTTACATTATATTTAAAATTTTTAAATTTTTACTACTTCATCTAAATTCCTTAAATTAAGAATTTCTTCCATAATGATTTATTCAACAATAATGGTTGAACTAAATGAACACCGAGCAAAACACCTAAAGGACTAGTACCGTTGATTCATTCATTGATCTCTATTCAAAAGAAGTTTAGCGACAATTATAATGAAATGTCCTATATTATCTTGTATTCATATATCTTGTATTCATATATTATGAGTTACATATTTAAATAAACAAATTTGACATTAAATTACTTATGCATGAACTTCTCATATATAATCTTGTATTGATTTACATTCAAATATTTATTTAATTATAAACATTGGGCGGTAACTCATTCGTGCAATGCGCCTGTAAAACTAGCTATAGTTATAACATAATTTATAATATATGAAGTCAAAAAAATTTCTAACTTTTTATAAACATGTTAAGAATATGTTAAAAGAACAGTATTCTAAACAAACAAACAAACAAAAAAGTATTAGCTCTCACCTACCCTGTTATACACTATTTACTCAACACAATTCATTTTTTTTTTTGTTAATTGATAAATTATTTTATAGAATTTTTAAAATGCATTTTACATAAAGGTGGCATATATTTAATAAAATGATATAATATATTTCATTAGTGGTTTAATAAAATGGTATAGTATTATGTATATCTATAATGAAAAGTTTTACACTGATGAAAGGGCAGGTCAAATAGATCCTTAAATTATAGGCAAAACAATAAATAGTCCCGTAAATTATAAATTTAAAAAAATAAAAAATAATAAAAAAGACTTTCAATTACACACCTTAACTAGTCATTTTGATGCATCTAAACTCATTAGTCGAGATAAATTAAAGGTAATTATACTAGTTAAATTCAAGTATCAGTTTTAATCTTAATTTAACATTATCCCATAAAATATGAGTTTTAATCTTATTTGGCACTGACATGGACAAAAAAAAAATGAATAAAATATTCCATGTTTTCTTTAAAAAATACTCCGTAATTAGCAAAATGAAATTATTTAAAAAAAAAATAAAAAATAAAAAAGAGGAAACCCAAATCCTATAATATTTCCTATTTGATTCTCTAATTTTGGAATCAATTCTCTCTTTGCCCAATGAATCCTTTCCGTCTCCTTTTTCTTCAATGAACACAACCACCTCCCACTTCCCACCTCCTCCGATCCGCATTGTCACATCCCTCTTATTGTTCATGACACGTCACCGCTTCCAATATGGACCAGATCGGGAGGAGGTGACGGTAACAGCTATATATATATATATGCTCCAGCCTCCAGGTTGAAGGAGAATGTTAGAGTTGAGGGAATCAAAGAGTTAGTAGGTCTCTGTTAGAGAAGTTAGCTGGAATTCCATGGCTCTAATTTCGTATTTGTACCTATATATATACCTAGCTTGTATACTGCAATACATAGTGAGTATATACGTGTTATTCCTTCTAAAACACTAACAATTTTATTTATATAATTGATGGGGACATAGACCGCGAACTTATTTTATTAGGAAAGTCTTGGCTCAAGTGGGGTGATAAAGAAAGAAGGTTGGGAAAGGATGGTTAAGAAAGGAGGTTGGAAAAGTGTTGACCCTAGTGGGGTGGTGAACTGGTAAAGAAAGGAGGTTGGCACAAATGGGTCAAAGTATTTATGAGATCCTTGTACTATAGTGTTTTGTTCAATTTAGTCATTCTACTTTAATTTTGTTTAATTTAGTTACTGTACTTTTAAAAGTGAAACAATTAAGGACAATAGATGATGTGGCACTGACATTATATTTGTCACGTCATCATACTTAGATGCCAACTCATATATTATTTTATAAATATTTAAAATTAATTATTTTTACCACCAATATATTACATTAATATGTCCAAAATAAATACATAAATATAAGCTATTGTTCTTGTTTCACTTATAAAAGCGGATAAATGACTAAAATGTGTAGTCAAAGTTGGGAAATTCCCAAACTATGTCGCCTTTTTTTTTTTGACAAAAATATGCAAAACTCCTTTGGGAGTTGCGTTTTTGGTGTATATTTTTTTTTCATGTATTTCTGTAAAACGCAAGAGGTAGTTGCGTTTACGTATTCGTATACGTAAGACGCATTACGCTCTTGCGTTTTTCAACGGATACGGTATCCCCAAAACGCAACTTACTTTTGCGTTTTACGTATTATACGTACAACGCAAAAGTAAGTTGCGTTTTTGACCTTTTTTTGTACCGGCCGTCTCCGGCGAAGTTGAAGGACGGCGAGAACCGCAATATATAAAACGCACCGGCGCCGGAACCGCCGGATACTATGGCATAAAACCCTATAAATATATAAAACGCACCGGCGACAAAAGCATGGATAGTTGCAGCGGTTTTTTGCAGTGTTTATTTCGACGAGATTCTCATTTTTTTTAACATTTGGGTGTTGGGTTTCTGCCATTTTTTTTTCAGTCTATTTTGTGGGTTGGCAAATTTGAATTTGCATTGCAAATTCTTGACCTTTTTCGCACTGGGTATCATATGACAGCTTTAGTTTTCTTTTTTTGGTTACTCATCTCTTCGCCGGAACCGCCGGATACTATGGCATAAAACCCTATAAATATATAAAACGCACCGGCGACAAAAGCATGATTGATTTAGTCAATCCGTTTTATTCAAAAAACGCAATTCATTCTTGTGTTTTTGTAAAATTCCGGCGAAGTACGCATCTCCCAAATGCGTTTTAACGTATTCAATACGTAAGATGACAACGCATCAGGGAGATGCGTTTTTCGTATACAATACGAAAAATGCAACTACCAATTGCGTTTTAAGTAATTAAGGAAAAAAAATACGGCTGAAATACCTCCAAAACGCAAGTGGTAACTGAGTTTTGCATATTTTTGTCCAAAAAAAAGTCAGCACACATTTTTGTCATTTCTCTTGCCCCTCTACACATTCCTGTCATTTATCCTATAAAAGCACAATGACTAAATTGAACAAAACACTATAGTATAGGGAAGAGAAGAAAGAGAAGAAGCTCACATAGGCATAACTGCCGGCAAGCTAGGTGAAGGGAGCAACCATGGTTTGGGTGCTGCCAACAAGAATCAAACCCAAAGAACAAACACTAGGCTACTCCAAGATAACATGTGCACCTCAACCCACCAGGCTACTCCATCACTTGTTTACTAAAATGATACTTCTTATATTTATTACGAGATTGGCAGGCTGGCAGATTCACTAACCCGCCATCACCGCCCGCTGGCGGCCTAATCCGCCGACTACCTCCGGCCATAGCGCCCCCAGTGGGCCTGGTGTGGCGACGACACCCCGTGAGAAGGGGGGCGCAGTATTCAAGGTGTACATATACGTGGTTAGGGTGGTGAAGACGTGTTGATGCAAGTGGAGGGATGACATGGGCACATGAGTTGTGGTCATGAAGGGTGGTGCACGTGTCGGTGGAGGGAGCACCACCGGCGGCTGGTTGGCCGTTAGGGGCACCGAGTGGCGTACTAGGAGTGCCCAGCGACACCCCCGACCAGTGGGCTTAGTGCCCCTCGCCCCTGGGGTGGCGGTTTGAGGGCTACCGTTGGCCGAGGCGTGCTGGGCACGTCGGGTGCACCCGGCTGCGTCCTGGTCGTGGGGTGTAGCGCCCTGGCTGATGGCGGCAGGCGTGGAGACAGGGTGACATGGGCGGTAGGCATGGTGGCGGATGGCTGCATGGTGGGTGGCGGATGGCTGCAGGGCGAGCGTGGCACCTGGGGTGCTGGTCGCATGCGGTATGGCGAGGCGAGGCGTGGCATGGCGTCTAGGGTGCTGGCGGCATGGTAGCGACAAGGAGACAGGGGCGCGACAACGTGAGACAGATGGTTGGCCGGAGCTGGTCTACTTGGGATGACGTACACGTGGATGGTGTAGGTGGAGCCAGTGACAGTATAAAAAGGGGAAAGAATGGTCTGGTTAAGACACACCTTTAAGAATGCATAGATTCTTCTGGTTGAGTGGTTTAGTCTTCTCTTTCCTACTTGCATACTAGAGTTTGAGTCTTATTGGTTACTTTATTATATGGGCTGTCATTTTGGATCAGTATCTCGGGCTTTGTACGCATATATTTTGGGCCTAGCGCCCTTGATAATAATAGTACTATCGTTATGTTGTGCATCCGTGTGCATCATGAATGGTGCATACAGATGCAAAAATGACGTCGTTTTGACTAAAAACGCGTGTCCCACTTAAAAAAAAAAATCAGTTTCGATTCCCCTCAACAGAATTATGTTGTTCATTCATTCTGGATTTTTAGTTCATAGATTTTGGATTTTTAGTTCATTGATTCTGGATTTTTAGTTCGTTCATTGATTCTGGATTTTTAGTTCATTGATTCTGGATATTTAGACGTAAATTGAAACTGATTTTTTTTTTCATTCATGCTGGATATTTAGTTCATTCATTATGGATATTTAGTTCATTCATTATGGATTTTTAGTTCATTCATTCTGTATTTTTAGTTCATAGATTCTAAATTTTTAGTTCATTGATTATGGATTTTTAGTTCATTGATTCTGGATATATAGTTCAAATTATGCACAATATAATGCTGTTGCTGGGAATCGAAACTGATTTTTTTTTTTTTTTAAGTGGGACGCGCGTTTTTAATAAAATGACGTCGTTTTTGCATCCGTATGCACCATGCATGGTGCATACGGATGCACAACATAATTTGCCACTATTTTCCTACCCCCGTTATATACCTCTATATCCGGTTTATGGTGAACCCAATTTCAACAAAACCATCCATAATAATTTTTTTTAAAAATGTACTAATACATATTTACTTTATGTCCTCATTTTAATTGCATCATAAGCCTATATATTTCTTTTGAACTGTTAGACAATTTCATAACACAATCATAATTTTCTTTTTAAATATTTTCAAATTTATATATGTAAAATACTTTAAAATAATTAAATAAATAAAACAATATACTTATATACTTTTATAAAAAATAAATTATACTTCAGAAATCAACAAACCATTGTTACGCATGCAAAATTCATAATTTCTACCACCGGTTACATCGTTTTGTTGAGTTCATAAGTTTATTTGAACATTTGTTTAGATAAAGCGTCCAATTGCATAATATAATCTAGTTCGAGACTTATTTGATTATTTTCCATATATATGTTAAAAGACTCAAAAAGAAAAGGCTAATATAATGATGTTTTGAAAGTATAACCTTATATTAATCTTTCACTATTTTCTTTTTTGAAAGCAAAAGAAAAATAATTAACTTCATTCACATACCAAATCAAGCTTCAAAATATCAACAATAATCGCTTGTGGATGGCATCTTTCACTATTTTATTAGTTCACATCGATCTATGCTTATGATGTTTTAGAAGAAATATTGACATTTTTTAATATAAATAAAGTGATGTTTATTTATAAATACATCACTATTTTTTTTTATATATACAATGAAAAAAACATGAAAATAATTACAGAAAATGTGAGAATCTTAACAATACATCAATACAATCAATTATTAAAAGTATTATGTGAAGACCAATCACCATTCTTTTTTTTTTTTTTTTCAATCTGGTTAGCACTTTGAATTATCCTTTAATTGGTCAAGCCTGATGCGGACATATATTAATCTGAGTACCAATCGCTATACCGTGGACTAGGGTCCACAGTATACTATGCACCCTAATCCTAAATTACATAGTTTTGAATTTTAATTTGGATGGCGATCATTTGTTGTTCTATTCACATTACATGTTTTTTTTTTTTTTTTTTTTTTTTTTTTTTTTTTTTTTTTTACTTTATTGTAAAGCATGTATATGTGTCTAGTGTTATGCGTTTATGTGTCTCATGTTATGCAATTATGTACCTTAAACGTATAGATTTTGTACCTTAAATCAAGTAAATATAACATACGCTTTTGTGTGTTGTGTTATGCGTTTTTGTGTCTTATGCTATGCAATTATGTACCTTAAGAATATTGATTCTGTACTTAAACTAAAGTAAATATAAAACATGTGTATGTATCTTGTGTTATACATTTATATGTCTCATATTATGCAATTTTGTACATTAAGCGTATGAATTATATACCTGAAATAGATTAATAGGTGTGTAACACACAACATATTGTGTGTCTTATTTTATAAATTTATGTCTTGTATTATGAAAGTATGTACCTATAGGACATATATTATCTACATAAATTAGATTTGAGAATAAATATATAACATGTGTATGTGTCTTGTATTGTAAATTTTTGTGTCTCTTGTTATGAAATTATGTATCTTAACAGTATTGATTATGTACCTAGAATAAATTAAAATTTGTGTTGAAACATGAGAAACGGTAAACTATAGAATCTGTTATAGCTTAAATATAAAAACAATAACGTTTTGATCCAGGGTCCACAATGCTATGTGGACTCTGGTCCACGAAATAAATTGCATTTGAGTATGGTACAAGTTTAAAGGTGTCAATCTGCAATCGTTATACCGTGCACCAGGGCGTACATAGCAATGTGCGCCCCGTGCCTCCCAAAACGACGTCGTTTTGTATTCTGTTATAAAATTCTGTGTTTTCAGGTATAAAATTCTGTACATTCGAAACATGAGATTTTTATCTTTTTAAAAAAGACTATGTGTTTTTAGGTATAAAATTATGTGTTTTCTATTATATAATTTTGTACATTCGAAACATGGAATTTTCAGTTATAAAATTCTGTATTTTCAGGTATAAAATTCTGTGTTTTCTATTATACAATTCTGTACATTCGAAACATAATTTATTTTTAAGGAGTTAACAGCAAACACGCAAAATATATACAAAACGACGTCGTTTTGGGCAAGGACGCACAATACATTGTGCGTCCTGTGGACGGTATAATTTGCCGATAGTCTATTCATAAAACCCCGTGGTCTAACAAAAAAATCCATTATTAATATTATAAAACTTTTTGAAAAGTTACTAAAAATTCATATTAATTTCTAGCATGACTTTTACCCAAACCAAGCCCAAGTAGAAATATGCTTTTTGATCTCTGGCATTATCTGCAGCATGATGCCTTTGGGGGAGCTGAGTATCATGCATATAATATGTTCGTATATGTTCAACTTTTTTGCCAATTCTGATTTCTCACATTTTACAAGAAATTATCTCATTGGGAATATCTCAAATCAGAGTTAGATTAAAATAGTTAAAATAATGATAAATAAATTAGAATAATTAAACCATTTTAATCACAATGCTCGTATTACTTTAATCATAATTCATTTTTGTCAAATAACTTTTTTTTTCTCTTTCCATAACTAACAACATTGATATGACCAAATTACTCTTAACTTTTTCATTTTTATAAAGAAGCATTGTGGGTACAGACAGTATAATATTTTCCTTTTTAAAAAAATAATTCTCAAATTCAAATAGTTGTGTTTGTTAGGTAATAAAGGTGGAAAAATTTCAAAATAATAATCTTACGGAAAGATTATTAATATATGGAAAAACAGAAAAAACTGGGAAGGAAAAGGTGGAAAAAAGGGTAGAGGTTAGCACGAGTTTGAACACAAAGTTCTTTTCTTTAAAACCTTATTTGCTACCTCCCACAAGTGCTAGGAGCGTTGTAGCCTAGGTTTCCCAGAATAAAACGTGCTACGATTCTTTGTTTAAGCACCTAAACAAAGAACCCGGCAAACAAAGCAATGCAAGAACACTGGTTGGCTAAAGAAGAGAGTAGAAGCAGAGTTTTGAGAAGCTAAACTCACTGGAATACCTTTGTTTCTGTAGTGTCTAAAATGCTTCTGCCGCACTTCTCTCTATATAGGACTATTGGAGGGATAGTGTTCATCATGGCCATTAAATTGGTATTAAAATCAATTGTGTAACACCTGTAACAGTCACCCACTAACTAGGATTAAACTCATATTTAAAATTGGAATTAAAACAGTATTAGTTCCGTAACAGATAAGTTTAATCTTCACAACAGGCTGAACTTTCGGATTTCAGACCGTTGGGGTGCAGGTTCGCTGTTCAGGACACGAGAGCACAAGGACCAACAACACGACAGTGCATCTCTCGTGCAACCCGGCCGAACCAAGTGACTATATCAGTTGGAAAATGATACCGAAGTTTGGCATAACTTAGCCCGCAAGGCCAGCCAATTTCCGGACGACATTTGTGCCGGCGCACACGAGCTCGGGCTTGAATCAGCCTCTTCAATCTCGTTTCTAGTTAGAATTTGATTTGCACCCCCCCCCCCCCCCCCCCCCGCGCGAAAGAGTCTTCTATGCTATACAATTCTACAAGTTTCAAAAGAGCTCTTGTATATAAGGGAGGCAAATCCACTTTCCAAACCAATGTGGGACAAAGCTCACTTTTTCCCTTCATTTTCCAACTCAAATGGGTCTACTTTGAGAATCAATATCTCATTCACCCATTATCCGTTTTGAGCGTACAATATATCAATCTCTTCATCTTACTACGAAGAACCCGAATCCACTTTGACCCGTCCCAACTCGGAAGTGGAACCCACAAATAATTGTACCACAAAATAGCCACTTAATATGTCATTTTAAGCTATTTTTTCCAACAATCCCCCACATAAATGAAAATTGATTTTCGGGGTATTTTAAAATCGGAAACAACTGTGTTCAATGGTCGATCCCTGCATAGGATAGGTAGGGTCACACCCTTTGAACCTTCCCTCATGAAGATACATTTACTCTACTGACTGTACGGTAGAACGCGATGTCTTTGAACCGACTTCCGTTTGTGTAGACGATGACATATCTCACACAAGAACCTCCCAACCATGCTTTGTTCTCATGACTGTGCCCATTTTGGTCGTGGGTCACCATTCCTGGTTCTGCAAGAGTTTGTGAAGAATTGTGCCCATCAATTCTCCCTTGAAGTGACCCTCACTTCTCTCTCACATAGCTGATTCTTTTCCGAGTATCCCGCATACTCACACATGTCAACCGACATTCGAATCACTAAAGCATTTAACATGCTAGCCTTGTGCGGGAGCCACTATTTCTAACGAGGAGTGGTAGGGAATCTGAGATCCCCACAGTGACACGCTCCGTTCCATAATTTAGTTGTCCCATTAAACCTAGGTGCCAGCTAGGTTGGGTGTCCACTATAGAACTTTATACCAAGGGCTTTAGACCCATTCATCGTCTCAACTTCTCCACAGCTACTCTACAAAACCCTTTGGTTAGCGAATCCGCTATATTGTCTTTTGACTTTACGTAGTCAATCGAGACAACACCAGTTGTGAGAAGTTGTCTAATGGTATTATGTCTACGACGCACATGTCTAGACTTACCATTATACATATGATTCTGTATTATTCCAATTGCGGCTTGACTATCACAATGCACACACATTGGAGGTACAGGTCTTTCCCAATTAGGAATATCCTCTAAAAAATGGCGTAGCCATTCAGCCTCTTCACAACATTTGTCCAAGGCTATCAGCTCAGATTCCATCGTGGATCTAGCTATCACGGTCTGTTTAGAGGATTTCCATGCAACGGCTGCATCGGCTAGTGTAAACACGTAGCCACTCGTGGACTTAGAGTCCTTAATATCATATATCCAGCTAGCGTCTTTCAAGTACAGAAGGATATCTCCCATAGTGCAGTCCAAGGTTTCGGGTATACCTTAAGTATCTCAGAACCTTCACTATTTCCGTTTAGTGCATGGCACCGGGGTTACTCGTATATCTACTGAGTTTACTAACCGCAAAGGCAATATCTGGCCTAGTACAGCTCATAAGATACATCAAACTACCAATAACCCGAGCATATTCTACTTGAGAAATACACTCTCCGTGGTTCTTAGTTAGATGAACGCTTCGATCTAATGGCATCCTAGTCCTTTGATGATTATCTTTGTTAAATTTTTCAAGGATTTTATCAATATAATGTGATTGGCTCAACACAAGACCATCAGGTTTTCTAATGATTCTAATCCCGAGGATTAAATCAGCCAAACCCATATCCTTCATGTCAAATCTCGCATTTAACATGTTTTTGGTAGACTTGATCATCCGATCATCACTACCAACAATGAGCATATCATCTACGTATAAACAAAGAATGACATAGTCGTCTATCGTTTCCTTAACGTAGACACATTTGTCACTTTCGTTTATTTTAAACCCATTAGTTAACATTGCAAGGTCAAACTTCTCGTGTCATTGCTTAGGCGCTTGTTTTAAACCATATAGCGATTTAACCAACTTACACACTTTCCTTTCTTGGCCCGGAACCACGAACCCTTCGGGTTGTTCCATATAGATTTCCTCATCTAATTCGCCATTTAGGAAAGCGGTTTTAACGTCCATTTGATGAACTTCCAAATTCCGCAACGCGGCTTTGGCAAGTATCATTCTAATGGAGTTTATTCTCGTCACGGGAGAATACGTGTCGAAGTAATCAAGGCCATCGCGTTGCCTGTAACCCTTGATTACAAGCCTAGCCTTATACTTCTCTATGGAACCATCGGGTTTCATCTTCCTTTTAAAGACCCACTTGGATCCTAAGGGTTTACTACCCGGAGGAAGATCAACCAGTTCCCAAGTGTGATTCTGTAAAATAGAATCCACTTCACTTTTTATAGCCTCTTTCCACGGTGGTCCTTCCGTAGAAGTCACGACTTCTACATACGTTCGAGGCTCATTCTCTATCAAACAAGATAGAAAATCGGGTTCATTTTCTAATAAACAAGTTAGAGTACCTGAATCGTGCTCTAAAAAGTAAGTTAGAAAATCAGGACCTAATGATTTTCCAACTCTCGCCCGCTTACTGCGTCTCGGCTCGAGCTCAGGTTCTTTCTCGGATTCTCCACTATCATTATCCATAGCTTCGTCAAACGTTCGTTTTGACGTACTCGGTCCCTCGTTGGACCTACAAAGAAATACATTTTCAAAGAAAGATGCATTCCTTGATTCTATTATCGTGTTCTCGTGTACGTCCGGATTATGGGACTCGTGTACTAAGAACCGATAAGCACTACTATTATGTGCATAGTCAATAAAGATACAGTCCACCGTCTTAGGACCTATCTTTATTTTCTTGGGTGTTGGCACCAATACTTTGGCAAGACACCCCCACACTTTCAGGTACTGGTAGGAAGGTTTCCTACCGTTCCACAGCTCATAAGGCGTCTTATCGAGCTTCTTGCGGGGTATCTTATTCAAAAGGTAATTGGTTGTCAAAATCGCCTCACCCCAAGCATCTTGAGGTAGGCCCGAACTTATAAGCATCGCATTCATCATATCTTTCAATGTACGATTCTTTCGTTCGGCAACACCGTTCGATTGAGGTGAGTAAGGTGCCGTACGCTCGTGTATTATACCTACACTCGCACAGAAGTCACCAATAGGTGCTTCGTACTCACCACCTCTATCGCTTCTAACTTTCTTAATCTTACGATTAAGTTGGTTTTCAACTTCATTCTTATAAAGAATGAATCTTTCCAAGGCTTCGTCTTTGCTTTTAAGCAAATACACATAGCAATAACGTGTGCTATCATCGATAAATGTGATAAAATATTTATTACTACCTCTCGTTTGTATCGATCTAAAATCGCACAAATCACTATGGATTAATTCTAGTGGTTCAGTTTCCCTTTCAACCGATTTGAAAGGTACTTTCGTTAGTTTTGCCTCAACACAAATTTCACACTTGTTATTTGTGTTAATTTGAAAATTAGGAATATGGTTCATGTTAATTAATCTACGTATAGAATTATAATTAACGTGACCTAGTCTACCATGCCACAAATTGGAAGACTCAAGCAAGTAAACGGAAGTAACTTTGCTCTTATTCATGATAATAGGCATTACATTGAGCTTAAACAGCCCATCAGTTACATAACATTTGCCTACAAACATTTCGAACTTAGACAAAACAACCTTGTCTGACTCGAACACCATGCGGAATCCATGCTTGTTCAGTAGTGAGCCAGACACCAGATTCTTCCTCAGCTCTGGAACATACAGCATGTTGTTCAACGTCAGTTCCTTCCCGGAAGTCATCTTCAGAACCACCTTGCTCACGCCTTCCACAGCAGACTGAGCAGAGTTTCCCATCCAAATCTTCTCGCCCTCAACGGTCTCAAAGGTGTTGAACATTTCTCGGTTGCAACACAAATGCCTTGTTGCACCAGTATCGATGAACCACTCTCGTGGGTTAGAGTCCACGAGGTTCACCTCGGTCACCATAGCCGAAAGGCTAATCTCGACCTCCTTCTGACTGCTTTCTTCAACCATGTTGGCTTCAAAATTCTTGTTCTTCTTCTTTGGAACTTTGCATTCAGAAGACTTGTGGCCAGACTTGCCACAATTGAAGCATTTTCCATGAAATTTCTTCTTGGTAATACCTCTACTTGGACCTAGCTTTCGCTTGTCTTTCTTGTTCTTCTTGGAGCTTTTAGCATGCTCCACAACATTGGCCTTAGCGCCACTAGTGACAGAATTCCTCCCATCATCCGTCCTGTTCCCCTCCTCAATTCGGAGTCGCTGGATCAGGTCCTCCAGGTTCATCTCCTTTCGCTTATGCTTAAGGTAGTTCTTGAAGTCCTTCCACCCTAGAGGCAGTAAGTGGATAACAGATCTCACTAGGAAGGCTTCACTTAACACCATGCCCTTGTCACGGATTTCGTCGAAGATCAATTGTAAATCTTCTACCTGACTTAACACGGTCTTAGAATCAACCATTTTGAAGTCAAGGAATCGGCCAACAACAAATTTCTTTGCGCCGGCATCCTCACTCCTGTATTTATGATCCAAGGTTCCCACAGTGCTTTCGCTGTGACAATATTGCGATATACATCGTATAAAGCATCACATAATCCGTTCAGGATGTAGTTTCGGCATAGGAAGTCCAAATCCTTCCAATAGCCAACTGCCATCACGGATTGGACATCCTGTTCCCTTAATTCGGGAACCTTCTCGGTCAAGAATCTCGCCAAGCCGAGAGTTGCCAGGTAGAATAACATCGTTTGTTGCCACCTCTTGAAGTTCGATCCACTACCGGTGAACTTCTCCGGTCTTTCGGCCAAACCACTTGGTACCGTAGGTACCCGAGTCATGGGAATATATCCCTCAGTGCTCCCACCATCTTGTGAACCAACGTTCACTAGTACATTTGAGAATTAGCAACATTGTTGCCATTCCCACCATTGTTGTTCTCAAGAACATTCTCCTCCCCATGAATTGGCAAAACGGGGTTCTCCATTTCTTCTAGGAAATTAGCGATGAACAACCAACAGGAAACGAGAATAATGTTTTAAGATTGTTGGGTAATAAAGGTGGAAAAATTCCAAAATAATAATCCTACGGAAAGATTATTAATATATGGGAAAACAGAAAAAACAGGGAAGGAAAAGGTGGAAAAAAGGGTAGAGTTAGCACGAGTTTGAACACAAAGTTCTTTTCCTTAAAACCTTATTTGCTACCTCCCACAAGTGCTAGGAGCATTGTAGTCTAGGTTTCCCAAGATAAAACGTGCTACGATTCTTTGTTTAAGCACCTAAACAAAGAACCCGGCAAACGAAGCAAGGAAAAAACACTGGTTGGCTAAAGAAGAGAGTAGAAGTAGAGTTTTGAGAAGCTAAACTCACTGGAATTCCTTTGTTTCTGTAGTGTCTAAAATGCTTATGCCGTACCTCTCTTTATATAGGGCTGTTGGAGGGATAACATTCATCATGGCCATTAAATTGGTATTAAAACCAATTGTGTAACACCTGTAATAGACACCCACTAACTAGGATTAAACTCAGATTTAAAATTGGAATTAAAACAGTATTAATTTTGTAACAGATGAGTTTAATCTTCACAACAGGCTGAACTTTCGGGTTTCAGACTGTTGGGGTGCAGGTTCGCTATTCAGGACACGAGAGCACACGGACCAGCAACACGAGAGCACCACTACCTCTCGTGCTCTCTGTAGCACGAGAGTGGTGCTCTCAGTTTCAGCCGAACCAAGTGACTATATCGGTTGGACACACGAGCTCAGGCTTGAATCAAGCCTTTTCGATCTCGTTTCTAGTTGGAATTTGATTTCACCCATTATCCGTTTTGAGCGTACAATATATCAATCTCTTCGTCTTACTACGAAGAACCCGAATCCACTTTGACCCGTCCCAAATCGGAAGTGGACCCCACTGATAATTGTACCACAAAATAGCCACTTAATATGCCATTTTAAGCTATTTTTTCCAACAGTGTTTAACAAAACTTTTAAATATATAAATATATTTCTAAAAATTAAATTAAATAATATAAAAATTAAATTATAAGTAATTTGTATTAAATCTAATTATCAAATATTATTTATTTATTTTGAGTGGGGAGAGTTTTTTGTTAAGCAAATTCCACTTTTCAGTCATTAATTCTTGTGGTATTGTCACAATTAGTCTTACTTTTTTTTTTTTTTAATTTTGTCAAATTACATTATTGACTTTTGTTTGGTTGTCACAATTAGTTCCTATTTTAAAATTTTATCGTTCTACTATTTAATAAATATAAATAAAATATGATTTTATCATTCACTTAAAATAGTTTACAAGAGAGTGAGAATTTACATGTTCAGACTTGGGACAAGAGATTTGAATATAAAATTATATATTATTCCTTTTTATTAAACTGTGAAATGATAAAAATTTAAATTAAGAATTAATTGTGATAAATATATAAAAATTAATAATATAATGAAACTATATTAAAAATGAATATTGGGTGATCACTTGACCGACTTGTAAGACTTTCCCGTATAATATATATTATATATTATGGGTCTTACTTATGTGGTGCAAGTGGACTAGGCCGAAGAAGTAATTGGTTGGGTTGGACCTTTAGGTTTAAGTCTTATATCTACCAATGTGCCTATATAAAGCTTGTATTGATGGGATACAAGATACATGATTTAATATGGTACTGCTCAGAAGATACCAATACACCATCTAGGGTTCTGAGTCAAGTATGAGACAAAACGGCTAACCCTATTCTGCAGATCTACTGTTCAAAGGCAATACAACAAAGGCAATACAACAAGATATCAACCATAGCTGGAGATCTTCAGTGCTTCCGCTAGTACGAGTTAAGTTTCTCGTAGATTATACTCTGTATATTTAGATCTCACATTTGGTATCAGAGCCTTTATCAATTTCTGGTTGATTGTTTTGTCTTAATTAACATTAATTTTTATATATATACATAAAGTTACGTATATATTTGTATGCTGGAATCTAAATCCATTAAAATACAAAATTAGCTGTAATTGAAATATATTATTGCGTATATATACATGTGTATACGGTTGTGTATGTATTTCCTCTGGAATCTACATAATTTGTTGTCATTTTTTGTTGTTCACCGGTCGGACTTCATCGGACGGCAAGCTGCGGCGTTGAGGTTAATTAGTAGCATTAGGCATTGTCCCCACCATTTCCTTTGCTTCTGGAAGTAATGATGGCAGAGATCGATGGACGGCGCGGGGAGGCGATGTGAAGTGCGGCTTCGGTCGTCTTGGTGTCGCGCAGGGGATTCACTACTGTAAATTTCCCGTGTTTCCGGTCGGGCGGCGGAGAAGCAGATGGAGGAGAACAGACGCGCAAGGTATTGACGAATGACGCTAGCTGTTCTTGCCGCTGCTGTTCGATCTAAGGCGTGCGTTATGGGACTCCGCGGCTGCCATTGTTTTCTTCTTTCGGTGCTTCGTACGTTATGAGCTTCGCTGCTGGAACAATGGCGCCATGGGCATTATGGCTCTGGCTGGCGACAGAGGGAGGCACTAGTTGCCATAGAGAACGACGGAGGACCAAATTGTGTTAAAACTACAAAGTTAAGGACTTAATTGGGTGAAATTAAAAGTTGAGGACCAATTTGTAAATTTAGCTATAGTCGAGGGACCATTTTGGGTATTTACACTATTGATTATTATGCCTAACATGTTTACTAAGTCTTAATTATTACTAACTACCATATTATGTTAATGGTATTCCTGGTTGGTAATAATATTAATTATTAAGTTTGGATATATTTCAGTACTAGACCATTTTATATCCATGTCATAACTCACTTGGACCATTGTGTTTATGGGTCTAATTTGAATGATTAAGTGCTATAATTATTGTTTGGGCTTATTTTTGAGCCATTAATGTTTAAATTATTATTTTGGGCATTAAGAATTACAACTATTGTTTAAGTTGATTATATCTTAATCTATCAATAGTTTTCATGCCTTAATATTTAATAATAATATTAATACCTTTAATAATATAATAAGCAATATAGTTGGTATATTGGCTTAACAATGGTAATTTAATTATTACCTTAATTTCAGTCTCCCTAAAAGACATTATAGTCTTGGTTAATTATTATGTGGTATTATGAGATTGGCATTCAGTATTCCCTTAATTACAATTTTGCCATTTAAATTTGGCAATATTAATTATTGTTATTAAGTTTAGGGGCTAATCTCGTTTATTACCTTTTCATAATAATTATTATTGCTTGGTAATCTATTATGTTTGGAAAGATTACCTATTTAGTGATGACTATTGTTACGTATCATTGGATGTTGCATTGAGGTGACTGACTGAAGATGGAAGAATTTTAGCACTATGGGAGATGCGGTTTGCATCATTAAGGTTAGTCATTAAGTTTTTATCATTAATTTATTGATAATTAGTGCTATATTTATAGTTTGACTGCTATAATTTTGAAATTGCCACATTTTATTTTCTTAAGAAAAATGGAAACATTAAAGAAGATATATTACCATACTTTGGTTGTTATTACCAAATATTAATGGTGATTATAAGGTTATTTATTACCATTAATATTTTAATGATAACATTATTATTATGGTTGATTTATGAATCCTGAATTGTTTCCAATTATGTTTATGTGACAATGCTTCAGATAAGAAATTTTTTTAGGCAACTGACTATTGCCATTACTGTACATTTATTCCATAATTCTTCCAGTCTTTGAATTATGATTAATGTTTTTGCCCATATTTGATTAAGTATGAATAAATTAATATTTGGTGTAATTTCATACTATTTAGATTGTTTTATGCATTTGATCATATTAAGTGCATAATATTAAGTTTAATTATGCAATTAGGTTTTGTGAGATTTTGAATTACAAATGACAACATATCCTTTTGGCTTGATATTGTTAGAATTTGTAAATTCAGTTATTTCTCATAAATTTGATCTTTATGCATTAAAACATATTGTCATGGGTTTACAGTTTAAAATTTCAAAATTATTGAAATCTCATATTGTAAATTGTTTTAGGTTATGCAATTTGTCTGGAATATATGAGTTTAATGTTTATTTTTATGCATATTTGTCATAAGCACAATATTTTGTTTTAAATCATGCAATTTTGTCTTATTATGCCTTTAGAAATGCATAAATTTAGGATGGAATTATATTAGTTCCTACATAAGTTGGACTAATGCATAAACTTTAGTTGCGGTAGTGCCTGAATTTATGCACGTTTAGTCCGTTAATTTAGTCCATCAATTTAAAGCCTTATCCATAGGTGAATCTACAATCTTTAGATCTTCCAAACGATTTTACTTCAAACATGAGAACACATAACTTAGGGAAGTTTCTTGGGGAGGAATACTAGTTCTATGGCCCTGGCTTAAAAGCCTTGTTGCTACTAGTCCCCTTGCGACGCTACTCTGTCTAAGGAGTTGGTATTTAACCGAGCTTCGTCTCGACCAACTTTCTTGGGAGTATACCTAATAATTGTCTATCATGTGTTGGTTTAATTTGTTTGTTAGGCTTTAAGTTCACCTTTTGCCAAGTGATTACAATTTTAGATTAATTAAAGAGTAGCATCAACATTTTTAATTTACTAAAATTGTCTAAGGTTTAAATTACATAAAGATGGCAATGATAATTGTCTAGTGATCTTATAATTTTAATGAGTTGGGGAGTAGCCACAACATCCTTAATCAGTTAAAATTATATATTAAGCAGTTTATCTTGATCACATACAGTTTTGGACATATCATTTGTGATTAATTATATGTAATATGATGGAATTTAGCCCACAGGCAATTTCGTTATATTTGTATAGTTAATCAGGATGAAATACTGGACTACGATCATAATTTAGCCCACAGGCAATTATGTATCAGAATGTAGTTTAGTAGTTTTATCATGATGATAGAAATAAATCAATTTTATTTACTTTATAGTTATTTGTAAATAATTCCCATCTCTATCATAAAGTTTAATTTTATGATGTAAACTTTAGATCATATTTCTTAATTTACCCACAGGGATTAAGGAAAGGAACATGATTTCTTAAGTTTTTATCATAATAGTTGTAATGAATCATATTGAGTAAAACTTTAGCCTACAGGCAAGTTTTATATCTCTTGATTCTTCAACTTATTGATAATTGTTTCATCATAAAATTTCAGTTGGATCTAATTGAGTAAAACTTTAGCCCACAGGCAAGTTTTATGTCACTAGATTCTTCTGTCTATTTAGTAATTGAGATAAAATATTATCATAAGGGTTTAGTTGGATTTAATAGAATTAAAACTTTAGCCCACAGGCAAGTTTTATGTCAATAAATCCTTCAACCCACTAGATAATAATTTTATTACAATTTCTTAGAATTTATAAATTTAGTTCAATTATAATTCTAAGTTTCATGATTTGCATTGGCAAAACATGTATTTAGTTACTTCCCAAAATTTAGCCACTTTTATTAATTGTTTCACGAAGCTTACTTGGTTATTTGGATCAACTATAGTAAGTTATGTGATATGATATACCTTTTTGGATTCCAAGAATAAAATGTACCTTTTTTGAGCCAAATTCTAAATTAGTTTTGGAAAGTATATTTGCTTATTTTAGAATGTCCAACTATGGTGGGGAGTCATGTCTAGAGCTGTCAAAACGGGCCCAACCCGTTGGGTTGGGCCCGTTTAACCCGTATTTTACACGGGCTGGGTTGGAGGATTTCCAGCCCGTCCCGTGTAACCCGTGGAGGATACGGGTTATACGGGTTGGCCCGTGGGTTACACGGGCCGGCCCGTATAACACGTATCCCCACCCACCCCACTTCCAAATATGTTGTATAATTGGGTATTTTATTAATATTTAAAAACATTATTGCTAACAAGACTTAAACCCTTGACCTTTTACTTAAGTTATTAAATTATTACTATTGAAACCAATTACACTAAGAACACATGTTGAACATTTTAATATAATTATTTATCTATTTACATCATTCACAAGCAATACTAAATATATATCTATATTGATTAATATAATTAATTGTATCGTTATATAAATATTAATTTAAAGTTTATTTATTATATAAACTACATAAAGTAATAAATTATATATTTTATAAACTTTATAACTTAATAGTATATATTATAATTACAAATAAAAAATATTACATGTAAAATATATTAATATTAAATATAAATTAAATAAATTATAATTACATATTAAAAACCAAAATCTAATTTTATATGTGTATATGTCATATGTGTATATACATATTTGCGTGTATATATATATATATATATATATATATATATATATATATATATATATATATATATATATATATATATATATATGTTAATCATGGTTAATGTGATTGATTGGAAATAGTTTTGGTTACTAACTTAGAAGTCATGGGTTCAATTCCTAAGCAATACGACAATAAATATTTTAATCATGTAAATTTAAAAAAAAAAAAAAAAGAATAAACGGGCTGACGGGCTGGCCCGTATAGCCCGTCAGCCCGTCCTACACGGGTTGGGTTGGGAAAATCGCAACCAGTGAGAAAACGGGTCGGCCCGTCCCGTCTCGTTTCCAGTTGAACCCGATACGGGCTGGCCCGTTTTGACAGCTCTAGTCATGTCCTCATTAGTTATTCCTTTAGTTGGACTATAATTGGAATCATATATTGATTATTTAGTATGTCCAACTAATGGTGTGGAATTATATCTTCATTAATTAGTTGGTCAAATCAATTATGAGTACGTATATCATTAATTTTGCTAAAGAATATCTTAATCAGTGGGAGTGATAATTAAAAAAAAAAAAAGGATTATTAAGATACTCCATAATCAGTGGGAGTGATTATTTAGAAAAAGATCATTAAGATACTCTATTATAGATTTTGGATTTAATAGGCTTCATACATCCTAAATTGGATTGTATCTCAAACAATAAGTCCAAAAGATTCCATAAGTATTAATCTTGTATTTGTTCATATAAATTCATATTGGTTTAGCAACATATTTATGAAAATGTTGTAACAATATTGAGGAGTTTATTAGAACAAAACATATAACTTGTGGTGCACTATTAAGTAATAAATTCTTCAGCATTTAATAGTCTTTAGTTTCTTCAAAATTGATCCTGGACCATTTTGGTTTGTAAGGCTCAAGACAATTTTGAGAAACATAACAGTAAGACTCATAATGTTCAGTTCATTTTGAGGTGGACCTTAAGATTATTTGGGAAGTTATGGTGTATGTTTAAGATTCCAAATTTATGGACTTAGAGTTTTGGTTTATTGTCTAAGTTATTGGAATGCTTCTGTGACTTGACTATCTTTTGGCTATTTTGATGAGTGGGAGTGACAGACGTGTCAACTCCAAGCTCTTAGCCGTTAGAGGTAGTACTTATGTTAACCTATAAAGAAGTCATGGAATATATAGTTAGCATTATGCTAATTAAGAGATCTCTAACTTAAGGCATGCTTTTAAGGATATTAGAGATCATACAGTGTACTCTTTTGTACAATTTGGATGGTTTTCTCTCTTAAGTTGCGCATATATATTTTATTTTGAGAAACATCCCTTAAGGTACCAAGAATAAACATTGGGTTTGTTCATAAATGATTCAAGTTGGGGAATCAAAAATGCATGTGATCATAGGAGATATTACTCAATTATTCAGTAGAGGACATATTACTATGATTCGTGTGTTTCGTTCTTTAATGAGAATTGTGCTAGTACTTGCACCAAGTGGGAGACTGTAAGACTTTCCCGTATAATATATATTATATATTATGGGTCTTACTTATGTGGTGCAAGTGGACTAGGCCCATTAAGTAATTGGTTGGGTTGGACCTTTAGGTTTAAGTCTTATATCTACCAATGTGCCTATATAAAGCTTGTATTGATGGGATACAAGATACATGATTTAATATGGTACTGCTCAGAAGATACCAATACACCATCTAGGGTTCTGAGTCAAGTATGAGACAAAACGGCTAACCCTGTTCTGTAGATCTACTGTTCAAAGGCAATACAACAAGATATCAACCATGGCTGGAGATCTTCAGTGCTTCCGCTTCCGCTAGTACGAGTTAAGTTTCTCGTAGATTATACTCTGTATATTTAGATCTCACACGACTTTGGTGGAAACATTGATTTTTTGGACTAAAAAAATTGAGAAGTATAGAATAGATACTATCTTATAAAAAACCATAAGTGTTTTAAAATAAAAATAAGATTAAAAAGTAATTAAATATGACAATGTACATGACCAACTTTGCTGGTAGGAACATTGATTTTTTGGGCTAAAAAGATTGAGAAGTATAGAATAGATACTATCTTATAAAAAATCACAAGTGTTTTAAAATAAAAGTAAGATTAAAAAGTAATTAAATATGACAATGTCAATACTCGAATACTAAAATTGGAATTTGCTTTTTTCTTGTTGAATTACATTCTTTCCAAAAGATTGAAGACCCAACCCGGCCCGACAGAGCATCTGGCATGATGTAAATCATGGCTAGATCTTTGTTTACTGTGCACAATAAGCGGCCCTCACTTAAAGAGGTTGTATCAACACTGTTATTTGTGAGTCTCGATTCCTGATCATTCTTGATTCTTCCTAAACTTCACCTCTATAATCAATTGAGGTGTCCATGCGAGCTGAATTACATAATAAGACTGAGTGAACTTGTCGATTGGGATATGTAGCCGCCTTTGTCGATTCTATATTCTTTCATCCCCACTTGCAATATTAATTTATTAAATTATTTATTAACTAATTATTTAATAATTATTTTTATTTCCAAAGTCACATGCAGGATGTCAATTTTATAATACCAAAATGTGGGCCCACCATCTAGACTTCTTAGTTTATCTTATTCTGCATTCTGCAAGAGAATAAATCCTATTACAATCATTATTACCTGGACCACCATATTTTACATAATTGTGTGGATCATAAATAAAAAATATATTTTTAGTATATTAAAATTACATTATTTATGTACGTAAGATATATTTTTTGAAAGTACTTTTTTAATTTTTAATATATTAGTGATACATTATTTTATATAATGTACTCTCAATACAAAAATAATATCATTTCAATATAAAAATAATGTACTTTTACAGTTTTACGAGACGTTTGGTTGGAAGAAATAAATTAGGGAGGAAAAGAATTATAATTTGGTGAGAAAAGAGAAAGGTGGGAATAAGGTAGGAATTCAAATTACGTTGTTTGGTAGGAAAAAAATATAATTATTGGAGTTGAGAAGGAAAAAAGTGATATAAAGACTAAAATACCCTTGTGTAATAATAATAATAGTAATAACAACCAAGGGTAGTAGTGTCATTTCATTTGTTTTTCCTTTTTCAAATTCATTGAATTGCAATTAATGGCGGTAACCCATGAATTGCAATTCAACAAAAGGAGGGAATTGTAATTCTGTGGAATTGCAATTCCCTCCAACCAAACAATGCAATTGAGACATCCAGTGAATTGCAATTCAACTACAGCTAAATTACAGTGAACCAAACGCCCTGTTAATATATTACAAATGTACTTGATATTCATGGTCCACAGAATTATGTGGACCATGATCCACACAATAATTTGTCATCCTATTACTTTTGGGCCACTTAATATTTAGCACAAAATTTTGGAGCCCAATTATTTGTATATATATGTTGTGTATAGGACCAAATGAAAACATCGAGCAAATTATACCGGTAAATTACAATGTTATATAGACCATAATAAAAAGTATATTTTTAATATACTAAATGTATATTATTTGTATACTGAATGTACATTATACAATATAATGTACACTCAGAACAAAAATAATGTACATCCCCTGAATATAATGTACATTATTTTTGTACCGAATGTACATTATTTTATAGAAGACAAAATATGGTACACACAACTTGTATGGACCATGGTCCACACAATAATGGTTGAATTATACCGTGCACTAGGGAGCACAATCTATTGTGCGCCCTTGCCCAAAACGACGTTGTTCTGTACCCTTTTCGCGTGTCTGCTATTAACTTCTTAAAAAAAAATCATGTTTCGAATGTACAGAATTGTATAATAGAAAACACATAATTTTATACATGAAAACACAGAATTTTATACCTGAAAACACATAATTTTTATAACTGAAAATCCCCATGTTTCGAATGTATAGAATTATATAATAGAAAACACATAATTTTATACTTGAAAACATAGAATTTTATACCTAAAAACACAAAATTTTATAACTGAAAATTCCCATATTTCGAATATACAGAATTATATAATAGAAAACACATAATTTTATACCTGAAAACACAGAATTTTATACCTGAAAACACATAATCTTTTTTAAAAGGATAAAAATCCCCAGTTTCGAATGTACAGAATTTTATACCTAAAAGCACAAAATTTTATACCTGAAAACACATAATTTTATACCTGAAAACACATAATTTTATAACTGAATACATATACATTTTCGTCGCGTTAATTCCCCACACAACTTAACAAAACGACATCGTTTTGGGAAGCGCGAGGCGCACATTGCTATGTGCGCCCTAGTGCACGGTATAACGATTGAAAACATCGTTCTCCTGTAAAAAGTAAGGATTGATCTCATCCGTTCATCATGGTTCATGAATAGTTGATAATTTAATAAAAAAAATACAAGGTCAATTTTATAATTATTGAAAACTTTTAAGAACGATGTTCATTTTATAATTATTGCAAATTTAAAAGTTTAGTAATTGTAAGATCCTAGCCTTTTTTTGGATGACGAGGGAAAGTGGGAAACCCCACAACCTTTTCCGTGTGAATAAATCTCGCCTTGTAACCCTGGCCGACAAAAGACCACAAAGAAATAAACTAGCGTAGGTTACTCATAGTTGATCAGCTCAAACCAAGGGACAAAGATTCGAACGCGTGATCTTGTAGGGATGGGATTATCCCCAACTCCCCAAGATCCAATCCTTTGATGCAGTGAGTGAGAGAGAGAGAGCTAGAGAAATGAAAAAATGTTGTGACATTTTCATAATTAATACGATATACTCCGTACTAAACAATTCAAAAGCTTCATGGTGGATTCATTGTTGTATTATAGTGCATCCAACTTGAATATACGTTTACAAAGTATAAATACATTGGCATATATATGAAACTTTTTTCTACGGTGATAAATGACATTGGTGCATGGTGTATTACATTTAGTATACGTGTGCAAGTGTAGCTAATTGTATTAGGTATCGTGCATGTGCACCAATACTAGGGATAGGTAGCAGTACAGCCTCCTACACTAATATTTGTATTAGGTTTAACATAAATAATACCAATGTCGATTATATTGGTAGCATAGAAATTTTATATACATAAGCATTTGACATACTCGATATATGAAGAGTGCGCAATTTATATCCTACACCATGGCGCGCATTGCACTGTGCGTCCAGATGTAAAACGACGTCGTTTTAATTTTTTTTTTTTTTTTTTTTTTAAATTTCCCGCCCCAGTGTATGGCAGTTAATTTTTTTTTTTTTAAAAAACCCCTGTTCAAAAATGTACATAATTGTTATATTAGAATACACATAATTGTATACATGAATGTACATAATTATATAACAAAATATACATACTCTTTTTAAAAGATAATACACATAATCTAACATAATACATAATAAACATAAACTTTTAACATAATACACATCAACTCTTAACATAATACATACAAATTTTCTGATTCGGATGTACATAATTGTATAAAAGGAATGTACATAATTGTATAAAAAATGTACATAATTGGGTGAACAAATATACATAATTGGGTGAACAAATATACATAATCACAGCAACTTCCTACCGCGCCTTCCAAAACAACGTCGTTTTGGGAGGCGCGCGGCGCACAGTGGTGTAGGGTATAACGATTGATGAAGAGTGGGTATTTAATTTGGTACGCGGAATCCAAAGCCAGCAGTTTCCCCACCAGCCTACACAGATGCTTCAGACTGCTGTTGGGCCGAAGAGATGGTAATATGGTATGAGGTTAGCATTTGGGAGGATATAAATCATGGTGACTCAACTGAACATGAATTACAGAGGCTAGATCGGTGCTCACATCACTTTGAGAGGTTGCTCCCATACTGCCGCTGGTGAGACTCAACCCCTGGTCATTCTTCCAAAGTTTCACCTCTATGACCAATTGAGCTACCCATGCGGGCATGTGTATTTACATTATTATCTTTAGGAAAGACGGAAGACGAAATTGGACAAAAATTAAAATGTTGAGGACTTAATTTGGTAAGGATTATAGTTGAGGATCAAATAGATTATTAACTCTTTTATATATGTAAGCATTTGACATACTCGTATTTAATTTGGTACGCGTATTAAGTGTAAAACTCATAGCACAAAAGTATTTAGCATAAAAAAAATTAATTGTATTTTTTTTTTAATTTAAATGGTTGTGACACAAGATAATTAATGGTAAGAAATATGATAATTGGATTTTTGTTACAAATCTATGAGGATACAACAAAATATGCATATTGTAGACTAACTAAAGATAAGGGAACCTAACAACAAAATATTAATTTTTTATTGAAAGAAACTACTCTTCTTTTTTTTTTTTTTTTTTTTTTTTTTTTTTTTTTTTTTCCACAATTTGATATATCTAAATACTCTACATTTTCATTTTTGGTAGGAGACAATGTAATTCTTTTTTTTTTTCCTTTAAAATAAAATACTTTAAAATCTTATTAACTAAAATATTGTAGATTAAAACATTAGGAGTATTTCTCAAATTAGGGTGTGTTTGGTTCACATATAGGAATCGAAATTGAAAATTAAGAGAATCAAATATTTGATAATGGTAATAGGTTTTGGTGAAACTATTTTGTTGGTAGTAAGGTAGAATTAGAATGATTACCAATATTGATGTTTTGTTATTATTTATGACCCTATAATGGGAATAAATATTCTAAAAATACAAAAATAAAAAATCAAGACAATTGATCATATTATAATGACATCCAGAGCACCAATATGAACAAACAAAAAATCAAAACAAAAATCTAAAAACACTATTCCAAACTTAAAAAATCGATTACAAATAAGATATAATAATACGGATTTTCAATTGAAGGGGTAATCAAATCTCATAATTGTGGTTTAAAAAGTTGTCAACCGAACACTAACTATGATTTGATTATCATTCCTAGTGTGTAAACGCATGAACCAAACACACCCTAACATAATTTTTATCAGTTTAATGTCTCGTCACATATTGTTAATGTTCTTATTTGGTAGAATCCCAAATTGTTTAGTACTATTTAAAAAAAAAATTTGAGTGAATTCCATTTTTGGTCCTATTATTATAGGGGCATTTCCAATTTCAGTCCACTTTAATTTTTTTTACCGGTTGTACAACCACTGTTATTGAATGTGTTCTACTTTTAGTCCACCGTTAATATTTCCGTCAAGAGGCCGTATAATCAAAGGGTATTTTGGTCTTTTTATGTTTTTCTCTTCTCTTTTAATCCAGGCGCTTCGTCCTCCTCCTCCGATATTCGAAGATGGCTCTTCGAACAACGAGAATGAGAAGCCAAAGCTGCATCGTTTCGTTCGTTCCAACATGGGCCGGCGAGGTTTCTTAGGTTTTAGGTTTAATGTTCGCATTTCTTTAGTCAAACATACTCTTGGATGAGAAGAAAGGTCAGAATACCTCTAGATTACACAGCCTCTTGATGGAAATACTAACGATGGGACTAAAAGTGGTACACATTCAATAATAGTGATTATAAAGTGACAAAAAAATTAAGTTGGACTAAAATTGGAAACGCCCCTATAACAATAGGACCAAAAATGGAATTCACTCAAAAAAATTGTTTAGTACTGATTTGTTGGTTTAGGGAACAAAATATTATCCATGGTGGAATAGAATAACGTAGTAATGCAACTAATAAAATGTAGTATTCATAAAAAAGTGTAAGGTGTCAAGTGTTATCACTGCGCCGCGTAAGCAACTAATGAAATTCATATTTATAAAATTTTAAACATATGACTGCATAGCGTGGTGGATTAGCGCATCTAATTTTGGATCTGAAGGTCTTGGGTTTGACTCCCACTGTGGTCATTTGATTATAACTTATCCTAAAAAACCTCAAATATAAACTCTACCTAAATTATAAAAATTTATTATCTCTAAATAAATATAACACACCTCTTTCGCTGAAATAATTTTTCCTTTAAAAAAAACCTAAAATATAAACTCTTCCCAAACTAAAATGAAAACTTATAAAAATTTTCTATAAATAAATATAACACACCTATAATTATGTACAGTGATGGAGTAAATAAAGAAGAGATAAAGTACAAATAAGCCACTGAACTATTTGGGAAACAGCAATTAAGCCACTGAACTCAAATAACCCCCAAATAAGCCATTGAACTTGGAAAAAAAGAGCAATTGACATTTTTAACAGGTTAATTCCAAATTTTTGCTGACTGGATTGCCAAATGTTTATTTTATTTACGTTTTTTATTATAATCCACCTACATAGTAATATATTTTAAAATAATTGTAATCAAAATAGTTTTATCTTTCCTAGATCTAATTTATTTATTTATATTATTATTTTTTAAACAGAAGATCCAGTGACAAATAATAATAAATAAATAAATAAATCAAATCTCGACAAGGCAAAATTAATTTAATTGTAATTACTTTAAAATATATTACTATGTAGGTGGATTGTAATAAAAGAAACGCAAATAAAATAAACATTTGGCAATCCAGTTAACAAAAATCTAGAGGTAACCTGTTAAAAATGTTAATTGCTCTTTTTTTCTGAGTTCAATGGCTTATTTGCTCTTTTTTACCGGGTTCTGTGGCTTATTTGGGGATTATTTGAGTTCGATAGCTTAATTGTTGTTTTCCAAATAGTTCAGTGGCTTATTTATACTTTATCCCAATAAAGAATATAGAACAACCTTTAAATTGATATTGGAAAAATATAAAATATTATTTTTTACTAGTAATTAATAAAATAGTTCCTAACCACTTTTTAATGTTTGAATTAATATTAATATCAATTTTCATTCCCAATAAGAAAATGACACATAAATTTTACAATTAATCAATAAAAAAGTTTTAAAAACTGTATCCAATATGAAAGTGATATTTGAACATTACTATCAACTAATCAAAATGAGCTGAGTTTTAAACCTTCCATTTTACTATCTCAAAAAAAAAAATAAAATAAACTTCCATTTTACTATAAATTTCAAAAAGTTGTGTCATGAATTAGTAGTCATCCTTTATCCTTTATATAATAAAACTATATGGTTTGAGAAATAATTAATGTTACAATTAATGCCACAACATCCTTTATTATATAAAAAAAAAAAACACAACATTTAAAAAATAAAATAGCTATATATATACACTACAAGAAATTTCACATTTAGTGACAATAGAAGTTGTCACTGAAACTATCAATATGAAAGTGATATTTGAACATTACTATCAACTAATCAAAATGAGCTGAGTTTTAAACCTTCCATTTTACTATCTCAAAAAAAAAAATAAAATAAACTTCCATTTTACTATAAATTTCAAAAAGTTGTGTCATGAATTAGTAGTCATCCTTTATCCTTTATATAATAAAACTATATGGTTTGAGAAATAATTAATGTTACAATTAATGCCACAACATCCTTTATTATATAAAAAAAAAAAACACAACATTTAAAAAATAAAATAGCTATATATATACACTACAAGAAATTTCACATTTAGTGACAATAGAAGTTGTCACTGAAACTATCAATTTTGGTCACTATTGAAATTAGTGACCATTTTTTGAAGTCGTCACTTTTCGTCACTATATCCTCCGTCACTATTGTAGTAGTGACGACTTTTGAAAAGTTGTCACAATTACTCACTACTTTGTGACAATATTTACTTTCACTACAAGTAGTATTTGAGTGATAACGATAGTTGTCACAATAAATGTATAATTTGTGACCAAATATGTTATTACAAAATATTGTTCTAGTGACAACTAAAATCGTTGCAATTAATTATTTTATTGTTATTAGTGACCTAAAAGGTAGTAACCAATTAATAGGCTGAACTCGGGGTCAACCCGATGGACCCCCACCCTGCCCCGGGACTAGACATGGCTCGACCTACGCCCAACCCCCTGTGACCTCAACTCTAATACCAATTGATATATTTTAGCGTTGCACTATGCTTACTTCCCAGTAGGTCACCCATCTTGTAAGTCAAGCACGCTTAACATTGGAGTTCTTTGGTTGTCTGTTGTCATATCCTTCTTAAAGCTAATTAGTCATAAGTATGAGCTTTTTAACATTTGTAATAAAATGAATTGGAACAGTTTAACTTGCGAAATTATTTGTTAGATAGCTTCTGTAAATGATAATGAACTTATATGTCACAAAAAAAAAAAGTAAAAAAAAATGAGCGATTACAAAATGTATTTAATTTTCACAATTACATTTATTTTAAGAATCACTAACTAGTTGCATTTTAATTGACCATAATATTTAATATTTAGTTCACAACAAATTACTTTGGCACCAACTTGAATGCAATTTTAGTGGCAAACATTGACTACAACATAACTTCACACAATATTCTTCTATTTAATTATAGTGACAAAATCATTGTAACAAATAATTACTTATCACAATTATCATAACATTAGTGACAAAATTTGAATTCAACATAATTATTGTTACAATTTAGTAATTTTTGTTTAGGAAATAATAGAGTGTCACAAATTAAATATTTGTAACAATTTCATAAAAAAAATGACAATATGAGTGACAATAATTTTTTTTTTCTCACAATCGTATCTCATTTCTAAGTGTATTTTTATTGACAAAAAGAGTTGTCACAAATATATAAAACAGAGTGACCAACAACAATTTGTCACAAAAAGTACCAAAATTTGTGTATCACACTATATTTTGTCACAATTACTTCTGTTCCCACTATAATTATATTGCCGCCAAAAGACATATACATTTATTGACAAAAAATAGTGACAACTTAGGTTACGACACTATCATTCTAATAATAGTGACAACTTATTTGTAACAAATACTTACTTGTCACAATTACCATACTATCTGTGACCAAAAAAATAGTTGTCACAATTATCATAAGCAATAGTGTTGAACATTTTTTAGTCACAAAAAGAGTATTATTTGTGACTAAATTACAAAGTGTCACAAAAAAATTGTCACTAAATGTCTTAATTCTTGTAGTGATATATATATATATATATATATATATATATATATATATATATATATATATATATATATATATATATATATAATCATATAAAAAATATATACTTTTGAAAAATAAAATAGCTATATATTATATAATCATATAAAAAATGTGTTCAATTAGAGTTTAAATTTACACATACAAAATTTGAAATTTGCTTTCCAAATGTAATTATCTTAGTTATTATTTGTATTGTGAAAATTATAATATAGATGAAATACAATTAAGAATAAATCAATGTAATTATGTAAATTATCTCTATAAGTTTATTTGAATATGCACATAATTAGAGATTATATTAACCATACAAAATTATAATTTTAATTTTAATTGTAATTTTGTATTCTATAAAAATAATAAATACTTGACCAATGGAAGCTCAAAAATATTATTATATTAAATAATTTAAAATATTTTAGTTTTTCTATTTTTTTATTTATATTTATAATAACATAATTTTTTTCCGTGCATCGCGCGGGTGAATTAGTAGTTGATTTAAAAGTTATTTAGTCACAATTGGTACAATATCATATAAGAATTGAAACTTACACATCATCACTTAGAGCAATAATGAAAGAGAAAAAAAATCTATGTAATTCTACTTAAACTTATTTTTAATATTTATTTAACATTCCATGAACCAAACATCGTTGAGAGTGTTTAGAAAAAAAAAGTAAATTTAGGATGAACAACGGATTTGGGTAGTGGCAATACTAATGGGGTTCAAAGAGATGTTAAACCAGTGGAATCAGATACTAACATTGCTATTGGCCTAGGTGAATACAAATTAAATGAATGATTTGTTTGAAAAATTGAAAAAATGATTTTTAGAAGCTATTGTTTTATTTATGAAAAATTTAGTCAATAAAAAAATATTCAATCATTTGGTAACAAAATATATATATATATATATATATATATATATATATATATATATATATATCTATTTTGACAAAAAATGTCTTCTAATATTTTTACTTAAAAGACATTTATTTTTTTATCTCCCCTCACGTTAAGTTTCTTTCTTTTCATCTCTCTTATTAGTGTCAAATGAGCGGCCTAGTTCGCTGCAATCATTATTGTGTGGACCATGGTCCACACAAGTTGTATGGACCGTATTTTGTATACTGTAAAATAATATACATTCAGTACAAAAATAATGTACATTGTATTTAGGAAGTGTACATTATTTTTGTACTAAGTGTGCATTATATTGTATAATATACATACAGTACAAAAATAATGTACGTTTAGTACATTAAAAATGTACTTTTTATTATGGTCCACGTAACATTGTGTGGACCACAATTTGCCAGTTCGCCGCCTAGTCGCCTACCCCATTTACTATTTGAACTGGACCAAGCTGACCCTATTAAAATTCAGTTCGGGTGGGTAGCACAAAATTATAAAAATATATGTATGGCATCGCCTATAGCTCAATTGTTTTAAAAGTTAAGTTTTTGTTTGTTTGTTTTTTGTTTTGTTTTGTTTTGTTTTTTTTTTTCCTCAAATTCTTTAGTTTGTTCAGTTTAGGATGAGTTGGTCCATATTAGGACTCTATGTATCTGAGTCCATCTATGATTCACAATCCCAGTCTCCCTATGTCTCCTCTTGTATATATACATAGGATCTGTACTCTTGTAATCAATTACTGTTAATATAATTCATTACAGTTCTCATCTGGTATCAGGTAGCTAGAGTTTCTATCCAATGGTCGACGGATTTGTCAATTCCTCTAAACGGACCGTTTCTGATGCTCCCTCCTCATCGGTGGTTTCAACCGTAACCACCCTCTCCACCGCTCATCACTTCATCAGCGTCAAATTGACTCATCAGAACTTCTTATTTTGGAGGGCTCGAGTTGTTCATTTTCTCAACGGATATGACCTAATGGGCTTCATCGACGGATCAAATCCATGCCCGCCAACCATGCACGATCTCGTACGACGCAGAGGGGACGTCGTCCCTGCCGAATCCCGCCCATCATCTGTGGGTTCGTCAGGATCATGCGCTTCACTCCATGCTCATGTCCTCTTTATCTGATGAAGTTATGTCCTTGGCTATAGGGCATCACACCAGCAGTGCAGTGTGGACTGCCGTTACCTCCACACTTGCCTCTTCGTCTCGGTCTCGCTCGTTGAACCTTCTCGGGCAACTTCAGACGCTACAGCAGGGTGATGCCTCCGTCAATAATGTTAGGAATAAAGTGTAATGGTTTTGATATGCCAAATATGTATTTGTAGAACCCCCAATTTTATTTTATAGGTCTAGTAGAGTCTTAGACCATGATCGGGAAATTATTTAAGTTGCAAAAGAGAAAAACAGAGGAAGATGCATGAAAATAGAAGAAGAAGATATAAAGCCTAAAATCAAGAATTTGTCTGGTGAAAATGACAAATTAAAGAAGAAGATGAATGATATGAAAATCACGTCAATGCTACTCAAAAAAGATATCCCAGGAGAATTTTCGTTGAAGAAAATTAAGATTGGAAGATTGCATGAATTTGACTTGGAGATCAAGCATCTATGGAAAGAAAGGAGTATATCAATGATGATTGGAGATTTAACTAATAAGCTGTACGGAAAAATTGGAAGATGTCTGGTGTATTATGTGAAATGGTTTAAGTTCAAATCTCACCATCAATAATTTTACAAGGTAAAATTTGAGAAGCCAAAATTAATTAAATCCCCAATTTCCACTTGTCACTTCGGTGGCAATTGAGAAGCAATTGCACATGGGAGCCAATACAAAGGGAATTGGGAGCCGGTTCCAGAGCAATTGAAATTGGGAGCTAGTTAATTCAAATGGCTTTGGGCGTCAAAGTGGAAATTGGGAAGCAATTTCACTTGGGTTGGGAGCTAGTTAATTCAAATGGCTTTGGGCGTCAAAGTGAAAATTGGGAAGTAATTTCACTTGGGTGGCAATTGAGAAGTAATTGCACTTGGGAGCCAATTCAAAGGGAATTGGGAGCCGATTTCAGAGCAAGTAAAATTGGGAGCTAGTTAATTCAAATTGGGAGCCAATTGAGATTGTAGTATGGGATGCAATTTTAAATTGATGAAATTCAATACCATGAGAAGTCTGGGAGCCAATTTCGAAGTCAAAGTCAAATAATTCAAATTGGGAAGCAATTGAAGCACCAAGAGTAGATTGGGAGCCAATTACAAGTCAAAGTCAATTGGGTGCCAATTACAATGGAGAAATTCAAATTGGGTGCCAATTACAAGTCAATTGCAATTGGGTGTCAATTACAAAGGAGAAATTCAAATTGGGAGGAAGTTCAAAGCCAATTTGAAGTCTGAGAACACCCAGACGTGAGAATGAAGAAGATGAAGAAAAACTTACAGTGAAAATATTCTCACAAGGAAAAATACTAGTCTAACTAGTATGGGATTAAATTGAAGAATATTTTTGAAGTATTTAAATCCCAAGAACCACTTCAGAGCTGATCAGAGAAGCCATTCTACACAAAACTGAGACACAGATATTTCCAAGAAGCGTGAGAAAACCAGAGGAATATCAGATGAAGTTTGGGTACTCATTTGCATGAAGTTGAAGCTCTATCAACGGCTAGCTTATCTCTTCTGACACTTTGCCAGAAGATAAGATAAGATCTCTGACAAAAGATACAAGAATTCAAAAATGAGATCGTTTCTTTCCAACGGACAGATTCTCATTACCAGCTATAAAAGAATGAAGATATGAAGACTTAAAAAAAAAAGCAGAGAACACGAACTCAGATAGAGCAGAGTACACGAACTCACAAAGAAAAGAGCAAGAGCAAAAATCTCATTTGGTACAGAGCATACCAAAAGAAGTCTTCAAGTGAGAAGTGAGAAAAGAAAAAGAACTCAGAGAGCTTCAAAGAGAAATATTCTGAGAGTACTTAAACAGAGCAAAACAGAGCATAAAAATCAAGTGCTTTACTTGATATTTCAAAGAGAGAAAACACTCAGAGCGTTCAAGAGAAATCTTTCAAAGAGTGTTACATCTTCATCAAAGAGACATGCGCATCATTGAAGATCTTCTACAAAGTCTCAGAAGTTGGAAGCAAGACAACACTTGTTTTGGAGCAAAACAAGAGAGGGGAGGAAAGTAGCACGGAGCTGTGAAATCCTGGATTGTCACACGGAGCTGTGAGATCCGAAGCAGCAGTGTCGGAGGCACTGGGCGTGATTAGTGCGGGCTTTGTGATCAAAGCACTAGATCACGGGATATGTTTCTACCGGAGTGTGGAAGACGGGGGGAAAGTAACGCGGAGTCGTGAAATCCTAGGATAGTAGCGCGGCGACGTGAAACCCGAAGCAGCAGTGTGGTGTCACTGGGCGTGATTAGTGCGGGCTTGGTGATCAAAGCACTAGATCACGGAAATTCATTGTATCTTGGAACCAAGAAGTGGTGGATATAGTGAATTGCTCTTGGAGATAAGAGTAAGTGGAGTAGGAGGATTACACCATCTCGCGAACCACTATAATTGTCTTGTGTTCTTTACTGCTTTCTTTACTTACTGCTCTTTACTTGCTCTACACGAGATATATACTCACACAATCTCACACACACTTTATCTTTATTTAATTTCACTGTGCACCATACTCTAACAATCTAGTTAAGAGTTTTGGTTTATCTCTGGCTTAGCAATTGTTGTGCTGTGCGAAAAAGTTTGAAAGTCTATTCACCCCCCCCCCCCCCCTCTAGACATTCACCTTACCTCTTTTGGGACCAACAATTGGTATCAGAGCAGGCTGTCTATTTAAGCCAATTTGCTATCTAAGCACGTTGCCTAATTGGGTCAACCGTTTCTTACTGCTAGACAGATCCATTCTACAAAGTGTGTGATTGGATTAATCTTTCATATCTCTCGTGATGATGATGAAGAAAGATTTAGCTCAAAATCTATTATTCTCACTTGATAAATTTGATGATTGGAAAGTTCGTATGCAGGTACATTTATCGGCACTACACGATGAAATGTGGGAAGTTATTTCCACTGGCCTTATAGAAATATTAAAAGTCAATACGGCGTTTGTTATATCCCCGGATGCTCCACAGTACGTACAAAAGCCTAAACCGGAATGGACATCGGATGATAGAACGCGGAATAATCTTGACAATATTGCCAAGGATATTCTATTCAATGCCGTTGATGATACAATATTTCCGAAGATCCGAAAGTGTGCTACTGCCAAAGAAATATGGGAAACTCTCATTAAGATTGGCGAAGGAGATGAACAAGAAAAAGACAATAAGCTCACAATCGCCATGAAGAAGTTCGAAGATTTCAAAATGCTCTCAAATGAAAGTGTTGCAGACATGGAAGCTCGAATGATCAAAGTTCTTGGAGAGATTATTGATCTTGGCAAAAATATTAGACAAAAAGAAATTAATCTCAAAATCCTATGAGGCTTACCATCTTCATGGGATATGAAGGTTACGGCTATGCGCGACTACCGAGATCTGAGAATGTTGTCAACAGACAAATTATTTAGTGATCTGAAAGCATATGAGTTCGAAATGAAGGCCAAAGATGATGATGTTCATGAAGCTCGAAATTCTGCTCTAATGGCCGAACAACCGTCAACCTCCAGGTCAGTAGAAAATAATGTTGATTTTATGACTAACGAACAATTTGCTCTTTTTGTTAAAAAATTTAGAAGGTTTATGCGAAAAGGAGACAACAAAAATTCTGCTCATGGAAAATTCGTCTCTCGCATGACACAAGAAGAAAAAGTCGAAGAAAACAAGGATTTATGCTACAATTGCCGCAAACCCGGACATTTTAAAATAAATTGTCCATATCCGATCGTTAGCAAGTATCAAGGCAAAAACATTGAATCTACGCCGAACAAATCCGAAAGCAAAAGGTTCAAGCGCGACAAAGAAAAGCTCTCGTTAGCAACGAACCAAACGAAAATGATGATTCGGTGGATTCATCATCAAGCAATGAAAGTTCATGTTCGGATGATGATACGGCGCTAGTATGCAAGTCAATTGAGTTGAGTACAAGTGAAGATTGTCTTATGGCTCTTGAAGCAGAGGAAGAAGAGGTAACATCTAATTCTTTCAATTCTGTTAATTCTTCTTTTTCTCGTGAATCTATTGACAGTCTAATGCGAGAATGTCAAGAGATTATGCTCACTCATCCTCAACTCAAGGAGGAGCGCAATAATATTCTAATTCTTGAAAAAGAAGACTTTACTTGAAGTGAGTAAATTGAAGAATGAAAATATTCATCTTCAAGAAGAGTGTAAAGCAAGAGAGGTTAGAGAACATAACCTTCGGGCAACTATTGCTACGTTCACTAATTCGTCTAAAATTATAGATAAAATGGTGAGCATGCAAAAGCCATCAGGAGATAGAACCGGAATCGGTTATGACTCCACATGTTCTCAAACCCCTCAAAATCTGACTAATTCTACTACTACTTTAAATAATAAAGTTTAAGTGGTAAAATTTGTTAAAAGTCAGAATAGCACGATGAGACAAGGACTCCGCTATCAAACAAAAGCAAAATTGAATGTTGAAAGGCCGAAACAATTCAATTACATGGCAAAGCAACAAAAATTCTTCAAGCAAAGATATGCCAAAGAGTCAAGTGCAAAAAGATTTCATAGAAAAGAGGGAAGCTTTTCTAGAAATAGAGTTGGGAGATCTTATCCCACTCAAAAGGATTGGTTGTGTAATAGATGTAATGCTTTTTATAGACCAAAGCAACAATCCTCTTCCCAAGTGCCAAAATATAAAAATGATTTCCAAAACCCGGCGCCAAAAATGTTTTCTAATGTGAGTTATGATTATCGTGTCTCAAATGGTTACAAATCGCCTCATCTTAATTCAATAAGATCTAGGTGGGTTTAGTTACCAAAAATCACTAACAGTAAAGGACCCAAGCAAGTATGGGTACCTAAAGTTAATTAATCTTTTTTGCAGGATGTTTGGTACATCGATAGTGGTTGCTCACGCCACATGACTAGAAATAAATCATATCTAGTGAATTTCAAAGAAATCGATGGACCAAAAGTTATATTCGGAGGAAATCAAAATTATGGAATTACAAAAGGAGTTGGCACGATCAAGAAAAATGGATTAAAGATTGAAGATGTTTCTTTCGTGGAAGGCTTAAAATTCAATTTGTTGAGCACTAGTCAATTTTGTGATAAAGGCTATCTTGTAGAATTCTCTAAAGATAATTGCCTAATCAAAAATGAGCTCACAAATGAAGTTGTACTCTCTGGAAAAAGGCGAAAGAACATGTATGTTGTTGATTGGAGTACAAGCAAAGATATAGTGTGCTTAATGGCTAGAAATTTGAATGAAGCAAATTGGGAATGACACAGAAAGCTCAACCACTTAAAATTCAAGACTATCAATCAACTTGCAAAGAAGAATCTAGTAGAAGGCTTGCCAGATATTATCTTCAAGAAGGACCAAGTGTGTGATGCATGCCAATGCGGAAAGCAAATCAAATCATCATTCAAATCAAAGGCACACGAGTCAACGTAAAGACCGCTAAGCTTACTACATATGGACTTATTTGGACCCGTTGATCCAATAAGTGTAAGTGGTAAGAAATATACTCTCGTTGTTGTTGATGATTTTTCTAGGTACACTTGGACAATGTTTCTCAAGAAGAAAAATGAAGTTGAGCAAGTTCTACCGAAGCTGTTGAAGCAACTCCAAAATGAGAAAGAATTGCAAATATAAAAAATACGAACGGATCGTGGAACCGAGTTCGTGAATGGAGTTATACAAGCTTTTTGCAATTCACATGGAATTTCTCATCAATTATCTGCCGTAAGAACACAGCAACAAAACAGTGTTGCCGAAAGAAGAAATCGGACGCTCAAAGAAGCCGCACGAGTGATGATTAGTATAGCTGGTCTCCCGAAACGATATTGGGCGGAAGCTATCAACACTGCTTGCTACACGCAAAATCGAAGCATGATCCATAAGCAGTACAAGAAGACGCCATATGGAGCTATATAAAGGGAGAAAACCAAATATTGGTTATTTTCATATTTTTGGATGCAAATGTTTTATTCATATTAATGATAAATTGCATCTAAAAGCTTTTGATGAGCGTGCAGATGAAGGAATTTTTCTAGGATATTCAGCTACCAGCAAGGCGTTCAGAGTTTTGAATAAAAGAACAATGGTGGTTGAAGAATCCATACACGTGGTATTTGATGAAAAATCACAGATCAAAAATGATGCTCTGGGCGAAGAATTCGAACAAAATGGTAACAAGTGTCATATTGATTTTTGTGATACTAATGATACGTGTATAGATGATGTTTTGCAGGGAATGGATGAGTTGGAAATTAATTCTCTAGAAAATCTCATCCCTCATCCAGAAGAAGTTGGAAATTCTTTTAATAATAATTTTGGAGGTGAAGCCACACGTGAGAATGGAGATGCAGTACGGGTTGAGGTTGGTGATCCAGTTAGTGATCAAGTTGCTGGTGAAGTTGGTGATCAATTTCAAGAAGAATTAAATGATGAAATTTGAACCAACACTGCTAGTACACAACAAATGGGTCCACCCAGTACCATGCACCCATTTGAACCAGATTTAAGATGGCTTAAAAATCACCCTCCAGAATTAATTATTGGGAATATTCATGAAGGCGTGAAAACAAGATCATCTACCATGGAAGCATTGTTCACGTGTTATCTTTCTCAAATTGAACCAAAAGAAGTGGACGAAGCTCTTAATGATCCGAATTGGATAGATGCTATGCAAGAAGAGCTCGATCAATTCAAAAGAAATGATGTTTGGGAACTTGTTCCAAGATCGGCGAACCACAATGTTGTAGGAACCAAATGGGTCTTTCGGAACAAAGCAAACGAAGAAGGCGTGATTGTTAAGAATAAAGCAAGGCTCGTTGCAAAAGGATACTCTCAAGAAGAAGGAATAGATTTTGATGAAACTTTTGCACCGGTAGCCCGACTTGAAGCAATTAGAATTTTCCTAGCCTACGCCGCACACAAAGATTTCACTGTTTATCAAATGGACGTGAAAAGCGCATTCTTGAATGGTCTACTCGAAGAAGAAGTTTATGTCGAATAACCCCTAGGTCTTGAGGTAAAAGGCGAAGGTGATAAAGTCTACAAACTTAAAAATGCATTGTATGGGTTGAAACAAGCACCTAGAGCTTGGTATGATACTTTGTCAATGTTCTTGATAAGCTGTGGATTCACCAAAGGCCTTGTGAAATGAGCATGATGGGTGAATTGAATTACTTCTTGGGCTTACAAGTCAAACAACTGAAAGAAGGAATATTCATCAATCAAGCAAAGTACACCCGCGACTTGATAAAGAAGTTTGGCCTTGATGGAAAATCATCGATCAAAATTTCAATGAGTACATCATTGAGGCTAGACAAAGATGAAGATGGAAAGGATGTCGATCAAACAAAATATAGAGGAATGATTGGTTCTCTTCTATATCTTACTGCAAGCAGGCCGGACATTTCTTATGCTGTGGTAGTGTGTGCAAGATTCCAAGCAAATCCTAAAGAAAGCCACCTCACCGCAACAAAGAAGATCATACGATATCTGAAAGGCACAATCAATGTTGGATTGTGATATCCAAAAGGTACAGATTTTACTCTAACGGGTTTTTCAGATGCGGATTTTGCAGGTTGCAAAATAGACAGAAAAGGCACTTCCTGGACATGCCAGTTCTTGGGGGGAAGGCTTGTTTTTGGTTCAGCAAAAAGCAAAATTCCATCGCAACTAGTAACGCCGAGGCCGAATACATTGCTGCAAGAAGTTGTTGTGCGCAAATTTTGTGGATGAAGCAACAATTGAAGGATTACGGAGTTAATTGTGATGACGTTATTATTTATTGTGATAATACTAGTGCAATCGCTATCACCCACAATCCGGTGCTTCACTCAAGAACCAAACATATCGACATTCGACATCACTTCATAAGGGATCATGTTGAAAAGAAAAATCTAAAGATCGAATATATCCCTATGGAAAACCAAGTTGCTGATATTTTCACGAAGCCTTTATGCAAAACGAGATTTTCTACCTTAAGGCACGGGTTGGGAATGATCGAAATGAGCTAAGTATCACTGGACTTAATCTCTCAATTTAAATTGATACTTGTGCTCAAAATAAATTATTTTACGTGAATAAATTGTTTTATGTGATTATATGCATATGTTTATTCGAAATTTTGTGTAATAAAATTGCAATATGTGTTAGGAATTTATTTGTGTATTTGCATGTGTTATTTAACGTGAAATCATATGCCATGCAAATTAATTTGATGAAATGTGCAATTCATGATTTATTTGATTATTTGTTTAAAATTACATGTTTCAATGTGTTAATTAGTCTACGAATATTTGTTCATGTTTGTATAATTTGATTAATTTGTTTGCATGAACAATTTGTTTTAAAAATTTAATTTAATATGTTTATTGCATTATATATGTGTTTCGTGCATATGTGGTTTATGTGTTATAACTTGATATAAAATGTTTTAGAAATCTGAGCTGCAAGTTATATTTGATTAGTTTCTAAAAAGTTTTAGAATATGATGTGTGTAAAAGTTATGTGAAGATGTTTCTAAATATTAATTTGGAATATGTGTGATAATTTTGCTAATTTTCAAAATGTGTTTATTTGATTGGAAATTGCCGTGTATGTTTAAATTAATTGGTATGTGTGATTGATTATTTATGGTTGATTTTTGCTATTAACGAGATGTTTGAGTGTGATTAATTTTTGTGGTACACGTTTTTTAGAAGGAAATCATGAGATAAAGGAGGAAAATCAGAGTTTAATTGGGTATCAAACCTCCACCCATAAACTCCTACCCTTTCTAAACCTCCACCCATCTTAAACCTCCCCCCATAATCCTCTCCTAAATCAACACCCTTCCCCAACCGATTCATTCTCTCTCAAATCGTCACCCTAATCCCTCATTAACTCTCCTAGAAACCCAAATTCATATTTCCTCCTTTTTTTCCTCATAGGAGGGCGGGCAAGACGGTTCGAAAGGCTGCTAAAGGAAAAGACGATAGCTGGTGGATCTTCTACTATTCTATGTTCTTCCCGAAAGTGTGCTAATCCCTATGTTGTGCGGAGCTGAGCATCGCCGCAGAACGGGAGCTCGTGTGGAACCGCGATTCTTCATACTTTTTCTACTTATGAGAGAGAAAAAATGCTCCAGTCTTAGTGACTCTTCCTCTTTTCTAGGTTTTTTTTCTGAGTGTTCAAACGATAGACTGCTACCCATCACATCCACCGCTTTTTCGACCAATGAAGAGTCACGAAAGCATTCATCACACCTTTTGAAACCAAACGTCGGCTATATCTATAGAAAACCTTTGAACCCCTTCATCATTAGCTCACACGGTTCTAGCACCTTCCTAGGCCTATATATTTGGACCTGAAGTAAACAAGTCTGTGTGGAGATTTCTTTTGTTTGTATCTATTTTTGCAGGCTTCAATGACTCCAAAGAATCAAGAAAAGAGAAGATCTTCCAGGAGAGTGGCCGAGCAAGCAAGACAAGCGATGCTGAGAGCTCGACGTGCTGCAAATGGAGGACATGAAGTTGGAGATACACCTAGCGATCCTCTCATCCTATTCTCTGAAGAAGAGGAAGGACAACTACCGACAAAGATCAAGTTCAAAAAGGTCCGAAAGTCTCAACAGTGCAGCTACGACGCTCAACGCCGTCACCACTGTCATCTCGACCTCAAACCCGCAGCTTTAAGCGATCTGCTCAACCTCAAATGGAACCCGGATTAGTCTATGCTTCGAAATCAAGCTCTCCGTCTCCACCGCATGCTGATCTTGAGGCTAATCATGGCGCTAGTCTCTCTACCAATGAAGCCTGATTATGTGATCTGATCTGAAAATGTTATCTCTCTCTCTCTCTCTCTCTCTCTCTCCCTAAGAAGGAGATAAATAAAAATTATGGATTTTTTTGCTTCTAGTTCTCTCTATCTCTCTCTCCTGAAAATGAAAAATCCCTAAGGCATATAAAAAGATCAAAAGTTTCGTAGCCAAAAAGATACACAAAACATATACATGAATAAAAAAAAACAAAAAAAGGGGAATAAAAAGAAATTAAAAAAAAATATATTATGGCTACAAGAAGGGATAAAAGAAGAAAAGATTAAGAGGAGAAGTGTTAATACGAGAAGAATTAAGAGGATAAGTGTCAGAAGAAATAAGAAGAGATATTCCAGTTGAAGTTGCAGTAGAAGTTGCTACTGAGAGTAGACAACAAATCACAGAGGATTTATCCCGTGTATTGCCAGTACACAATACCGAGTCTACCATGCCTATCATGGACCCTGTTCTAGAAAATGAAGATTTATTTGCAGACAACTACACAAGAACAGAAGTTTTGGAAGAAGAAATTGGTGATCTCAATCAAGAAGTCGAATCACCTGAAGAAGAAGAAAGGATGCAACTCGTTGATACACCCGTTCTCACAGATCCGAGAAGGAGTCCATTCGGATCTCCTCAAAATTTGTGCAGACAAGTGATCAAGAAGATGACATTTTTACATCCTTATTTGCCAAAGTTGCCGAATCCGGTGATGTTGTTTGTCAAACCATTGGAGAAAAGTTGATTGAACAAAATCAAAAGATGGATCAACAACACACGGATACATGAGTTAATCTGAAGGAATTAATGGAGTATCAAAATATTTTGAAGACTCAGATTGACAAAGCTGAAAGGATCTTGAAAGGAGAATTAACAAAAGGCTTACTTGAAGTGATTCAACTCATGAAGAAAGAACGTGAGGCAGCTGAAAAGATTCACAACGAACGTCACTTGCGACAAGTCAAGGCGATACAAGATCAAGAAAGCCGAATCAACAAACTTGAAGTTGAACTCACAGTTGCAACAAATAAGCTGGAAAATGTACAAGCTGTTTCCATTGAAACACACAATAGTGTTGAAGCTGTGAAAGCAAACCAAGACCGAGATTGTAAGACCCTTGCACTTTTGGTTGATAACGCCAAAAGGGGGGAAGAAATTCTCAGTCACTTGGATTTGCAACAACAAGAATTTATTCTTGGAAGCCAACAACAGCCAGTAATATCGACCCAAGGTCGAGGCCGAAGCCGCGGACAATCCTCACACGAACCATCTCAGATTGGTTTTGCTCAGTTCGCGAATCCTAGTCTTGGTACGAGTACATCGAAAGTTGCTGAAACTCGTGGCTGGTTTGAATGCTCTAAAGGTCCCGCCACTCAGACAATAATATGGACTAAGGAAAATCTACCAAGAATGATAAAAAAATTGCCTGCAGCCGATCAAGCCCAATGGATCTCGGACAAGAATAAAGAAGAAGAAGGCAAAAGGAAAAGAACCGAGATGTGGTAGAACTAAGAGATTTCACTGGAAATATGGGCATGAATCTTGGAGAAGAAAGAAGCTTCGAAGAATGTGTTTTATGGTGGGAAGTTGGAGTTCTTCAAGGTAACAATATCAAAGAAGCTTTTGGATATTACATGGCCGGGCAAGTTACAAAGAGATTTCAGAATGCAAAGTTCAAAGATGATTTCTTCAAGCTCAGAGAACATGTCAAGGAAATTTTGAAGAAAGACATGGGAGTGAAGAAACCCAGAAGGTAATCTGAAAAATCTTTTAAGCTGATATTTACGCTATTTTTGAACCTCTGTTGCGTTTTTTCTCTAAATGTTCTGAAATATATCAATAATAATTTCCCATGGTCAATTTTATGTTTAGTATTTTATTTGTCTGATGTAATTAGATCTTCGTAAATTAAAAAGACAAGAAATGTCAAAACGCACATAAAAAATTAAAAAAAATGATGATCAAAAATAAAATAATTCAAGATGCGTTTAGGAGCTTGTCTAAAAATTAATTCACAAGTTTCTTTTGATTGTGTCTAGAAAACCATTTGTTAAACTCATCTTGGCTTTGTCAAATAAAATTGAGCAAAATGATTATTTTTCAAAGACTTAAAGCCAATGACTGAGTATAGGTTTTGACATTATCAAAAGAGGGGAAATTGTTAGGAATAAAGTGTAATGGTTTTGATATGCCAAATATGTATTTGTAGAACCCCCAATTTTATTTTATAGGTCTAGTAGAGTCTTAGACCATGATCGGAAAATTATTTAAGTTGCACAAAAGAAAAACAGAGGAAGATGCATGAAAATAGAAGAAGAAGATATAAAGCCTAAAATCAAGAATTTGTCTAGAGAAAATGACAAATTAAAGAAGAAGATGAATGATATGGAAATCACGTCAATGCTACTCAAAAAGATATCCCAGGAGAATTTTCGTTGAAGAAAATTAAGATTGGAAGATTGCATGAATTTGACTTGGAGATCAAGCATCTATGGAAAGAAATGAGTACATCAAAGATGATTGGAGATTTAACTAATAAGCTGTATGGATGAAGTAGAAGATGCTTGATGTATTATGTGAAATGGCTCAAGTTCGAATCTCACCATTAACAATTTTACAAGGTAAAATTTGAGAAGCCAAAATTAATTGGGCGCTAGTTTGGCTTTGGGCGTCAATTACAAGTGGAAATTAGGAAGCAATTTTACTTGGGTGGCCAGGTGGCAATTGAGAAGCAATTGCACTTGGGGCTTTGGGCGTCAATTACAACACTTGGGAGCCAATTCAAAGGGAATTGGGCAATTGAAATTGGGAGCGGCCAATTCAAAGGGAATTGGGCAATTGAAATTGGGAGCTAGTTCAATTCAAAGGGAATTTGGCAATTGAAATTGGGAGCTAGTTTCTTACAAGTGGAAATTAGGAAGCAATCAGCCAATTCAAATGGAATTGGCCAATTTCAATTGCCCAATTCCATTTGAATTGGGCAATTGAAATTGGGAGCTAGTTTCTTACAAGTGGAAATTAGGAAGCAATCAATTTCACTTGGGTGGCAATTGAGAAGCAATTGCACTCAATTTCACTTGGGTGGCAAGTTCAATTCAAAGGCAATTGGGCAATTGAAATTGGGAGCTAGTTTCTTACAAGTGGAAATTAGGAAGCAATCAATTTCACTTGGGTGGCAATTGAGAAGCAATTGCACTTGGGAGCCAATTCAATTCAAAGGGAATTGGGAGCTAGTTTCACAAGGGAATCAATTAATTAAATCTGATGGAGTTGGGCGCTAGTTTGGCTTTGGGCGTCAATTACAAGTGGAAATTAGGAAGCAATTTCACTTGGGTGGCCAGGTGGCAATTGAGAAGCAATTGCACTTGGGAGCCAATTCAAAGGGAATTGGGCAATTGAAATTGGGAGCTAGTTCAATTCAAAGGGAATTGGGCAATTGAAATTGGGAGCTAGTTTCTTACAAGTGGAAATTAGGAAGCAATCAATTTCACTTGGGTGGCAATTGAGAAGCAATTGCACTCAATTTCACTTGGGTGGCAAGTTCAATTCAAAGGGAATTGGGCAATTGAAATTGGGAGCTAGTTTCTTACAAGTGGAAATTAGGAAGCAATCGATTTCACTTGGGTGGCAATTGAGAAGCAATTGCACTTGGGAGCCAATTCAATTCAAAGGGAATTGGGAGCTAGTTTCACAAAAGAATCAATTCAAAGTTGGGAGCCAATGCATGAATTCAAATTTAGAGCCAATTGAGATTGTAGTATGGGATGTAATTTCAAATTGGGAGCCAATTGAGATTGTAGTATGGGATGTAATTTCAAATTGGATACCGATTCAAAGAAGACAGATTCAAAGAAGACATTGAGATCAAATTGAATTAAGATGAAATTCAATACCAGGAGAAGTCTGGGAGCCAATTTCGAGCCAATTGAGATTGTAGTATGGGATGCAATTTCAAATTGGGGACCTATTCAAAGAAGACATTGAGATCAAATTGAATTAAGATGAAATTCAATACCAGGAGAAGTCTGGGAGCCAATTTCGAGCCAATTGAGATGTAGTATGGGATGCAATTTCAAATTGGGGACCGATTCAAAGAAGACATTGAGATCAAATTGAATTAAGATGAAATTCAATACCAGGAGAAGTCTGGGAGCCAATTTCGAAGCACCAGGAGACCAGGAGAAGTCTGGGAGCCAATTTCGAAGCACCGCACTAGGAGTAGATTGGGAGCCAATTACAAGTCAAAGTCAATTGGGTGCCAATTACAAATTGAAGCACCAGGAGGAGATTGGGAGCCAATTACAAGTCAAAGTCAATTGGGTGCCAATTACAAATTGAAGCACCAGGAGCAGATTGGGAGCCAATTACAAGTCAAAGTCAATTGGGTGCCAATTACAGTGGAGAAAGTCAAAGTCAATTGGGTGCCAATTACAATGGAGAAAGTCAAAGTCAATTGGGTGCCAATTACAATAGAGAAATTCAAATTATTGGGTGCCAATTACAATGGAGAAAGTCAAAGTCAATTGGGTGTCAATTACAATGGAGAAATTCAAATTGGGTGCCAATTACAAGTCAATTGCAATTGGGTGTCAATTACAAAGGAGAAATTCAATTTGGGAGGAAGTTCAAAGCCAGTTTGAAGTCTGAGAACACCCACACGTGAGATTGAAGAAGATGAAGAAAAACTTACAGTGAAAATATTCTCACAAGGAAAAATACTAGTCTAACTAGTATGGGATTAAATTGAAGAATATTTTTGAAGTATTTAAATCCCAAGAACCACTTCAGAGCTAATCAGAGAAGCCATTCTACACAAAACTGAGACACAGATATTTCCAAGAAGCGTGAGAAAACTAGAGGAATATCAGATGAAGTTTGGGTACTCATTTGCATGAAGTTGAAGCTCTATCAACGGCTAGCTTATCTCTTCTGACACTTTGCCAGAAGATAAGATAAGATCTCTGACAAAAGATACAAGAATTCAAAAATGAGATCGTTTCTTTCCAACGGACAGATTCTCATTACCAGCTATAAAAGAATGAAGATATGAAGACTTAAAAAAAAGCAAAGAAGTGAGAAAAGAAAAAGAACTTAGAGAGCTTCAAAGAGAAATATTCTGAGAGTTCTTAAACAGATCAAAACAGGGCATAAAAATCAAGTGCTTTACTTGATATTTTCAAAGAGAGAAAACACTCAGAGCGTTCAAGAGAAATCTTTCAAAGAGTGTTACATCTTCATCAAAGAGACTTGCGCATCATTGAAGATCTTCTACAGAGTCTCAGAAGTTGGAAGCAAGACAACACATGTTTTGGAGCAAAACAAGAGAAGGGAGGAAAGTAGCACGGAGCTGTGAAATCCTGGATTGTCACACGGAGCTGTGAGATCCGAAGCAGCAGTGTCGGAGGCACTGGGCGTGATTAGTGCGGGCTTTGTGATCAAAACACTAGATCACGGGATACGTTTCTACCGGAGTGTGAAAGACAGGGGGAAAGTAACGCGGAGTCGTGAAATCCTGGGATAGTAGCGCGGCGACGTGAAACCCGAAGCAGTAGTGTGGTGTCACTGGGCGTGATTAGTGCGGGCTTGGTGATCAACGCACTAGATCACGGAAATTCATTGTATCTTGGAACCAAGAAGTGGTGGATATAGTGAATTGCTCTTGGAGATAAGAGCAAGTGGAGTAGGAGGATTACACTACCTCGCGAACCACTATAATTGTCTTGTGTTCTTTACTGCTTTCTTTACTTACTGCTCTTTACTTGCTCTACACGAGATATATACTCACGCAATCTCACACACACTTTATCTTTATTTAATTCCGCTGTGCACCATACTCTAACAATCTAGTTAAGAGTTTTGGTTTATCTCTGGCTTAGCAATTGTTGTGCTGTGCGAAAAAGTTTGAAAGTCTATTCACCCCCCATCTAGACTTTCACCTTACCTCTTTTGGGACCAACAACTAATTATATCGGCCGGGCACAGGTTCTCATTGAAGACCTTACCCTCGCCGGCCGACACATTCCGCTTGAAGAACAAAACCTATATGTATTCCGGGGTTTACGACTTGAATCTCGGGGTATTGTCTCTTTTCTCATTGTCCGGGGAACACCGGTCACGCTCCATGAACTCTGGGATATCCTTGGGGCTCGAAGAATTCATCACCGGTAGTGGAGGTTCGTCGCCGGCAGCCTTTTCCGTACAGAAATCCAGGCAGCAGCAGCGCGACAAGGGTGGACAGTCACATGGCGGCGGGCATGGCTCCAGGCAATCCGGGCAATCCCGTGGTGGTGGTGGTGGCCGTCGCGGCAATGGTGGTCGTGGTCGTGGCATTAAGAACGACAATCACCAACCTAAGTGTCAACTTTGTGGGGTTCTAGGGCACACTGCGCCTACGTGTTACAAATGGTATGAAAAGGATCCATAAGCTAATATGGTTTATCAGAGAACCCCTTCAGATTCCTCACAGGACTCTCATACTTGGTTCCTAGACACGGGTGCAACAAATCATGCAACTCCAGATATAGCGACACTCTCTATCTCGGACGAGTATATTGGTAATGACACCCTCTGTGTCGGTGATGGTACATGTTTGCCTATTAGTCATATTGTTCATGCATCTATTCATACCCCTTATAGGTCGTTTCATTTATCTAATATCCTTCATGTTCCCACTTTATCTACCTCTTTATTATCAGTTCAAAAATTTGCATCTGATAATAAAGTTTTTTTTGAATTTCATCCATCTTTTTTTTTTTTTTTTGTTATGAAGGATATCAACACAAAGGAGATTCTTCTTCAGGGCAATAATTCTGGTGGGTTATACACACTACCAGTTCGAAGTTCGTCACCTTCCGAATTTCTTTCAGCTCGTGCATCTCCGTCTGTCTGGCATGATCGTTTGGGCCATCCACACCATCGTGTTCTTCCCTTTTGTTCGGTTAGTGGGTCTAGTAGTGCTATTTGTTGTAATTCTAGTTTATGTAATGCGTGTCAAATAGGCAAATCTTCTCATTTTCCATTGCCACGTATTAACACTTCTAGTTCAAACATTCTTGATTTAATCTATACTGATATTTGGGGTCCAGCTCCTCTCTTATCTTCTGATGGTTATAGATACTTTTTTCTGTTTGTCGATGATTTCTCTCGTTTTACTTGGTATTTTCCCATGAAACAAAATATGATCTTTATGATATTTTTGAAAAGTTTCGTGTCCTTTGTTGAAAGACTTTTCAATCGTAAGATCAAATCTATTCAATCTGATTTAGGTGCCCAGTACAAAAATTTGCATTCCTCTCTCACAAAATTAGGAATCTATCATAGACAGTCATGTGCCTATACTCGCGAACAAAATGGCTGTGTGGAGCGAAAACATCGACATATTGTCGAAATCGGTCTCACTCTCATGGCTCGTGCGTCTGTTCCATCTAGGTTTTGGGATTTTGCATTTGAGACCGCGGTTTATTTAATTAACAGAATGTCATCTGCTATATTTCTAGTCCTCATTCGTTATTGCATAAATCTCCTCCTTCATATTCTTTTTAATGTCTTTGGTTGTCTTTGTTATCCTCATCTACGTCCTTATAATCGTCACAAAATGTCTTATAGATCCTTTCCATGTGCCTTTCTTGGTTATCTTGAGTCTTTTAGTGTTATAGATGTATGGACTTCCAGACTAATAGGTGTTCGTATGCAGGCATGTCAGATTTGATGAAGTTGTTTTTCCTTTTGCTATTAAAATTTTTGTGCAGAAAATTTCAGATTCACAGTCTCAGCCTTGGGTTGCATCTATTCTTCACCCCGTGGTGACCAATCTTACCGCTTGCGTTCCGTCCGAACCAGCACCACCGGCTGCACCAGGTTCAGACCGAATCAGTGCTACCGGCAGCGCCTGAACAGAACAGCACTGCACTGTCGACATTGCCTATTGCTGCCGAGACTACACAGCAGGCCGCCACAGTAGCAGCTGCTCGTCCACGCGGACGTCCACGAGGCTGGTCTACTCGGTCGAATGTCCGCACACATGATATGGAGACACAGAGTCGGTCTCGCGCACCTCCTACAGTTTTGACAGCTCAGGTTTGCATCACTGATTCCACTTGTTACACACAGGCTGTCAAACACTTGGAATGGCGCCAAGCCATGGATGAGGAATTTAATGCTTTATTACAGAATCAGACTTGGTGTCTGGTTCCGTCTTAATCTAATCAGAATGTGATTGGTTGTAAATGGGTTTTTCGAACCAAGATAAAGGCGGATGGTTCGATTGAGAGATACAAAGCCAGGTTGGTAGCAAAAGCATTTAATCAGGTTCCTAATCAGGATTTTTTCGACACATTCAGTCCGATTGTAAAACCTACCACAGTCAGGTTACTTCTTTCTTTGGCTATATCTTCTGGTTGGACTGTGAGACAACTAGATGTTCATAATGCTTTTCTCAATAGTAATTTGACTGAAACTGTTTACATGCGGCAACCACCTTGTGACAACCCAAAATTTGTTTTATAAATCAGGTTTTAAGAAATTCCAAAATAGCCAATTTTCGCTCCATAAAAATTTTTACGAAGAAAACGGTGTTGAATAAATTATTTGAGCCATTTTAAATTTGATTTGATTCGACGCCAAGAATGGATTTAAATCCCAATATCCTAAATTTTTGGGTACATTGCGTGCTAAGTTTTGAACTGAGAAACCTATCTGAGTGAAACCGGGAGAATTCTGAGAAGCTTGAACCAAGTGTTCATCTAGAAATCATTTTGGGAAAATTCCATTTTCAACCCCAAACTATTTTAAATAGCAATTCTAGCCTTTGATTCACAAAGCATGGTGAACTACAAGCTTACAACATCTCTACCTGATACCTTCTTGAACCAATCAGGATCATCCTCTTTATCATCAACCAATCATAAGGAAAATCTCTAGGGTTTTGTACCACTATAAAAACCACCTTATGCACTCCTCAAACCCTGATCTCAAACCTTGCCTCTCCATTGTTGTCTGATAAGAAGCCAATCACAGTAAGTTTTCCATACAATTTTCTTCACTCTGCCTTTTCTAAAGTTTCCCCATCTATGGAGTTCTTAGGGCTTGGTGTTGTGAATGCTTGGGTGTTAGTTGGTGAAGGAAGTGGAGATTCTTGAAGAGAGAGGAGGCTGAGATCCAAGCTAGAAGAGTAAAAGGCTACAAAGGTATAACCCATGGACTCTCAAGTTATTTTCAAGACTCTGTGAAGTCTTTTGATGGTAGAAATGAGTAGAAATGCTAGATTTTGAAGTATTTGAGCTATTAAGTGATCTATTACTAGTCTATGATGTGTTGTTGATGTTTTGGTGGAGTTAGAGTTGGCTGAGAATGTTTTGCAAATGAAAAAGAGGTTTCTAGTGCACAGGCAGTGTGCACCAGTAGGCATAGCGGATCCAGCTAACAGCCCGCAGAGGGGACCGTTGGCTAGGGCCGTGGCCAGCCGGGCCTAGGGAACGGCCCTAGGAGAGGGTCGTTGCCTAGATGCGGCGAGAAGGCGGTTTGAGGAGCGGGCCTAGTCGAGCCCCGCCCCAAGTTCCGTTGAGTGCTTCCAGTGCAGTGGTCGGGCCCTTATGGCTCAGCTACGTGTCGTTTCGGACGCGGTGTCATGGGTTCTTGTGGCTCGGTACCTCGAGGCCGTCTTGACAAACGTTTTGACTTTGATTTCGTTGAGTTTGGAGAAGATTTGAGCCCTCTATGATAGTTTTTGTGAGGGAAATTGTTACAGAAGCATATCCAGTGAATGAGATTAAGTGTTTATCAGACTTTGATCATCTATATGTTGAGCATGATGTTATTTGATTGTTAAATAGAAAAGTATGAGCTTATAGATGAGTTTTGTTAGCAAAATATGCTTGAATTGTCTTGTATGACTTATTTGAAGATTATTGCTAATTTTACAAGCATGGAAGTATACAGAGCATGTCCAACTTGAAAGCATGATTATAGTAAATGAATTCTTTGAGTAATTGGAGTTCAAATAGCATGCTAATTACTTGCTTAAGTGTTTTTTAGAAGATTTGTTAAGTTATGAGTTTCAAGCATGATTTATTGATTTTGATTGAGTTTCACAGTGAATAGAAAGTATAAGCATATCTTTACAGTAAATGCCATTTTGAGCATATCATGTTTTAAAAGTGCATAAGTGGCCAATGTGAGCCTAAGTATTATTTTCCTACAAACTCATATCCATTGTAGAGAGTTATTATCTTGTCATATTGAGATTGAGTTGAGAAGTTATGTGCATATTTGCATAAAAAAAGTGTTGCATATTTGAGATGCATGAGTGATATATTTATATATATCTATTGTGAGGAAAACCTTGTTTTGGAGGACCCATTTGGACTATGTCCTTTCGGAGTAAAAGAGAAAGCAACGGACATTGCGATTCGATATCATGTAACGCGGCGTATTCCCACATTACGAGGTTGGAAACTGCCCGCCAGGTTTGGAATCCTGGTTAGGGGGTGTGCACACTGATAGTTCGATACCTGATTCCACAGAGTTTGAGTTTTGGAACCACGAGATTGGTTCTGTGGGCGGGATGAGAGATTGGCCGGCTAGACGTCGTGCCCAATGGGTCCATTCACATTATGGTGAAGCCCGACCTCACTCACGAGTAAAGAGAAAGCGAGTCATCTCGACTCTAAGAAAGCGAGTCATTGAGACTCTAAAAAAGCGAGTCAACACGACTCTAAGAAAGCGACTCTTTGAGACTCTAAGAAAAGAAGAGCAAAGCGAGTCATTTTTTCTCTAAGAAACCTCCACAGAAAAAGTATTCTTTTTACAAAAGAGTGTGTGTGTATATATATATATCTTGCACGAGATTGCATGATTAGTAGTAGAGAGCATGAGATTGCTTATGAGTTATATGTCTTGCACGAGATTGCATGATTAGTAGCACGAGATTGGTTATGGGTTATATACCTTGCACGAGATTGCATGATTAGTATTTGATAGCACGAGATTGCTTTACGAGATATTTGATAGCATGAGATTGCTTAATTGATTATATGAGAAATCATGAGATTGTTAAGTACTTGAGAAAGCTTTAGATTCGTTTACAAGTTTTGAGGTTATGATGTGATGTTTGTTACATAAGCATGCCTATTCGTTATTATGATGCAAGCATCTAGAAGTTAATGCCAAGTATGATTAAGTGATTAAGTTGTTTGATCAAAGAATGTGAAACAAATGTTTTTCAAAAGTATATATTGTATTACTTTACAGGGTTGAGTGGCGTTATACTTAGCTTCGTGCTAACGGGTTTTGTTTGCTACTTGTTGTTTGTTAACCCCTTTCAGGTGGGCCCAGTTCGTAAGTACGAGAGAGCACGAGTTAGACTAGTTTAACTTAGATAGCTTTGTAGTCTAAACTCTTATGTTATTTTGGATTTGTAGTTGACTACCTTATCTTTTGATGATGTTGAACACCGGGGCTTTGTTCCCCAAGTTTGGTTGTAGTACTTTAAGTTTGACTCTTTTAGATTCCTTTTATAGCTTGTGCAGTCACCGTGGGCGGTGACACCTCTTTATGTTTATTTAGTTGTTTTAATCCGCTTCTTTAGTTTATCTTTAAAGGTTTAGTTTGTTATTAAGTTTAAGAAAAGTGGGGTGTTACACACCTGACTATATTGATGCTCAATTTCCTAATCATATCTGTTTATTAAAGAGATCATTATATGGGTTGAAACAAGTCCCAAGAGCTTGATTTACTCATCTTCATGCCTTTTTATTGTCCGTTGGGTTCCAGGCATGAAAAACAGATGTGTCTTTATTTTATTATAGCCAGAATTCTACTTATGTTTATCTTCTTGTTTATGTTGATGACATCCTGGTGATGGAGAGTGATCCGAATCTTGTGAGTTTTTTACTATCAAAATTATATAATACTTTCAAGATTAGGGATCTTGGTGAACGAGGTTTCTTTCTTGGTATTTGTAACACCCCTAATTTTAAAAAAAAAACCATTTAAAGATTATGAAATGAAGGCGAAACTATCGTTAATTATCCAAACAGAGCAGAACTAAGCATAAGAGTCGGGGTGCTATGTCACATCAAAGCTTGAGAACTTAGATGCACCGGCTAACTAACTAAACAGAACATAATTCGAATTCAATATCCAAAATACAAGTCAAGGCACACAGGCCATCTACCAAGACTAAAACTATCTAAGCTAAGTCCTTGCATCCATCTAGCGCACTCCGAAGCTACTAATCTGTACCTGAAAAACCATATGGTGTAACAACCGTCAGCGAATAATACTGAGTAACCCACTCCCACCCATTGAGTACAATAAGTATAAGTATAGGAAATCATTTTGAGACTGGAATACATATATATAACCCTAAGCAATGCTAACTTTAAAACCAAGATCAAGACACAACCACAAGTTGACTCCATAAAGATACTAGCATGCATCCTAAGCTCGCATGATAAGATAACAACAAAGCTCAATAATAACAAACAACGGCAACAAGGAGCTCAACAACAATCAATCAAAACAAGTACTCAACAGAGAGCACATCCATCATCCAACCTTATACCAAGTTCCAACATTTACTCCTCTCCATCTTTATTTCAGTTCCAACTTGTACCTCCAAGCCACCCTGATCCCTCCGGAGCATGCATGCCCCCCACCGACATACCGCCAACAAATCCACCGATCTAATAGCGCTGCAGTACCAATAACACATGATATGTGCCTATAACACAATAATCAAGGGGTCTTGCCTATAGCACAAAGACATGGCACCGCAGTGCTTAAAACTTGATCCATGCCTTTAGCAAGCAAATCAAGGGTGGTCTGTGCCTATAGCACAATGACCGAGCACTCGTTGTGCTAACCGCCAACAAATCATTTCCACCAATCATATCACATTTCCCATCATGGACAAATTCATCACAACCACCGGTGCACCGTGATAACAACGACTAACAACACTCAATCAACAATGATAATCAAAGCTCAACAGCAACAACAAACGAAGCTCACGACACACACAACTCGTAAAACGGTACTCAGAAACATCACACGGGACTCATAAACACCAAACGGGACGCAACGGGGCACGGAGAAACGGTAAACGGGATAAAACGGCACCCCGCCCCGCCCGTACCAGCGGGTGGTCAACCACTCACCGTCCACCCGCAGGCGGGCGGCACTGTACCAGCGGGTACACGGCGGGTGGTCGTCCACCCGCTAGTACGGGGGCGGTACCCGACGGGTGGTCAGGTGGGGGATTGTCCTCCCACCGATCCCCCGCTGGGACGATGGTAATCTGGCTTTTTTCCATTTCGGGAATTCATCAATTAAACCCGAAATCAAGTCCAAACACATCCCAAAACATATCAAAAGTAATATGGACTCGAACAACAAGAATCAAACCAAGAAACACCACAATTATACCGTAAACACAATCCCTAAACATGCCAAGACTCGAGATTAAACACATAACGGTCGAAGAGCATCAAGAACCACAATATTAATAATAAACCTATATGCAAAGCCCTAAAAACCAGCCCTAACCTTGAATCAACACCCGAGCATGCATAAACCCACCCAAGAACACCAAAACAATGAGATTTACAATATAAACCCTAAGGACAAGCTCTAAACATAATTAAATACAAGAACATACCAATACCTCACAGGGCCACCAAGAACATCAAGAATAATAACAATCCATATCACAAATCCCTAAAGACAAGCTCTAACAAAGAACAAATACAAATCATACATTCAATCGTTTAACGGAGCCAATCAATAAAAGATAGCAAGGAAAATAGGTTTTGTAAGCCATGGGTTACCTCTTAGCCTTAATCAACTTTCCCTTGGCTACTAAGGTCCTTCTCTGAAATTCTCCTTCGATTGATCTTCCTAGGCTCGGTGGTGGGGAATCCCTTTTGCTAGGTTTCTTGGGCAATTCGTGTATCGGAGTTGTGAGAGGTGAGAGGGTTCTAATTGCTTTCTAATCTCCTATTTATAGAGTCAGACAATCCTAATTAGAATCTGAATGGTAGAAGGTGTACACTCCTTGTTCTTATCCAGCTTAAAGTCTTTAATACAAATAAGGGTCCACGATCCATGGTGGACGGTACTAATTAATTGGGGGAATCCTAACCAAATTAAATCCCTTTTCAACCATTTGTTAACGGGATTGATTCAATAATTAATCTGGATTTGAAGGCCATAACACGGGGTGTTACAATATTGAAACCGTTAAGTGCAGTGATGGGATCCTTCTGTCTCAACAATGGTATATGCTTGACATTTTGAAACGTGCTGGTATGACTGATTGCAAACCTCTGTCCACCCCAATACCTGTTTCGGAATCTCTTGCTCACTCTACAGATTTATATGATGATCCAACGCAATATTGGAGCCTGGCTGGAGCTCTTCAGTATCTTACTATCACCAGACCAGATCTAATGGTTAATCAATTGTGTCAACACATGCATGCTCCTTCGGTCACCCATAGGGAACAAGCCAAACGTGTGTTAAGGTATGTCAAAGGGACTCTATCTTGTGGTATACGTATCCGAAAGTCTGAGTCCAGAGAATTGCATGCCTTCTCTGACTCAGACTGGGCTGGCTGCCTTGAGGATCGTAAGTCAACCAGTGGTTATGCTGATTTTCTTGGGTCAAATCTTCTGTCTTGGGTATGCAAGAAGCAAAGAACTGTGGCAAAATCCTCCACAGAGGCTGAATATAAGGGTTTAGCTGATGTTTGTGCTTAGGTAATCTGGGTTCTCTCCCCCTTACGAGAGATTGGCGTCACTGGGGTTTCTGTTCCGAAGCTGTGGTGCGATAATCTTGGTGCTACCTATCTATATTCTAATCCTATTTTTCATGCTCGCACTAAACATGTTGAGATTGATTATCATTTTGTGAGAGACAGAGTTGCCAAGAGTGAGATTCAAGTCAACTTTATCTCCACCAAAGATCAACTTGCTGATATATTTACAAAAGCTTTACGAGGTCCTAGGTTTTCTTTTCTTACAGATAAACTACAGGTTTCGTCTGTACCTTGTGCTTGAGGGAGAATATTATGACTCTATGTAACTGAGTCCATCTATGATTCACAATCCCAGTCTCCCTATGTCTCCTCTTGTATATATACCTAAGATCTGTACTCTTGTAATCAATTACTGTTCATATAATTCATTACAGTTCTCATCGTCCAAACAACAAAAATCTGAGTTTGGCTGAGCTCATAGCCTAATTGTTTTTATTTATTTTTTTTTTTTGGGATAAGTGTCAAATAAGCCTTCCAACTAATTATATACTAAAGTGCTATTAGACCATCGAACTAAAAAATTAATTAGACTATTAAATTTGTTAAAATTGTGCAATTAACATACTCCATATTTAAAAGGTTACCAAAAGGTAACCGGGGCAACATTGCTTGCATGACATCTTATATGGAATCTCATTCAGATTAAAAAAAAAAAAAATTCTTGACAATGGATAAGTTGCCGGCTTCATCGTCCAGATTGAACGAGGAAGCTTGGTGGGCTTCTCCATTCGATTTGAATGGAGCAGTCATGGCTTTTTCGTCATCCCTATGTTATAGGGTAATTGTTGGATTTGTTCCTACTTGTTGGTCGTGCTCACTTCTCGTCTTTAAACTATAACTAACGTTGCAAATTTAGTCATTTTTCTAACAGGCCATGCTCACTTCTCATCTAAGTTATAATTGATGTTGCAAATTTTGTCCCTAATGTTTTGTTAGAAAAATGACGAAATTTGCAACGTTAGTTATATCTTAAGGACGAAAAGTAAACACAACCAACAAGTATAGACAAATTCTACTTTAACAAAAAAAAAAAAAAATAGACGAATTCTATAATTACCTTATAACTTAGGAATGTAAAGTGTAATTTTACCTAAAAAAATTTTATATATATATTTTTATTATAATTATTGCTAAATCTTTATTACTAATTAATTATATAAATTTTAATTTATATAACATTATTTTAACATAAATAAAATAATAATATAAGTTGGAGCAAGAAAGTTTATTGGTTATTATATTTTAGAACATAAAACTTTATATTACTATTGTTATCATCATTATTAAAATAATTAGTATTATATATATATATATATATATATATATATATATATATATATATATATATATAAAGTAATTTTGTAATAGATTTTTTTCATTTAAAAATGTTTAACATATATAAAATGTTTGTTACTTATAACTTATAAGTGAAAATATAATACTTTTGAGAAAATATAATACTCTTACAGTTAAAATTTAAAAGTATGCTCTTTTTAGCATACCGACAAATCACCCGGACTTATCATAAAGAAGCTATCATATCTCATTTAAGTTGGGCTAGTCTCTTTTTGGGATTCCATACCTTGGGACTTTATGTTCATAATGATGTCATGCTTGCCTTTGGTACCCCGGAGAAGCAAATCTTGATCGAACCTATATTTGTTCAATGGATACAATCCGCTCATGGTAAAACTTCATATGGGTTCGATGTACTTTTGTCTTCAACGAGCGGGCCGGCATTCAATGCGGGCCGAAGCATCTGGTTGCCGGGTTGGTTAAGTGCTGTTAATGAAAACAGTAATTCATTATTCTTAACAAATAACAATAGGACCCGGAGACTTTTTGGTTCATCATGCTATTGCTCTGGGTTTACATACAACTACATTGATCTTAGTAAAAGGTGTGATTTTAGCCTAGCTTTCTTCCAAACATTTTTGGAATGAAATTGGCAATGATGTGGCGAATTTTGTCATTGAATGCAGGAAGGCGGACTTCCCAATAGGAATGAACGATGTTATCATCACCTTGGTGCCTAAGAAAGCTACTCCGGCGTCCATGGGTGACCTTCGCCCGATAGCTCTGTGCAACGTAACATATAAGATTCTATCTAAGATATTGTCGAATCGGCTGAAGGAGGTCCTTGAAAATGTGATTTCAGACTCACAGAGTGCGTTCTTACTGGGGAGGCTCATCACCGATAACGTACTTATTGCCTCAGAAGTCCTTCACTATCTAAACCATAAGCGGGAAGGAAGAGAAGGATGGTGTGCTATGAAGTTGGATATGGCAAAAACATATGATACGATGAAATGGTCATTCCTGGAAGGTATTATGGCTCGTATGGGATTTGATCGCCACTGGATTAACTTGATCATGCGTTGTGTCACTTCAGTTCGTTATAATGTGGGTGTCAATGGTGATCTCTCCGATTTAATCGTGCCTTCTTGTGGTTTGAGACAAGGGGATCCCTTATCTCTGTATTTGTTTATATTATGTGCCGAAGGTCTTTCTCATCTCTTAACGAGGGCGGTTCAGAATGGCTCTATTTCTCCATGTGTTGTGGCTAAGGGTGCTCTCGGGATATCGCATTTGTTCCTCACGAACAATAGCTTACTATTCTTTAAAGTTACGCGCCCGAAAGCTGAAGCAGTAACAGAATCTCTGGTTACCTACGAACATATATCCGGTCAATCAGTAAACTTCACAAAATTGTGTATTGTATATAGCCGGAATACGCATGATATTACGGAGGATGCTGTGGCAACGGTATTTAATGTAACGCAAGCTGGTAACATTGGAAAATATTTAGATTTGCCGATGGGTGTTGGCAGGAATAAGTGGGAAGCTTTTTTCTATATTGAAGCTAAATTGAGTCATCGTTTGAGCGGCTGGTGGTTAACTCGGATTGTCAGATGATCTGTAATCTGCTGAAAGGTTCATTGCCAGATTGTTCTTTCGCAGGTTGCGTTATTAGTGATTGTCGAGAACTCAAACGACACTTTGAAGTAGTGTCTATCCAGTTTATTTCTAGATTAGTGAAAAAAAAGCATGCTCACGCTTTAGCTAGAGCTGCTCGTTCACATACTGGTCCTCATTGTTGGATTTCTTCTATTCCTTCTTGTATTGCTTCTTTGATTTATTAAAATATTGTTGTTTGGTTTTCAAAAATATGTAAAAGTATCACACTTTCCTTTACAATTAACAAATGTTTTTTTTGAACAAAACGCAAAAAACTTCATTAATGATTCAGCAAATTCGAAATACTAATTGGCGGGATCACCTCCCACGTTCCAGATACATATGGAGAATCGGCTGCCCGTGCCAGTACATGAGTCACACGATTCGCTGTTCTCTTGACATATTGTAGATCCATAATTTCTATAGCGTAGATTCATAAAATTTATACTTTAGATTCGTAATTTATAAACCGTAGATTCATAATTTAAATACAGTAGATTCATAATTTCTATATACAAATTTATAATCTCTGTACTGTAAATTCATAATTTATGTACTGTAAATTCATAATTTCTAAACTGTATAGTTATCAAAAACATATAGATCTCTGATTTGTGAAAACAGAGTTCAACAATTGGAATCTAAAGTATAAATTTTATGAATTTATAGTATAAAAATTATGAATCTACAATATAAAAATTATGAATCTACATAAATTATAGATATGGAATCGTGCCCAACTTACAAGGTAGGCACGTGCTCACAGCATAATTTGCGGAAGAGCTTCTACAAGGAGTTGAAAGTCAGTCAATCCCGCATAAACAAAGCCCGTTTTATCCATGGAATTACAGAAGCTGTTGATGTTGCTGTTACGAAAGGCATCGCTTTCCATTGCGCCAATAGCGTATTGTTAGTAATCCATTTCTTTAATTCAATGCATTTTGTCTATTTGTTATGAAATTACATTACAATAATCACAACCAGCCAATGCCCATCATGCATTTCCGTCTGCTTTGTTTCACTCTTTTCACTTCACTGCTAATAAGGATCACACTGTTAGGATCGGTGTCTAAGTTTCAAGAATTCTTAGGCAGATTAATCTCCTAATCTCTTATGCAGAAAAGGGTAATCTGTATTTCCCACAAAATTTATGTTGATTTCTTGGGCACTGATTGCCCTAAAGTTTTTGTTTTTGTTTTTTTTTTTTTTTTTTCTAATTTAATTTCTTGCATCCAGTTAATTATATTTGTTCATCAGTTACTCAGTCTTATGTTTCTACTCTTTTTTGGGTGACTGAAAACCCGCACCAACTACCCGAGGGAAACCAGTATGTTGCCCATAGCTGACCGGGAAGGCCAATAGGCTACACTTGCTAGGAGTCCTTGTAATTACCAAATCAGACCAACTTGGCCAGAGTTGCCCCCTATGTTTCTACTCTTGCATACATGATTCCATGTTATTTGCTTTCTTTTTGGCCCTCCTAAACCTTTACCTGTGTTGTGTTAGAATATGACTTGTTATCAGCTTCCTAGAACAGGACTATTTTCCCTTGTGAACATGGAACAATATTGCCTTATCTTCACATGGTAGTGTATATATATGTGTGGGTTCATATCTTATAGATACTCAATCAAAAGGTATATAGCATTATGTGAATCCTAATGAACTTTAGATTCAAAGTGGGATGAAATATTTTGTTTGAAAGTGATAACATTATGTTGTTGAAGGTTTTATTTAAATTCAATGAATATCGTGAGTTTCGTTCATATATGATGAATATTTAGTTCAAGCACCCATGGATCATGGTATAATTTTCGTGTTTCGTATGTTATCCTTGTTTCTGTTTTTGTTTTCGAATATGTGTTCTCTTCCCTAGATAGTTGCTTCTTGTGTGTGTATGTAGGGGAGATTTAGAGATTATTTAGTGTTATAACACAGCAAAATACTCTATCTGGTCCTTAAAAATTGCTATGTGAGAAAAAATTGTACACGTATAACGTAATGTATGGTCAGTTAAAAGTACAATTTAGATAGCTTGTTTTCTTGTTCTTCTTTCCCATTCATACTTTTCTGCTTTCCATTTGTTATGACTTTTTAATCTTTTCAAATTCTAACAGATTAGGCAATAATGAATCCAAACATTTAGGAGGATTCTTCGATTGATGATCAGGTAGAAAAAGTGTTTCAGTGATGCTAAAGTTTTTCTGTCTCGGTATCAAATCCGCCAAGTATGAAAGGCGAAGTCTTGAGAATAAATGTGCAAGTGAAAGTGATGGCGAGAAGACTTCAGGTTCGGGTCTCAACTCTGATCTGTTTCTGCCCAATGAGATTATTATCGAAATCTTGAGCTGGTTGCCCGTGGACACATTATTGAGGGTAAAATGTGTGTGCAAGTCGTGGCGTGCTACAATCCAAGACCGCAACTTCATTGAGAAACACATGAGCAGAGCCAGAATCGTTGTGGAATGCGCTGCAAAAATGAGTGATAATAACGGGAATGAGAAACCGTACGAATGGCAGTGTGTTCGAGATGGATTAGTGCTGGAGAGGAGGAACGTGTTCCCAAAATACCGTATAAGGAACCCTGCTACAAAACAAAAGCTTGACCTGCCTAATCCACACGGACCACTGCTGTTTATTAGTATGTTTTTCCTCTCGACCAGTAATGACTATAAGGCGGTTTATATCCATCACAAAGAAGGAACCACTTCTTGTGCTGCTGATGTTGCTGTTCTAACTATTGGTACCGATTCTTCGTGGAGATCCCTTGATATTCCTAGCTTGCATAATATGAAGAGCCAGAGAGGGCAAATTCTTCGCAAATCAATTGCTGAAGTCTACTATATTATTGTATTGAGAGACTACGAAATTGTTTGCCTCGAGATGGAAACCGAGAACTTCACAAGCGTTCAAATCCCAGAGAGGTTGTTCCCGGATTGGAACAACATCCACCCTTTAAACTGGAGAGGGAAGCTAGCACTCGCATCTGTCGTGGGAGAGAAGATTAACATTTGGGTGTTGGAAAGCTACAAGAAGCAAAAATGGGAAAACGTAAAGGTCGTTTTTCCCTTGCCCTTGGATTCAATCACGAATGACAACCTTATTCCTTTCGAAACAAAAGGCGACTGGTTACGGATTAGCGTTAACTATGAACACCGAGTTGCTTATAACATGAGGACCAATAGAGTCTCCACGCTCATCTCAGCGCCACCTGGACAGAAGATTGCGTTCGTGTATAAACCTTCCTTGGTGCACTTTAAAGGAATGACTCCGGTACAAAACTAGACCAAATCAGAAACTTCAAGGTATCGTCTTTCTTCCCTTCCTCAAAGAGGACTCAAAGACAGTTGGGTTCTTCATTACTGCCATTGTTGCTTCTTGTTTCAGGTTGACTGCTGATCATGATGGCTAGGATGATGTATGTATGTTTCATCAATGGCTCTCCAGAACTCTTTCTCCTTTCAACTATAGTTTCTGGGCTTTGCTTGAACATTTAACACTTTAAGGACTTCAGAACTATTGTTCTTTTCTGTCTTAGTGCTCTAGTGTGCTTGTTCTTTTTGAAAACATATATTATGGTGTGAATATATACTTAAGAAAGCACTTTTAGTCAGGCAGAAAATATACAATTTCATGATTTTAAAAGGATCTCCAAATTCTCTATCCATCCGTGCCCATTCGGGAATTCTTGTTGACAATATTAAAACTTTTTCGGGAAATTTGTTTAATGTAATCTTCTCTTTTGTTAAGCGTTCAATGAACGCAATAACTCACATATAGAGTTATTGTTTCTTTGATTGAATGTAATGTTGGTTCGATGTTTCGCCACTATCATTTTGGATAGTTTGAGACTTGATATGAATTAATGATCTTTCTTTTTTCAATAATAATAATAATAATAATAATAATAAATCTCCAAATATCCCATTGTTTAGAGGTCAGCAAGGCTACACCATGATTGCCATCATTGGGTTTGTTTATTATCCAATTTTGAATAAATTTCACTTTTGGTCCCACGACTTTTGATGTTCTATCACTTTTGGTGCACAACTTTAAATTTTTTTAATTTTGGTGCCTAACTTTGTTATTTTTATCAGTTTTGATCCTTTTGGCAAAATTGATTGCAAAATGTTGCTGAATTTTATATTTTTAGGGGTAAAATCGTCATCACAAGGAAACATCTTCAATATCTTAACAAAAGCACTGTAAAATCATATTTATAGGCGATTGATCGATGAGAATAATGGGGAAGACGGGCAGAAACCAGACAAATTTATGGAATTTATAGTTTCGACGATTGAAAAACTCTTCGTTTCCTCTTAATATGATTTTTCTTTTGTTTAAATATTGAAGTTTTTTCCATGGGATGACGATTTTGCCCCTAAAATATAAAATCTGAAAATATTTTACCGTCAATTTGGTTGGAAGGACCAAAACTGATAAAAATAACAAAGTTAGGCACCAAAATTGAAAAAATTTAAAGTTGTGCACCAAAAGTGATAAGAACTCAAAAGTCGTGGGACCAAAATGAAATTAATTCTCCAATTTTAGGTTAAAGTAGGGCACAAGAGCATACACGTATAAGTACTGATACAAATACTATTCTTTACTTTTTAATAAACATCTGACCGCATAGCGCAGTGGATTAGCGCGTCTGACTTCGGATCAGAAGGTCGTGGGTTCAACTCCCACTGTGGTCGATTTTTCATAGTTTTACGCCAGCGCCTAATCCAAATTACACTTCTACCCCCCATACATACATGTGATAAAAATATTTAAGATTTCCTTAGCTCGGTAATTCCTTAAAATTACATTTTCTTTTGAAATATTTTTCTACAACTAAATCACAAAACATATTTTGCACTTTGGCAACATTGCTCAAAAAAAATTAATTCAACATTTAAATAATTTAGCAACATATTTTAGTATCCTTCAATTGGTAATTCATCCATTCAGTATTATATTGAAAATAATATTCACCTAAATAAATTAGAAAATATATTATCTAATAAATTAATCAACTTTAATTCAACACTTAAATAATTTAGCAACATATTTTGGTATCCTTCAATTGGCAATTCATCCATTTAAGTATTATATTGAAAATAATATTCATCAATTTGTCTAACAACACTATATCAATTCCTAAATAAATTAGAAAATATATTATCTAATAAATTAATCAACTTTAATAAAATATTTAACTACAAAAATATATTTAAATACATATTATTGGATATATTAGACCCAGACCAAGATTATAAAGCTACTAAGCCCAAGTGAAAAAAATTAAGGACTTGTTTTGAGACAAGGGAGCTCGACAACCAACCTTAGGGTTGGCCTAAGGTTGGTTGGCCTGAGTCGGTGAGGTTGGACCGGCAAAGCAAGGAGGACAAGTCGCGCATGACACAATTGGCCATGCAAGGATGTCAGAACGGCAAAATACGATCAATTAATGCAGTTGTAATTGCCTGGTCCACATGCATGGAACAACGTCGGGTTGAGCGGGTAGTTGTCTAGATATACTTTAAAAAAAAAAAAAAAAACAACGCACTTGTCTTGTCTAATCATCTCATGTCCTATTGAAACACACTATTGTAATATCCTAACAATTCAATACAACATTCATCTTACCTTGTCTTAGTAGTACACAATGTTTGTAACTTTTGAACCATCTTTGCTAATATTATTCTTGTCCTTTATGAGCATTCTTCTTGTCTTTATGTTTTTATTCTTTCATTTAATTGGATTAGTTAATTTGGTTCGATCCGACTTTTTTTTTTTTCAACACGCACATATATACACACACAATAAATATTATAACATGGCCGAAGAAGTAGTTTTTGTCAAAACAGGGTGCAATCTCTATCTCTATCTCTATATATATTAAAGTAAAATGATGGCTACAAAATTTTTCCTCCAAAGTGTGAATGCATTTTGATAGAAACAAGATTAACAAGTATGAATGCATTAATTGTGTGGGTAGATGTATTTATGCATATTTTTTGAAGTTATTATGTGTATTTATATTTTATAAATTATATTTTATTATATCTCTATCTCTATCTCTATATCTCTATATATATTAAAGCAAAATGAAGTAGGGAAAAAAATTTATTGGTAAAGTTTTATATTTAATATAATTTGTGTGTGTGTGTGTGTGTGTGTATATGTATATATATATATATATATATATATATATATATATATATATATATATATATATATATATATATATATATATGTATGTATATATATATATATATGTATATATGTATATATATGTGTGTGTGTATATATATATATATATATATATATATATATATATATATATATATATATATATATATACACACACATATATATACATATATATATATACATATATATATATATATATATATATATATATATATATATATATATATATATATATATTCATTTAAACCTCAATTATAATTAATTTGATTCCGCATATATAAAAAGAAGAAATTAGATATAAAATAAACATATACTTCTTACATAAATAATCTTTTTCAAATGAATAAATTTTTTGTGGAGATTTTCGACAAATATTGCCTCTTATTTTATTTATAAATTTTATTTAAATACGTTAGTTATATAATTAAAGTAGTTATTTCAAATTCAAATTCAAAAAATAATACAAGTAACAATAAACTTTAAAATCAACATAATAATAACATAATTAAACTTTTAAAAATATTAAATATTACATTGTATAGTTATACTTACATTTTTAATAAAACTAATTATGAGCTGAAGAACTCAAGTACGTTTTTCTGTTTCCACAACCATTACTTTCTTTGCTAATTTTAAAGGATGTCAAAAATTTAATTGGTAAATTTGTTAAATTAGTAATACTCCGTGCATCGCATGTGATATTGTTGGTTTTTCTTTTTTCTTTATTATGTATTTTTTAATTTCGTTGTGAGGTGTGTGGGGGTTGTTGGGGGGGGGGGGGGGGGCTGGGGAGCACATGATGTTATCTTCAATGTGAAGTTGTTTTGAAGTGTTGATTGCTTTTGAGATCCACATCCTTTAAGATAGCTACTTTGAGATTCATCATGAAGAATAATTGTTTTTCAAATTTTTTTGTTAATTTAATAAATGTATTCTTATTATTGTATAGCTACTTGTTCATCAAGGAAAGGTAATGACATGCGGAACTAACACACAAAGAAAGTGTCTTTTGAATTTAAAATAATTATTTTATACTTCATCAAAATAACGTTAGATTTATATTAAAGTTAATTAGTTACAAACACACCTAATGTACGATAAAAATTTTCAATGAATAAAATTAAAGCTAAAGCTATATAATCAAAATGTAAAAAGTTGTACTTACTAGTCACTACTTGTGTAGGAAAATGTTGTAAAAGTATATATAAAAAATGTAAAACTGAAAGAATTTGCAAGTATATATATAAGAAAGTAAGTACAATGTATACTTTATTATATTTAATAGTGTTAACAACTTAGGTCGAAAAAGAAAAAAAAAAACAAAAAAAAAAGAATAAAATTAAAAATTATGTGACTTTACAAGAGAGCAAATATAAATGTACAAGTTAACATTGTATCTAATTACATCGGCACATTTTTATTCCCATCGTTTATATAATTTTAAGATTAACAAATCATACTTTTATTGAATAATGCTAAATACTCGTGAATTTTTGTAGACAAATTTGTGCATATTACTTGTGTAGTTAAGCTGCTTCATTTGGTTCATTCCTAATAAAATCAACAAGTTCATAAATGATGGATAGACATACGAAAAAGAAATTATGAAACTTAGACATTTCCAATGGTTAAAAAAAATGGGGATGAAGAAGGGGAAAAAGGAGAGAATAGGATTGAATGAGAGAAAGAGGGAGGAGCTGAGGAAGACAGTTTTCGGAGAGACAGTCTTCCAGGGCGCGTGGTGAGTGAGTAACACACGCGAATCGCGTATTCACGTAGTGCGTGTCGCTCACGCGCCATAGAGACGTGCAAATGGTGGGGGACAGCCTGTTCCCAACCATCTGCTATATATTAAAAAAAAAATATTTTATAAACCAAAATCAAGCTTCAACGACTTTTTTTTTTTTAATTTTATTTTGTTATTTTATTTTTTAAATTTATTTTTAAAATTTTATTTCAAATTTTGTATTTTGTTATTCAATTTTATTTTCATTTAAATTAAAATTAAATTAAAATTATAAAATTAAAATTATTAATTATAGAAAAGTAAATAAAATAATATATGATGTATAGGAGTGCAGAGAAGTATGACCCACAAAAAGGGAGAAAATGAGAGAAGAATTGGAGAGGAAATAGAAGATAAGATTATATGGTGATATGGAAGAGTTGGACCCACAAATTGAAAAGAAAATGGAAGAACCATTGTGGATGTCGTTATCAACATGTTCAAATTCAAGTATGGCAAATTCCCAATAGTTACATGTGTAGCATCACTAAGAAAAAAAAATAAAAAAAATATTGCCAACACACTTTCTTGGTCGAGTCTATTAGACATGGTCTTTCTATTATGGATTTGCATATGTTATGTGATTTGTGAGCTATTACACATGCACATAGTTTATCCATTCTATATTCTTGAGTAGTGATTGAGAGTTTTCATCTTCTCTCTCACAAAGATACAAATCAAAAGAATTTCAGAAACCATGAGTAATAAGCATTGCATATAAAAGGGGCTAACCTAACTGAGTTGGTTTAGTTATCACAAGGTTTCAAATTTGACTCTCTATAAGAGCTACATATTGGTCTTTTTGTTTTTAGTCGGTCAGTTATAAAGATCCTTGATTGATTTATCTTATTGTGATCTTTTGTCGGATAAAATTACAAAGCCAATTTTACCCCACCTTTAAATAGCTACGAGAGGCTTTCTTGTAAGTCAAAGAATTAACAAAAAGTATATATTTTGATGCCATGAGCTCATTTCGAACTCTGCAACTTCGAAGAGTTTCATTTATTGTCCTTAATTCGGACTCGACAATTGAGCTTCAATTCTACGATGCCGAAAACTATTGTCACTTCCGGCGAGACGCCGTCAACTTCCTCGCAACTCAACTCCTCCTTGCGCATAATATGCCGCGTGTACATGTTGTGACATACATCTTTACCCTATATTTCTGCTGAGTTGTTTATTATCTTTCCTATTTATTCAGCGAATGCGGAAATGTCTATTCAATTTCAATGAAAAATTAATAATGTATAAGTTATGTCAAGCACGTTGTGCTCAGATGGCATATAGTGACCTCTCTCATGTGGGAGGTCATAACATCAAGTCTCAGTGGATGTGTTGTTAACTCTGTGTGCTTCATTAAGTTAAGAAAGTATGTTTGAACAGATACTACAATGTAATAGAGTAGTATAAAACGAGTGAAATAATAGAGAAATAGGATTTATAAGCCTATCAAAACGAGTTCAGATTAAGGATTAGCTGCCTTTAGCTGGAGTATGAAAACTTTTACTTTCATCGTTGTTGTGAGGGTGTTAGATAGAGATATAGAGTGAGCTCAGAGTTTGATTTTTTTTTTTTTTTAATAAAGAAGCTAATTCATTAATCATAGGTTGAAATGTTTATAATAAAGAAGCTAATTCATTAATCATAGGTTGAAATGTTTATAATAAAGATTGATGGAATGGTCAAACATTCCTTACACTGACATATAAACAACTTTCCTAGCAATGCTAGGGAAAACTTGATTCGCAGACTGTTTCACAAATTTGAAACTGAATTCTTTGGAGGAATATAAAGCTTCTTTAATGATTTGGTCAAACGTACCCAAAATTGACACTGGTTGAATAGTCTTGCACACCACCTGAGCATCTATTTTAATTTTGCTATCCATTGACAATATCTCCATAGGGCTGAATTGCATATCATAGTTTAGAGGACTATCTTTTCCATTGTCATGTTTGTCACCCAGGATGAGATTCACATACGCCATGACTAGTTTTATCGTTTCACGCTTTATGAAAAAGAACACGCCAAGTAAACGAGAGGAAAAAACTCGTCAAAACAACGAGAGGAAAAACATAGAATCTGCAAACAAATTTAAACCAGTAAAACAAAGCAAAGGGAAACAACAATGAGAAAATAAGGGAGTAACGATCGGTAGCGGGGGAGATGGAGGGGTGGGGCAAGGCGTAGCCGGTGACGAAGGGGGAGAATGGAAGAGAACACGGTAAAAGGCAGAGAAGACAATAAAGGCGAACACTCTTGCGATGGAGATGGTGGCAGGGGAAGACGATCGGACGCTGCCTCCGATCCACTTTCTTCACAGAGGTGACGACCGTGTAAAAATTTAATCAGTTTCTTCACCTATAATTAGATAAATAACAATTTTTACCCTCAATTTGGAATGTGTATTAGGGTTACAACATATGTCAATAGGTCATAAAATGAGTAAGTTCTTCTACTAAAATGTTGAATCCCCAACGTCAAGGGTTCCCATACTCTGACTCGATAAAGCATTTGAAAAGATGTAAATCACGGTGACTCAAATGATCAGTAGACAGGGTTAAATGTCGGTGCGCACAAGAAATCTATTTACTTTGGGCATAATCCCAAACTGCTTACTGTACTGAACGAGTGAGTTAAGCCCGTGCGGACATAAAATGTAAATCATGCTGGGCCAAATGACGATGCTCAGAAGGCAATCGTTATACCCTGCACCACGGTGCACATAGCACTGTGCATCCCGCGCCTCCCAAAACGACGTTGTTTTGTTAAGTTGTGTGGGGAGTCGACGCGATAGAGTGTATGTGTATTATGTTATATAATTATGTACATTATGTTATACAATTATGTACATTTGGGTATACAATTATGTACATTTTTTTTATACAATTATGTACATTCGAACACGCGATTTTTTTAACAGTTAAAAGTTTATGTTTATTATGTTATACAATTATGTACATTTTCAAAACATGATTTTTTTTTTTTAATTAACAGCAAACACGGAAAAGTGAAATTTAAAAAAAAAAAAAATACAAAAACGACGTCGTTTTGCACCAGGGCGCACAATGTAATGTGCGCTCTGATGCACGATATAAATTGTCCTTAGAAGGGATCTGCCCACTTTAGATATAACCCTATATTGTGGTTGTCGAAGTTTAAACTTTGATCTTTTTTTTTTTTCAAATAGTGACTACTGAACCAATGAGCTAAACCCGTGCGGACATAAAATGAGTAACTTCTCCCAAAATGAGTAACTTACATCTACTACTTCTGGTGCAGAAAAAAAGAGAAGAAAGAGTTGTTGATATGTCAGATCGCACTTAATGGGCTGGATTGACATAGTTCTAACATCTGGACCCAGACCCCAGCCCATTAAAGCCCAGTCCATTTAACTACATCTCTGATCTGAAATAATCTTTCTCATTGGCCATTGCCATTCACTCTCTCTCTTCAAACTGTTGAAAGAGAAGAGAAGTTCAGGTAGCGCCTTCAAGCACCTACCACTTCTTTGTCTTCCAATATATACACAGCCGATTTGCATTTCAGTTGCAGAGCAATTCAAGCCTCCATTTTTCACCTGAAAAAAGGATTCGAAAACTCGATAATTCAAGACAGACAGAGAGGAGGAATTCGCCATGAAATTGCACAAACAGGCGAGCGTGAATTACAGAAGAGATGAAGAGACGGCCCAGAATACCCCGCCTTACTCCCCCAAAACCCTGAAACACCCCAGATCTCTACCCAGATCCATCAACTATCTCCTCAGAGAGCAGAGGCTTTTGTTCATTCTCGTCGGTATTCTCATTGGCTCCACTTTCTTCATCATCCAGCCCAGCCTTTCACATCTCAGCTCTTCTTCCCCGATTCCCAGATCCCACTCTTTCCACCTCTCCAACAGGGAGGCGCTCCCCGAGTATACCCCTGCCAGGAGTAGCGGATATGGCGCGGCCGGGATCGGGAGAGTGCCCGTCGGGATTGCGAGGAAGCGGATGCGGATTGTGATCACCGGCGGGGCCGGGTTCGTCGGCAGTCATTTGGTCGATAAGCTGATGAAGAGAGGCGACGATGTGATCGTCATTGATAATTTCTTCACCGGCAGGAAGGAGAACGTGATGCACCATTTCGGGAATCCGAGGTTTGAGCTCATCCGACATGATGTTGTGGAGCCCATTTTGCTGGAGGTCGATCAGATTTACCACTTGGCTTGCCCTGCTTCCCCGGTTCATTACAAGTATAATCCTGTCAAAACAATCATATCCTTTTTTTTTTTTTTTTTTTTTACTTGGATTCGCGCGTTTCTTGATTTTTTTTTTAACTAAAATATGCAAATTGCATGATCTTTAGGATGCTGGTCGTGAAATCTTTGTCCTTTATGCTTGTTTTGTTGTTTACTAATGAATCTTAATTAGAATATGTGTGATTATAATTTATAATTGATTGATTGCTCTTATGGATGTTGAAAATGTGCTTTGAGAACCTTGACTGCAATTATTACAAGACAAATGTTATGGGCACTCTTAACATGCTGGGACTTGCAAAGAGGATTGGTGCAAGGTTCTTGCTTACTAGTACGAGTGAGGTTTATGGAGATCCACTTGAGCATCCCCAGAAGGAAACTTATTGGGGAAATGTTAATCCAATAGGTATTGTGTATACTCTCAATAGGATTATATATATGGTTAGGTGTTGTTAATGAGTTTGAGTGTCATACAACAATTAGGTGAGCGGAGTTGCTATGATGAGGGAAAACGTACTGCCGAGACTTTGACTATGGATTATCACCGAGGTGCAGAAGTGGAGGTAAAGAGGCATTTGCTTAATTATTAGTCATAACTCATAAAATGCTATGTCAAGTTTGTTGTGGTGTTTTTGTTTTTTTGTCCTTATATCTCTTTTGCGTCTGCAAAGGTTCCTTTCTTTTAAAGATCGTTGTGGTGTTTTTGTTTTGTTCTAAAGGAAGTCTGAGGTGGAATCTATAGGTGAATTAAATAGAAAAAACTAAATGTATAAGCTTTTAAAGTAAGTTTCTAAAATTAAGGCAAAGCTGGGATTGGGTGACCATTTATGGCACACAATGGTATGCATAATCCAAAGCGCGTGAAGTGTCTAGGAGGAAAATATAGATATTATTTACTTCTTGTGATCTCTTTGTATCAAAGATTGATATTTTGGTACAAACATTTTCCTTTCTCTTCCCGTAGGCACTTGTTTTTTAATATGAAACTAAAATGAAGACAAGTTAGTTTTCCAGAGGGATGGAAACAAAATCATTTCTTTCACATCTACTGTTTTGACACTTGATTCTTTTGCAATTATGGTTTGTATTTAACATGACCATAACTCTTTTTGTTTGTTTGTTTTTGTATTATTTTGTTTTTTTGTTTTGTTTTGTTTTTTTTTAAATTTTAATTTTCTAATTTTTTTAAGAAGCAGACATGCCATAAAAGGGTTACAAATTATTGCTTTAATAAGCCCTCAAAACTATTTATGATACTTCAATTGCACCCTTGAACTCAAAAAGGTTCATATGAGCACTTGACTTTTGAAAAAAGAAGAAGCAAATGAGTCTATTTTACCTGTAAACATCTAGTCAGTGTTAATTTGAAAAGCCATATCTTATTTTATATTAAATTTTAAACTTATGTGGATCTGTTATTTAATAATAATAATAATAATAATAATAATAATAATAATAATAATAATAATAGTTGTTGTTATTATTGTTATTATTATTATTATTATTATTATTAACTTCTAACAAATCTACGGAGCCCGATGAACTGATTGAAGACTTATGAAATTGGCCTTTTTTAAAAAAAATCTTGATGAAGAGTCCTCTTCATCAAGATCTGACAAAGAACGGTTCCTCTTTGTCACAAAGATGAACAGTTCCTCTTCACCGCTCACCAGGATCTGATGAAGAGGAATAATTCTTCCTTGTCAAATTCAGAAAGGTGGTAGTAATTCTTTCTTTGTCTATAAAAACTTTGTACTTGCCGTTCATCATAATTGTCAGTCATGCTTTTGCCGATTTTTCATTGTTCTCGGATGCAGTAGAAAGCTAAGGTAGCTACTTCCCATGATTTTTAATTATTATTATTATTATTAAAGTAATAAATCAGTCATTTATTAATTAAATGGAAAATATAAAAAATAATATAAATTATAAATGAAATTTGCCAACTAAGCAAATAAACATGACAGATAAGTGATAACCTACTACAACAGGTAATAATCAGGTAAAATGGAGTCAATGGTGCTCTTCTTCTTTTTTTTTTTTTCCTCCCCAAAGTTCAAGAGTTCATGTGTACCTTTTCAAGTTCAAGAGTACAATTGAATTATCCTAAATAGTATGAGCATTTATTTGGTTCTTTTCCCTATTTCATTTACACAGACTTACACAAAATTTCCTTTAGATTTTTCATTCTAATGTCCTTGCATGCACTGTCTGCAATTTGGGTACCTATATTTACCAGGTTACATTGATAATCCAAGTGGCATGCAGATAAGTGTGATTTTTTCCCCTTTGCAGGTGCGCATTGCCCGTATTTTCAATACATATGGACCTCGAATGTCACTAGATGATGGACGTGTTGTCAGTAACTTTGTAGCTCAGGTTTGTTTATAATATGTGTGTGTATTTATAATTATTTATGGATAACTATAATTCATTATAATACTCCGTATTATATAGTTCAGTTTGCTCTTCCCTTAAGTATCTAACAGCAATAGTTATTTCTATGTTATTGTTGTGTAGGCTATTCGCAAGCAACCTATGACAGTGTATGGCGATGGACAGCAAACAAGAAGCTTCCAATATGTTTCTGACTTGGTATGCCATCTTAATATCTATCTTCATATCTGAATCAATTTTTATTTGGGGGTGCATCTTCTATCATTATGTCTATTGTCTCCTAGATGCTGAACATTTGTGATGGCAATATGTAGTTGAGTTCTTGGTGCCTCTCTCTTTGCCACAAATTTTGACAATTTGGCTCATCCCTCATGGTTGTGCAATTCTAGTTGCAGTTTTGTTTCTTTACTGTTGATGCAAATATTTTATGTAAGACCTTTTGATGCCCTTTGCCATCAAGCATCCACGTGGCTGCTACCACTTGTAAGTTAGTAGATCAATCCACATTAGCTCACGAATCACATACTTGTCATCATAAAGAATGTGATCCATTCATTTTCTACTACTGCCAACTAGATTCTCGTTTGGAGAAAAGCAAGATAACTATACTACTCCCTTTATCCTTTTTATTTGGGTCTTCTCCAATTATGTAGTAAAGGTAACTTTTGACCATTTTTTTTTTTTGGGTAGACGAAAGACTTGGAAAACCACATCGAAACCTACCACTCTAGACTAAGCCTCGAATCCCTCTTTGTTTTTCATGCAAGGAAAAGCTTGCTGCTTTCCAGTAATGATTAATGAATATAGCATTAAGGAAGCCCTAAACAGATTTTTCATTTGTGTTTTCCCAACAAGCCTTACTGGAACAATTCAAAAGTATCTTACCGTTATTTTTCTGCAATAACATGACTCTGAAGACACCTTGTCTCCTATCTCGCTCTTACTGCATATGAACTTTTTCCTGAGCAATTCCATAATTTTTATGCTCTTGTATTGAATACTTGGAAACAACCACTTTTACGCATGTTAACTGTGCATGTCAGCCTGAAGTTTCTCAAAATTTGATGTTGGAGTAAAATGTGTTTTTCTTGGTGAAGGTTGATGGACTGGTAGCGTTGATGGAAGGTGAGCATGTTGGGCCTTTCAACCTGGGAAATCCAGGGGAGTTCACCATGTTGGAGCTTGCTGAGGTCTGTAAAAGATGTTTTTATTCCTTTCTTCAATCATACATCTTTACATATAGAAAAAGGGAAACAAATTATTTTATCAATATATCATTACACATACAAGTCCTACAATACTGAACATATATTTTGATAGGTTGTGAAAAAAGTGATTGATCCTAGTGCAACAATCGAATTTAAACCCAACACTGCTGACGACCCTCACAAGAGGAAGCCAGACATCAGTAGAGCAAAGGAACTTCTAAATTGGGAGCCGAGAATCCCCCTGCAGGATGGGCTGCCCCTCATGGTCAATGATTTCCGCAATCGCATCTTGAATGAAGATGAAGGAAAAGGGAACAAGTAAACAAACAGTATGTATAGATCATACTCTAGTGTCTTATGTTGTTTATTTCTTTGTCTAGTTCATATATTCATTCTTTCTTCTTCACACGTGGGGCCACCCCAACAGCTATAGTATCTAGCACTGTTCTACAGCAATAGGAATAAATTGTCTTATTTTGATTTTGATTTTTTCTTCTTTTTTTGGGGTTAAATTCAAATTTTGTATCTTTACCCTTAATTCAAAATTGGGCATTGCCTTGCTGTGTAAAACTCCTTTGTGATATTAGTAAGAAGCTATAGTTTTCTGTGTCTAAATGTCTTTCATTTTGTTCCCTATGACTAAAGTAATATTACAGCTTCCAAATGGGAAGCCCGGCCCATATGGGCTGGCCTGTCACGGGTTATATTTTTTTTATGGGTAACCCGGCTTGTCATATAGTGGGTTGGCGGGTTAAATAGGATAGGTTGTCAACTTGGTCAGCAGTAATACCTTAAATATGTACAAATTTGATACTTAAAAGACATTTTATTGGATGAAATTAAAATTTGAGGATCAAAATTGTGACATCTTATAATCAATTAACTATTTTAGTAATTTATCTCATTTTACAAATAATTTTAAGTTTGACATGATTACATGACATGAATGAGTTTATTTTTTGGTGTAGGAATATTTTTTTAAATTTCTTCTATGATTGTAATTTCTATTCCTTTCATGCATTAAAGCAGGGATAGGATTAAAAAAAGAAAGTGAAAGAATGAAAATATTCTTTGATGTGGCACAAATTTAATGACTAAAAAGATATTTTGATTTGATATTTAACAAGTCATAATGTTTCACGTCTAGATGACAAATCTAACATTAAAAATGTGTAGAAGATAGTTAGAGAACATTGATAACTTGTGAAGATGTTTACACATAGAAGTGAAGAAGACAAAGAAAAAGTTTGGGAATCAATTTAGAAAAAGAAGTAAATGTAAAGACTAAAGAGAAAAGAGAAAGAAGAAAAGGTAGGAATTGAAGAGATTTATGAAATAAATTGAAGAGGAAATGGGAAAGGAATAGGCATCTGATTCTTGAGATAGAGCTAATATAATGGTTGAGAAACAAAGTTCACTTTCTAGCTAGCTAGATAGCTACAATGGAATTTGTTCTCTATGGGGTCTAAACCTTTATTCCAATCCATGCATGTTTGCATACATGTGCTGCCCTTATACACGTACATATACCACCTATACACACATATATGATGTGAGGATCCTCGATTGAGATTCAAATTCATGTCGATCTACTGCTTTAACAAAATGTAACTTACCATGCATTAAATTATGTTTTACCAGGATTATGTGGTCTAATGGTATCCGGGTTGGACTTTCAATTGGAAGATTATGAGTTCAAGCCTCTGTGGAGGCGTTATTGGTTCTTTGTGTTTCAGTAGGTTGAGAAAGTATATGAACAGATACTATAATGAGAGCCAGTAACTTTCAAAATATGGTATGCAACACTAACACTCTGCAATCCGCACCCAATTGTGCTAAATGCGTTTCTAAACAATTATTTGGTTAGATGTAGTTGCAATTCAATTACAACAAAATTCTTTGGCCACCCGAATTCAATTGTTATACCATGGATCAAGGTTCATATTGCATTGTGAACCCTGATACAAAAATTATGTACCTTTCGTTAACACATTCTGTATCTACAGTTAACCGTTCCTGTACATGTAACCAAATAATTTGATAATTGCTGACACATAATATGATAGCTACATGGACAAAAACTATCAACTGCAGCGTGTAGGTACAAAATGGGTCTACTATAGATACATAATCATATAACCAAAAATTAGTGTAATTTTCCTTACTCATAAATTTAGAATCACGCATGCAATTCTCACCAAGATAATGCCCATTGTATTTTAATTGAATATTCATCAACGAATATTATCTATGATTTCAATTGACTATACCTATGCCATACCCATTTATATGGATGGTGGAGTGTCAATTGAGAAAATGAATAATATTATACATTCTCACAAGACTTATCCGGCGTTTGATTGGAAGAAATTAGAATTTCATTCCTACTTACTTCCCACCTAATTCCGAAAGCAACTAAATTTCTTAGTTTGGTTGGAGGGAATTGCAATTTCATTTTCATGGAATTAGAATTCCATGCCCCCGTCCCCCCCCCCCTCCCCCCCCCCCCCCCCCGATTTGAATTCCCTGAATTTTAGGAAGAAAAAAGATAATCCCGAGACAAAATTTTATCTCCATTTTTTAAACTTAAAATTGATATATGACCTTCCCTTCTAGATGATATCGTGTATTATTCTTTGACTACTGTCAACAAAGAACGCCGTTCCTGAGCAATAATCATTATAGGCCAACCTTAATCAAGTATGTTAATTTTCTCAAAACTCTCAAATATTTAAATTTGTATGGGTGTGTTGTATAATGTTCATTCGACTATCAGAATGCAAATTTTACTGCTCAAAATTTAGGCAAATACGTTATATACACATATCAAATTTAAATACTTGAAAGGTTTGAGAAAATATACTTGATTAAGGTTGGCTTAGAATGATTATGGCTCAGGAATGACGTTCTTTGTTGACAGTACTCGAAGAATAATACACGCTATCATCTAGAAGGGAAGGTCAGCCATCAATTTTAGGTTAAAAAAAAAAAGGGAGGGGTAATTTGACTCAGGATTATCATTTTTTCTTCCTAAAATCCGCGAAACTAAAATCCCGAGGGGCATGAGATTCTAATTCAATGAAAATGAGGGAATTGCAATTCCCTCTAACTAAACTAAGGGGGGTGTATTCAATCATGACTTTTGTAGAGTTTTAAAGACTTTAAAAATAATAGATTTTAATAAACTTTGATGGACTTTCATAGAGTCGTTCAAAATTTTTTTAAAACTTTATAAGACTCTATAAAAGTCTATCAACTTTCATAGACTTTATCAACTTTTTATTTTAAAAAGTCTACAAAAGTCATTGAAATTCTAAATTGAATACATCCTTACAAATTTTCAATGATTTTGATTCTTATCATTTACAATTTTCTTACAAAACATTTATAATATATCATAAAATTCTTCTTATTATATAGTTCTTCACCAACATCAACATTCTCAACATTATTATTTTTATCAATAGTATGCTGAGACTTATATGCTAATTACTTATATATATATATATATATATATTATTAATAAACATCAACAAAAAAAAAATTTTATTTCTTTAGAAACTCATAACAATATTGGACAATAAAATTTATAATAAAAGACTTGATCAAATAAAATATTTAAAAATATAATTACAAGTTGCATAAAATAAAAAAATTAAAAATCTAATATTAATAATATATATAAAATTATACTTGATATAATGCTAGGCATCACGCAAATAACTATTATTTGCAATAGCAATTTGAGACTGCAAACAACAACAAGGTGCTACTATTTACAACCCCAAATTGTTGTTGCGAACAGTAATTTGCCATTCGTAGTAACCTATTGTTAAAAAGAGGAAAAATATATATTACGAATATAAACATAAAAATAATAAAAATCAAAATATATAAGTATTTATATGAATATTATGAAACATATACTAAAATTTGACGATGAATAACTTGCTTTGTTCATGTAGTTAGGGAGAATTAGAGAAAGTTATGGATAAAAAATTCATAGATAAAAATAAAAATCAATATAAACAAGTAATAATGAAGTAAAAATAATATTATTTCGAATTTTTAGATGAAGATTCTAAAGTTTAGGGGAGAGTGAAAAATTGGTAGAGTTTAGGTATGAAGAAAATATAGGATAATGAAGAAAAAATAATTTTATTGAATTTATATAGGTCTATAGAGTTTAAATAGGGAGAAAAAATAGAGTTTAAATAGAGAGAGAAAACATTCAAAGTTGTTAGAAAGAAAATTTGAAATCTTGGGTTGATGGTTGGATTTCAACTATTTATATTTGAGAATGAAAAATCTACAAAAGTCTTAAAATTAAAAAGTCTACAAAAGTTCATAACTTTTTGGATACCACATGACTTTTAAAGACTATTTAAAACTCTTAATCGAATACCACACGACTTTTAAAGAATCTTTAAAAATCTTAATTGAATACCGCCTGACTTTTAAAATCTCTCTAAAAGTTTGAATTAAATACCTCTAAACTTTTAAAGTTCAATTCATAAAAATCTTTAAAACTCTATAAAAGTCATAATTGAATACATCACTCTAAGAAATTTAAATGTCTTTGGAATTAGGTGAGAATTAAGTAGGAATGAAATTCTAATTTCTTCCAACCAAACGTCTTGTAAGTTGAGACGAAATATACCTTTTGATTATGAGGAAAAAATCCTTCTTAAAAGTATACTAAATTCTTTACTATTTTAAATATAATGTAACAAATATCTTTCATTTAATTAGGCAAACTGAAGATTATATTATCATAGAGTTAATACCCAAAATCGTCCTCGACTATAGTGGTTTTTCTCAATTTCGTCCTAAACGACTTTGGTGACCTAATATCGTCCCAGACTTTTGTGTTTCGCTCAATTTAGTCCTCCATTTGTTATTCCGTCAAATTGGTGTTAAATAAAGGGACAATTCAATAATGTCAATATTGATCTCTCTTTACTTTCAACTTGTGAAGTGCGAAATTTCTCTTTCTTGTACGAATTACACCCAGAATTACTCCCGAACCTGCAAATCAAATTTTATATTCGCAGTTTTAGGAGTAATTCTTGGAGTAATTCGTAAAAAAAAAGGGACTTCGCAGTTCACATGTCTATGAGTAAAGAGATGCCAATATTAAAATTACTGAATTGTCTATTTATATAACACAAAATGGACAGAATTACAAATGAGGGACTAAATTGAGCAAAAACATAAAAGTCTGGGACTAAATTGAGCAAAACACAAAAGTCTGGGACGATGTTAGGTCACCAAAGTCGTTTAGGACGAAATTGAGAAAAACCACGATAATCGAAGACGATTTTGGGTATTAACTCTATTATCATATTAAAATATGCTAAAAGTTAGTAAAGGTAAGGTTGCTACCAATATTTGATAACAATAAATGTTTCAACAATAATCAGAAATTTCACCAAATGCAATAATTCCTTAGTTCAGTACTGAAGAAGTTGCATTGTCTTCATCACCACTTCTGACCTGAATTATTGCACCACAAATACTTGCAGTTTTTGTTTTTGTTTTTTTTTTTTCGGTGGTGGTAAAGGGAGGTAAATTTTTGGGGCAGTAAATACTTCTTGACAAGTAGGTGAATATATATATATATATATATATATATATATATATATATATATATATAGAGAGAGAGAAAGTTAATACTCAAAATTGTTCTCGACTATAGTGGTTTTTCTCAATTTTGTCCTAAACGACTTTGGTGTCATAAAATAGTCCCAGACTTTTATGTTATTTCTCAATATTGTCCTCCGTTAGATAATCTGTTAAAAGGATGTTAAGTATAGAGATAAATTAGTAATTTCGCATTTTAAGTCTTCTCTCTCCCTTAGCCTCCTTTACTCCACCAACTGCGACTGAAAAATTACTTTGACTCCTCTCTTTCTCTTCCCAGAACTATATGCAAAACCTCAAAGCATATATAATGTCAAATTAGAATTGAACTAAAACTCACCACAAGCTTAAATTCTATCAATTCCCAGAAGATAATTCAACAAAATTAACAACAATTCAGCAAGAATACCGAAGTCTGAACCTCATGCTCACAAAATGTTAAAAAGGAACGGATGAAAATGACTAAAAATACAATCTTTAGAAACCAGTAACTCACGGCGACAATCTTAATGGCAAAAGCTCTTATAAACCCAAAAACGAGAACCCTCCAAAGCATCGTATTCTCTCCCCCTTCTGGTTGTTGATGCTAGGGAGGATTATCCCTCTTCTGCTCCTTACTCATCTTTACCCTAATGGTATTCCAGAACTCAAGAATTAAATAGCATATAATTCACCTGGGCATCCTAAAGACCTAAATCTGCTTCGGAACTGGAATTCAAACCGGAATCCTAATAACCATGCACCAAAATCCTCTATAGCGATTCAAATTCTCTGTAAGGATGATATGCAGAAAAAATTGTACACACCGCCTAGATTACTACTATTCAATGGATTAACTATTTTTCTTCCAAGCAGGAAAAAAAAAAGATAAAGAAAGATCGAGTGTTCGCAGTCGGGAATTCTCGGGGTTTCGCAGTCAAAAGTAATTTCGCAATCGGAGTCGGTGGAGACGTGGAGTAAAGGAGGCCAAGGAAGAGAGAAGACTTAAAATGTGAAATTACTAATTTATTCCTATACTTAACACTCTTTTAACAGATTATTTAACGGAGGATAATATTGAGCAATAACACAAAAGTCTGGGACTATTTTATGACACCAAAGTCGTTTAGGACAAAATTGAGAAAAACCACTATAGTCGAGGATAATTTTGTGTATTAACTCTCTATATATATATATAGATTTAAGATCATATGAGAACAAATCGTGTGCATCCATCAAATATTTTTTAATGGTCTAGATTAGATTAAGTGTGTGCGAACGCGCATTAAATGTGTGCAAACGCGGTTAAGTGTGTTTGCACACATTTAATTCGCGTTCGCACACACTTAATCTAATCTATACCATTAAAAAATATTAGATGGATGCACATGATATGTTCTCATGTTCTCACCTAAGCACATGTTCTCACTGGAACCCTACCCCTCTCTCTCTCTCTATATATATATATATATATATATATATATATATATATATATATATATATATATATATATGTCAATAAATGATTGAATGATTGATTATGCATGGAAAGAAAAATAAATTGATGTTTCTATAAATCAATAGACGTTAGGCATCACAGGTGATTTTTTTTTCCTTTCCTAATTGACGCATTTTATATTACTATTTTCTTTTAGAATTAAGGGTCGAATAGAACATCAAATTGTACACGATAATATAATTACGTTATTGAACTTAAAAAAAAATCTACAATTGAATCTCTAAATTAATAAATTTCACGCAATTCCTTCCATATGTAGGTTTTTAACAAGTCACCTCAAATTTAAAATGCTTTTAAAAAAAATTTTAAAAAAAGTATTTAAAAAAAAAAACAGGTCTTCTTCTCCGGCCAGAGAAGAAACATTCTTCGTCTCCATGGCCGGAGACGAAGAGTTCGTCTTTGGCCGGAGACGAAGACTTTTTTTTTTTTTTTTTAATTCTAAATAATTATTTTTTTAAAATTATTTTTTAAAAAATATTTTAAATTTAGGTTGACCTGTTAGAAACATGCAAATTGGTGGAATTGCATGAAATTGGCTAGTTTAGGAATTCAATTGTAGGTTTTTTAGATTCAGTGACCTAATTACATTATGGTGTGCAGTTCGATGGCCTATTTGACCTTTATTCATTTATTTTAAGAACAAGTTGAGATGAAAATATTATTACACGTTTCATTTGAGATGATTCTCATGCAAGATCAATTGTACAGTTGGTCTTGCTTGTGTGAGATCGTGTGATATGAAGCACAATAATTTTTAATAAAGATGCACTACTTTTCTATAGATCAAAGTGAATATTAGGGGGTGATTTTAAGTTGATAAAAGATATAGTATAACTCTAATTTTAATGAAAAATGCTTTCCACCCTTACAATTATCACTCTCAGATTAATAAAAAACAAAATTATTTATTTTCATAGATTATTTGTGAATTGACTGATCGAGTTAATAAATAATTAATATATTAGTGTATCCAATAAAAAGAATACACATATGAGAATGACTAAGCCTAATAGCTAGTGGTAATTGTACGGATAAAAAGAGTTGGTATGATCAATGGATAGTAAGTATGACATATAAAATGTGACATAATGAATATAAAACAACGGTGAATCTATATGAAATTGTCTTACTTGAGATGAATTTCAAATATGTAATGCTTTTTCTTTTTTCTTTCATAACAATGTAATACTTTTTTATAATCGAGTTAATGAGTATTTTCATTGAAAAGTATTATTTATTCTTTAATAAGCATTAGCCAAAATATAATATATTTTTTTTGTAATACTTATTGATATATAAAAATATTATGGATCGGAGTAATTTTTTATTAAAAAATATTATATATTTGAACATCTATTTTATGTTACTTTACATAAACTTCTGTGAGGAAGCGAAATATATACGTCGGTAGTACAAGTGTTGGGTGCAAATGTCATACATATTCATTGGGAAATGCAAGGCAGATCCATTGGCAGTGAACTCCATATTCATCTGGATAAACCTGTTGATGAATTGAATTATGAAGAGCACATAGGAAGGAATGCGTGTCAGATAATTATTTAACCGTTGTATTGTCTCATAGTCAATCAAATTTCAAATTTAATTACCATTTTATTTATAGTACATATATTTATTTAAGATTAAATTCATTTGCAGAACTGTACTGTAGAGTGTAGGCCACGTTCTGAAAATGAAATTATTATTATTATTTTTTTGATTAAACATCTGATGACCACAATGAAGCCAAACGCACTCTTAGGAAACTGTCACTGATTCTTGCAGGGAATCTTCTCCATGAGTGTCACCCTCTCCCCCACTCTCTTAGGAAAAAGTTTATGTCCCCATAACATACTTAGGGTGTGTTTGGTTGGTGGGTTTTGCCCATAGCAATGGGTATGAAAGTGATTGTTGTTGTTTGGTTGATAGGTTTTTAGAACACTACTATGGGTTTCGAATACTTCATCAATTGAAAAACTCATACCCAAATACAATAAGGGTTTCATTCCCTTATTCATTTTCAAGCACTCCTATTAGTAATCATTCCCATTCCACCCTACTACCAAACATGTTAAATACTTTCACCAAAACCCATTACCATTACCAAGTATTTGATACTCATTCCGATTCCGATTCCTATGATGGGTATCGGAATTAGAATGAATATCAAATACTTGGTAATGACAATAGGTTTTGGTGAAAGTATTTAACATGTTTGGTAGTAGGGTGGAATCAGACGTTATGCCATGGAACTGTGTTCACCATTCATGGTGAACACGGTTCTAACGGTGTTAATACACCGTTATCTTTTTTTTTTTTTTTTTAATTAATTGCGTGACTTTTCTTCTTTATTTTCACATTTTGCGGTTTCACTTTAATTTGATGTGAACAAAGATTTCGGACATTCATAAATTATGAATTCATGCCTGCACATTCACTTTGGAACCATGCCTACACATTCCCGTCCGAAATCACGGAAATTCATAAATTATGAATCCATGGCTGCACATTCACTTTGGAACCATGCCTACACATTCACTTTGGAACCATGAGATTATGAATTTTCTGTTATAAGATTATGAATTTTCTGTTATAAGATTATGAATTTTCAGTTATGAGATTATGAATTTTCTGTTATGCGATTATGAATTTTCTGTTATGAGATTATGAATTTTCATTACATTCATAATTTCGGACATTCATAAATTATGAATTCATGCCTGCACATTCACTTTGGAACCATGCCTACATATTCCCGTCTGAAATCACGGACATTCATAAATTATGAATCCATGCCTGCACATTCACTTTGGAACCATGCCTACACATTCACTTTGGAACCATGAGATTATGAATTTTCTGTTATAAGATTATGAATTTTTTGTTATGAGATTATGAATTTTTAGTTGTGAGATTATGAATTTTCTGTTATGCGATTATGAATTTTCTGTTATGAGATTATGAATTTTCATAAAATTCATAATATCATAACAGAAAATTCATAATTTGATCAAACGCGCGCCGTTAACTCCACATCCGCGATTTTTTTTTTTTTTTTTTTTTGGGCCTAAAAACGACGTCGTTTTGTCTTGTGTTCACCATTCTCGGTGAACACGATTCCATGGCATAATTTGCGGGGTGGAATGTGAATGGTTACTAGTAGTAGTGCTTGAGAATGGGTAAGAGAATGAAACCCTTATTTTATTTGGGTATAAGTTTTTCAATTGATGGGGTATTCGAAACTCATAGTAGTGTTCTAAAAACCTATCAACCAAACAATAATAATCACTTCCGTACCCATTCCTATGGGCAAAACCCACCAACCAAACACACCCTTAGTTTATCAGTCAATTTTAGTTTATTTAATTATTATTAGTTGTTTGATTTGATTAAACAATTAATATATGTTTGATTAATTATTTTTGTTTTTATTTTTTTTGTTTAATGTTTTGCTTTTTAGTTTGGTTAAAGCATTCACTTTTTACTGTTTAGGATTTAATATGAAGTATTTTTTTTTCATAAATGCACTTTATATTAAAGTTGGAGAAAATTATCATCATAATGTCATTACATTTTAATATGAGAATTGAATTTGGAACATTGTAGTTATCGAACTAACTGTTCGACAAACTTGGACGTGGGTCGTTCCCTTACACAATTTATTCTTTATATATGGGAGAGAAAACCTATGATTTTGAGCTAGTATTTTAACGAATTCTGACTGTCTTCTATTTTAGATTTGGTTAGAAGAATCAAATTAATGTGACAAAAATAATATTTGAGAGCCAAATACAAAAATAACTATATAGTTTTGTGACTAAAAATAAAAATAATTCTATATTTATGACTTATATTTTTGTGTTAATACACCATGGATTTGCCCTCATTTTACCAGTTGCTCATCCTCATGCTTTGATATTGTTGGAATTTGTGTGTTCATGTGGAGAGAGAGAGCAGGGGAGACAAAAAAAAACATTTCAAGAAATTAAGTGGTATATATATATATATATATATATATATATATATATATATATATATATATATATATATATATATATATAGGGGGTTCAATAATATATTAAAAGAATATATATCTTGGCTGGATAAATAGTGAGCATGTGAAGTTGAATATTGGGTAGAGCATCAATTCCCTTCCTTTAATGAAGCTGTGACACCACCCCCACATCCCCCACCCCCTCCCCCTCCCCTCCACCAAGAGAAGACAACAAAAAAAAAAAAAAAAAAAAATAATAATAATAATAATAGAATAAAAGAACCCCAAAAGAAAATTTGTTCATTATACATTAAAAAGGAAAATTCTTTTATACTAAGACAACAACTTTGATATAAAACACGGTAACATTTATGTAATATTAAAATAAATTTTAATAGTTCAGATGGAAATAAATTTTAATAGTTCAGTTGATTCCATCAGGACAAGGGTGGGAGTCTAGGTACTGACCAAAAACTCGTAATTTATCTTTTCCAGGGACCTCAAGCGTAAGTAGGTATAGATTTGATCTTATTGCTGTGAGCATTAATATACAAAATGCATAAGCTAAGTATGAATTTGACTTTGTCGTGGGCATTAATATACAAGGTTTTGAGATTAGAGCCTATTGCGTATTGATTAGTTGAGACACAAGAAGAGTATACGATATAATATATTATTAAAATAATTTTCAATAATATCAAGTAGTATTGAAAACTATTTAAGAAAGAGTGATCACTTATACTAAAAAATTTAATATTAACTTGAAGTAAGATGTTTTTTTTTTGTTCTTTTTTTAGTACTATTGACTTTATTACAAGGTAGTAACCGGGATTCAATCCTATGACCTTCCCTCAAAGAGAGCAGGTGCCATCTAAACTTGAAATAAGATGTTTGTTACTTATAAGAGAAAATGTAATATTTTAAAGAAAAATGTAATAATACTTTTATATCAAAATATAAAAGTATTAAATTTTTCTTTAAAAGTATTACATTTTATTCCTGATTAGTATTATTTTTCAATATAAATATTACAATTTCCAGTATGAGTATTATATTTAATTTTCATCTTGACCCTAATTTTACGAATAAGGATATATAGCGTACGATCTCATACAAAATTTTCTCTCTTAAAATATGATATCATAGCGTTTTATATCAGCATTGCAGCCCATGCATCGGCAGGATGGATATATTCGTACATTAAAAAAAATGCTAAAATGTTGACACTCGTCAATATTTTGATTTACATTAGATACTTTTACATTATATAAGATAGTATATGAGCCTCGTAAAGGTAACGGATACTAACTATTGGTACAAGAATTGACACATCATACATAATTTATTAGATACATACATCAAATACTCTGTATATTACGTACATTTTTGTTGCATTTTATATGTGATATTACTTCAAGATATAGCTCAATTAGTTAATCATCTCAAATTAAATTTATAAACTTTGTTTTATTAACCATCATAATATGCATGGTTTAAATGTATAAGTATTTAGAAGTTTCTAGGCCATTTGAGTCACATTTCGCGATTTACCACCTTCATTTGTCTTCTGAGTAGGAGCAGTAATAAGTTAAACTTATTTTATATGCTGTCACATTTACTAGGAGTTAAACCAATTTTTATTTTATTCGTATATGTTTACTAAGATTTTTGTGTAAATTAAAAGTTTGGAATTTCTGCTTCAAAAAAAAAAAAATAAATTGGAATTTTATGTTTGATGTAGTAAATACGTTGTGATTCACCAAATACATCTAAATTTGTGATATCAAATCGTAGACGAGTCTTTCTAATAGTATGTTTGTTGGTTTAAGTTTAAGCTTGAATAATAACGAAGTGTGGTTGGAGATACGTGTGACCATATAGGCATAGGGGAGATCGGGGGCTCCGTTGATTCTCCATGTGTGTTAATAATTTTTATGTGTTTTTATTTTTACCATGGAGTGACCAATTAATTAAGTATTTTAATTTATTGCAACGTTAAGTTTTTGGTGTAAGGCTTAAAACCATAGAAAGGAAGGTGGGTTTAGATGAGAGAAGAGCTTTGCAGCAATATAATCTCCATTGCTCCAAAAGCTTTAATTTGATTCAGATTCCCCATCTCCATCGTCTCTATCTTCTCTTCTCTTCTCTTCCGCACATGAAGGGAATCGATATATTCTGCGCCTCCCAAGCTGCCACCGCCATCCGCTCTACCATGGAAGAGATAACCGCCGCCGCTTCCTCCTCCGCAATCCAACTCGGCGGCGGAGGCAGAGCCATCGACCGCTTCAACCCTATCATCACGGACTCCAGGCGACGAACCGCTCCGGTCCCAAAACCTCCGGCGCCGAACGCTGGCGGTGTTGGCAAGACAAAGAAGGATAAGAGCAAGAGTATTAAGAGTAATAATAAGAAGAAGAATCCTCGGAAGCCGGCGGCGGGTGAGGAAAGCGGCGGCGCGTGGAGGTGTACTAAACCGGGCGGTTTTATCACGCCGCAGAGCTCTTCCAGGTACCTTCTGAATGAGAATGAGGACAATAAAGATTATTTCCTGGACGTGCTTTCGGATTTCGACCCGATTCTGAAGTTGGATGATCCGAATAACCATATCAAAAATCTCCAACAACTTTCCGATCAATCCGGTTCTTCTCACACTCCACTGCCTCCTCTTCCTTCTTCTTCTCCCCTGCCTCCCTCTGGCTCCACAGATCAGGTAAAATTTTACATTTTTTTAATACATAAATTTCTTAATTTAAATCAGACTAATTTTAATGATATTAATTTCGAGATTATCTTTGTTTTTACATGTTCATATTACTAGATCATTAAAACTAAAATCTTCTCATATTTAGGATACTATAGTTATGATTTTTGAATTCTATTAATATTTCTTTTACGACTAGCATTTTGTATGCTTAATGCGTAAAAATTCATATAATTTTTTTTATTAATATTTCTTTCATGATATATATTATGATATTTTGTTATCTAATAGCTAGTCACATTAAATTTATTTATTGAGTTAATTTCATTTTTGGTCATAGATTTATAGGCGACAGTATATTTAAGTCATTTTTTATCATAACATCAACTTTTGATCCTAGAGTTATTGTAGCATAACCATTTTTGATCATTTATTAACAAACCAGTTTAAATCATTTAATACAAGGACATTTCGATCTTCAATTGTGGAATTTTTGAAAAAAAATACACATTAAAAATATAGATTCAAATTAAAGATTCAAATTATTGTCAAATAAATTTTTATCAAATTAAATTATAAAATAATTTAAAATAATAAAGATTAAACTCTTGAGGGGTGAAACTCATGGAATTGAAAGCAGAGGAGTACAACTTTGTCTTGTCCTTTTATTACTGTATGTTTTATTTTTATGTATTAAAATAATATAATTTTATATGTAAACGACCTGGTTGTGTGTACGGGTAGTTGGATCATGTTCCATGTTCTTGTCTAATCTTTTCCTTTCATATTGTTATGGACAAAATTTACTTTATACCTTTTACTAAAAATAAAATATTCTATTGGAATATGGCAAAGTTACATATAAATCAACTCTTATAAAGTATTTATAATTTTTAAAATTCATTTTTTTTGGTATTTAATTGTACTTTTGATATAATATCCAAATTAAATCTCGTTAATCGAATCAGACACATATAGATATAATGCAATAGAGTTACAGAAGAAGTATTTTTTTTTCTATTATGTCGGTTAATTTATTATAAAACTTTTTGTTGGGTGTAAACCATGAGGTGTTTTGGATCTATCTCCGTTCGTCTTTTGATCCGAGTCCACCCAACTAATTCTCGTTCGCTCCAAGTTACACCGGAACTGGCCCAATTAGTTAATTACTAATTTTCTTTTCATTTTTCACTTTCATGTATTGAACTTAGGCATGCATTAAACAAACATCCCAAAAAATAGCCGCAACAGTAAAAGTAAAATTTACCATTACTGCCCTCACCCCACCCCCTCAAATTCCCAAATTCCCTTTTTGGCTAGTAAAAAGTTTTGCAGTGACAAAGAGAAGACACTGAGGTTTGTTGGAATCATAAAGTTGGGGTTTAGTTGTTATGAACAGTGGAGTGGAGTGGTCCAAAACAGAAGAGAAGAGATAATGGTTGCATTGAATGAATTTGTTGTTGCAGGTGGTTGTTGTTCTTAGGGTTTCACTCCATTGCAGAGGATGTGAGAGAAAGATGAGAAAACACATCTCTAGAATGCAAGGTATGTTTTTTGAAATTGATGTCATTAAAGCTTAATTAAAAGTAAGAATTAAACACTACTACAATGTTGGATTTGGTCAACTTTAATTTCAATTGATCCAGACAACTCCAACTAAGTTGGTCGAACAATTGTCTAGGTAACCACAATGTTCTAATAAATTTAAATAAATTAATGTAGAACTGTCTATTGATTTTCTTGGTTGAGCCGACTAGGTAAATTATTTTATGGACTCGGTTCCACCTTGCAAGGTGGACTTGGATTAAAAAATACACAATTACATACATGTTCACAATTTACATATTGAATGTTCATAATTTACATACTAATTGTAAAAATTGTGAACATCTAGTATGTAAATTGTGAACATTCAATATGTAAATTGTAAATTTTAGACCTGGGTCAACCTTGCAAGGTGAATCTGGGTCTATGGTATAACTGTTGTTCAACTACTAAAAACCTAGGATGATTTACCTTCTTGTGTTCGGCAAATTATGCCCTGGACCCGTGTCCACATTGAATTGTGGACACGGGTCCAAAACGACGTCGTTTTTTAAAAAAAAACGCGTCATTTAGTTTAAAAAAAAAATCGCGCGCGTTTTGCCGTTAACGGCGTTAACGGCGTTATTTTTTTTTTGGATTATGAATGTACAGTTATGCCGTTATGAATATACAGTTATGCAATTATGAAATTATGAACACAGAGCTCTAACATTATGAACTTACAATTATGAACATATATAGTGATAAAATTATGACCATGAAGCTTTAAAATTGTGAATATAGAGCTTCGAAGATTATGAATGTACAGTTATGGAGTTATGAATGTACAGTTATAGAGTTATGAATCTACAGTTATAGAGTTATGAATCTACAGTTATGAGATTATGAATCTACAGTATGGAATTATGAATGTACAGTAATTGATCGAATTATGAACAAAGAGCTCTAACATTATGAACTTACAATTATGAACATATAGTGATAAAATTATGAACATAGAGCTCTAAAATTGTGAACATAGAGCTTCGAAAATTATGAATGTACAATTATGGAGTTATGAATGTACAGTTATGGAGTTATGAATGTACAGTTATAGAGTTATGAACGTACAGTTATGGAGTTATGAATGTGTAGTTATTAACATATATTAATAAAATTATGAACATATACTCTTACAATGAAGTGGTCTGAAATTTAAAAAAAAAAAAAAAAAAAAAAAAAGGAGATAACAGTGCCTAACGGCACTGTTACCTGTGTCCAGCAAGCATGCTGGACACGGGTCCAACGCATAACGATTGCTTGTGTTCTTTGCTGGCTAGGGTCACAAGGCGGGCTTCACTAATAGTGTACTAATGCCAGTAAAGTCATAAAATCGATTAAACTTTTTGAGATCACTCGCTCATCCAATATAATTGAGATTCAACAATTATGCCATATTTAAATTTCTTATATGGTTGTTCCAATGTTAAAAACAGGGGTATCATCTTTCAACATAGACTTTGCAGCTAAGAAGGTGACAGTGGTGGGGGATGTAACACCATTAGGAGTTCTAGCAAGCATATCCAAGGTGAAGAACGCACAACTCTGGTCGCCGGCGGTGGCCGGATCTTCCATTCCGGCGGCGGTTAGCCTGAGCAACTCAAGTTCCAAGACTGCTAAGCCGGCGGCGGTGGCAACACCAACAACTAATGAAAATATGGAAAATATTTCAAGAAATATTCAGCTGATTTCAATGAATTAGAGTTTTATTGGGCTTTATATTGTTCGGTCTTTGGGTGTAGATGAAGATATTTTAGTAGGGTGCCATTATTTGGCTTGGTGGGTGGATTAGGATTTTGTGTTTATTGGTAGGTTTGAGCATTGAAGGTGAAACTCTTTCAAATGTTTGTATTTAATCAGTTCAAATTTTTAAGACTTGAAAAGATTAAGTATTTACCATTGTTGTAAAAATAGGTCTATGTGGCTGCTTAGCCGCTCTTAGGCCGAGGCGATTTCAGCTCAAAGAGACTTTTAATTGGTTTGGCGACTAATTGACAGATTAGGTGCCCTAAGCGCCGAGTTTGGCGCCTAACTCGATCAAGTTGAGCACTTAACTTGGTTGAGTTGGTGGCCAACTCGACCGAGTTAGCACTCGACTCCGGTGAGTGATTTTTTTTTTCCTGCTCGGCAACTCCTCTTCTATATTCTTACAGTCATTGCATGTACTCAACGTCTCAACTAACCATCTAACATATGCAGTTGACTAGTTTGGGGATTATAACAGTCTAACAACTCCCAACCTTGAGTAAGAAAAGTAGAGACAATATACTCAGATTACTCGGCTGCATAGACGCTCTAGGCACTAGGCACCCGACTTGTGCCTGCGCCTTCTACAACATTGGTATTTACATATTTGAAGTATTGTAGGTTAAAATGAATCTTTAAAAAAAAATGAACTTGTGGTATACTAAAAATGAACCTTTAGTATATTAAAAATGAACATGAACCTTTTTTTTTTTTTTTTTTTTTTTAGTACTACTGACTCTGTACTCGAATTTCTCGGCTGCCTAGACGCTCTAAGCACTAGGCACCCGACTTGCGCCTAGCGCCCTACAACATTGGTATTTACATATTTGAAGTATTGGAGGTACATATTTGAAGTATTGGAGGTTAAAATGAATCTTCAAAAAAATGAACATGAATGTTGTTTTAGTACTAGAAGCACGAATAGTCAATGCCCCTATAATGAGATTCAAACCTGAGACCTCTAATTTGAAAAATCACAGCTATGTCACTTAACCACAAAGCCTTTAGCAAAATAAACATAAATGTTAGGGATTCACATTGTAATGATCATGGTTCGCGGTACAATGATTGGTCACAATACCTAGACATAATATTCTCAACTCTATCTTTTATTTATTTTGACAATTCAGGTTTTTCGCCTTCGTTGGACTATATAACTTTTAAATTTATTTTTATTTCTATTAGCGGTGAAGTTAATCAATTCATGATACCAAGTGAATAGAAACTGCATCCCAAATGTTCTGTCGGATCGGGGTGTGGGGAGCCTTTAGGGTTGGGGTTCAGCCTTTTGAAAGAATAGAAACTGCATCAAGAGAGAATGTTCAAAAATGGAGAAAAATGTATTTTCCTTAAATAATTAATACTCATAAACTAATCGACTATACTTAATTAATTACATGAAATATTCGGACATAATTTCTACACCAAGTTACTACATTTTGCATGCAATCATTATTCTATGGACCATGGTCTACACATTTGTGTGAACCATAAATAAAAAGTATATTTTTAATATATTAAAAATATATTATTTGTATACGTAAAGTACATTAATTGAATGTACATGACTTTTTATATATTATCAAATAATGTACATTCAGTATACAAATAATATATTTTTAATAAATTAAAAATGTATATTGCATTCATGGTTCACACAACTATGTGGACCATGGTCGCACAATAATGAACCAATAATTTACCTTTTGCATGTGCTTGGGCTGGATGTAATGTTTGGATGAAGATAAGAGTTGTAAATTTGGCTTGTAATGCTTTAAGATTGTATTCGAAATTCTAAACTCTATCACTAAATTAAATAATTAATTATTTATCAAATGATGAATTATAATTAATAATTAAGTCACTAATAATGTATATTCGTACACTTAATTGCACTTGTTTAATTTTAAGAAAATCCTTAATTAATTAGCTCAAAGAATTGTTGTTGGCAATTCCATAGATTGCATTTATTCTTAATTTAAAAAATACATTTTTTATAAATAAAACATAGAAAACTAACGAAAAAGAAACAAATCCGACCTTCCGGATTCAAACTAGCAACCTAAGGATTTCAGACGACTACTAACCACTACAATCCTTCGCTCTATCAACTAAGCTAAGATCGGATGTGTTATTTTGTTTACAACGAAAGCTATATAATATAAATTAAACCGTTCAAAATAGTTCATAAAAACGTAATCAGGCCATAACTTAAAAGAACACAATTAACTCTCTAAACAAGTCAAATTTATGCAATTAAATCAAAAATAATAGAACTAATTTCACTTTTGGTCCCACGACTTTAGAGGTTCTATCATTTTTGGTGCACAAATTTAAATTTTTTCAATTTTGGTGTCTAACTTTGTTATTTTTATCAATTTTGGTCCTTTCGACCAAATTGGCTGCGAAATATTGCCGGATTTTACATTTTAGGGGCAAAATCGTCATCCCAAGGAAAGATATTCAATATCTAAACAAAAGAAAAATCATGTTAAGAGAAATATAAGAGTTTGGCAATCGTCGATGCTATAAATCTCATAGATCTGTGTCTAGTTTCTGTCCGTCTTCTCAATTATTCTCATCGATCAAACACCTATAGATATGATTTTAGAGTGATTTTGTTTAGATATTGAAGATGTTTCCTTGGGATGACGATTTTACCCCTAAAAATATATAATCCGGCAATATTTCGTCGTCAATTTGGTTGAAAGGACCAAAATTGATAAAAAAAAACAAAGTTAGGCACCAAAATTGAAAACTTTTAAAGTTGTGCACCAAAAGTGATAGATCCTCTAAAGTCGTGGGACCAAAAGTGAAATTAATTCAAAATAATATGTACTTCTGATTTTTTATTGACATGGTGGTTAACCTTTAAAAAATAATTTTTAAATTCCATTTTAATAATTTTAAATAAAATAAAATTTTTTAAAAAAATTAAAAACCCAACACCTATCCTTTTTTTTTTTTTTTTTCAAAATATCAATTGGAAGGGGGTGACCCGAATATCCCCTTCGTCTTTGATATTGAGAGAAAGACACTCCAACCGAAGACGAAGAAATATTTTTTGTCACTAAGCTAGAGACGAAGATATTGCTTCATCATTAGGACGGAGACTTAGGGGGTTGGTTTTAATTTTAAAATTTTATTTAATTGTTAAAATAAGTATAAACTTTTAATTTTTTAAATAATAATCGTCATGTCAGTAGAGAACTAGTTTGGGGATTATAACAGTCTGATAACTTCCAACCTTGAGTAAGAAAAGTAGAGACAATATATATACTCGAATTACTCGGTTGCCTAGACGCTCTAGGCACTACGCACCCAACTTGCGCCTAGCGCCTTCTACAACATTGGTATTTACATATTTGAAGTATTGGAGGTTAAAATGAATCTTAAAAAAAAAAAATAGAACTTGTGGTATAATAAAAATGAACCTTTAGTATATTAAAAATGAACATGATTTTTTTTTTTTTTTAGTGCTAATGACTCTATACTCGAATTCCTCGGCGGCCTAGACGCTCTAAGCACCCGACTTGCGCCTAGCGCCTTCTACAACATTGGATTGGAGGTTAAAATGAAGATACATGAATGTTTTTTTAGTACTAAAAGCACAAAGAGTTAATACCCCCACAATGCGATTTAAACTTGAGACCTCTCATTTGAGAAGTCACAGCTATGCCATTCGATCACAAAGCCTTTGGCAAAATGAACATGAATGTTAGGGATTCACATTGTAATGATCATGGTTCGCGGTATAATAATAATTGGTCACAATACCTAGACATAATATTCTCAACTCTATCTTTTATTTATTTTGATAACTCATGTTTCTCTCCTTCGTTGGACTATATAACTTTTAAATTTATTTTTATTAGCGGGGGAGTTAATCAATTCATGATACCAAATGAATGGAAATTGTATCAAGAGAGAATGTTCAAAAATGGGGAAAAATGTATTTTCCTTAAATAATTAATACTCATAAACTAATTGACTATACTTAATTAAATACATGAAATATTGAGACATAATTTCTACACCAAGTTACTATTGTGATTTGTTGTGCCCGTAGGCTATTAGCTCCTAACCGATGAACTTTGTATACAATAGAATGAACATAAAATTGATAATACAGAGTAGAGAGAAAATTAGAGATTGGGGAAATCACCAAATCTATTTTATTCAATCCATCCTTACATGTTTATAATACAAGAGAAAAAGAAGGAAGTAAATAGGATGACCGTTATAAACTATCACCATAAAAGGTCATAATAATGTCTGTTGGTTTTTACAGCCTTGAGTGGTTGTTCAGTGGGCCAACACTACCGTAAGAATGTACCTTGGAGTGTCTAAGTATGAATGCAGCAAAAAAGAGAGAATAAATTCAAGAGAAGAGAGAATAATGTCGTATTACTTCTCTAGGGTTTGGCCGCCAAATGTGCCGATCCTTTTCAAGGTGATCATGTGAGGATATTTATACACGAATGTGAGATTCTTACAAGGTAAGTAGGGTTGACGTAAAGTCAAGTCTAGAGGAGAGGTAGGGCTGACGCGGTCGCCTACTTGCTACCATAACCGTCTAAGCTAATTAAGGAATAAGTTACTTAATGAACGAAGATAGCCTCATCCGCTGGTATCCGTTTCTGGATCTGAACCCTATCGGGAATGTCCCGACCGCCGAGGGGATGCTTTTTAGGAGCCGCCGCACCCAGGCGATGACACTCTGCCTGCGGAGCGTGGTCGCCCGGTTGGGTCCCTGAGTGGCGCACGGATAAGGACACACCGCCCACGGAACCTGGTCGCCCATTTGAACCCCGCAGGGTATTCAGCCGGGGACACACCGACCACCGAGGCTGGTCGCTCGACCGAGTCTCGCCTGGGAGCCCCACCGAGGACACACCGGCTGCCTGGGCTGGTCGCTCTATCTACGTGGGCAAGCCCCACTTGAGTAAGCGCATGCTGCTATGGTTGACTGGTCGCCAGAGGATGACTGGTTTTCATCGCTATGTGCCTTATATAATGACTGTGGCTCTGAGAATCCCTCACCCGCTAAGTATCGGGCATTGCCTTGATCTGAATACCTTGCTATACCTTCCCGTCCGGCTTCCTTATTTGAGGTATCTATCAATGTCCATATTAAAATCATTTGTAACACTCCCCTTGGACATTATATAACCATAATCTTGCCTCATTAAAAACTTGCTAGGAAAACCCTGTGGGAAAAACCTAAACAAGAAAAGAGTACAAGGTATACCGATAGTATATTTAAATAAATTCATGCCTCGTTAAAAACTTCACTAGGAAAATCACGTGGGAAAAAACCTAGTTGAAGAAAAGAGTACATGATATTTGTAAACCCATATATTGTACTGATTGTGTGACACCCCGAAATCCAAATTCATTTGAGGGATTAATTATGTAACTAATCCTAATTCAATTGGTGAATTAATTCCTAAAATCCTGAAAATTCAATACTTGGGGACTAGTAATTGACTAGTCAATCCCAAAGTCAAAGTTGTACATTGAGCTTTGTAAGGAGTTCCCTTGTTCCTTACACTTCCCTTGTGTTAGTAAGGGTATTCTTGACCTTTCACTTGTTGTTGGTAATGTAACCTAACCTAGTAGACCACTTCATTCTATCCTTACACTTTTCTAAAAATCTAGCTCCACCCTCTCTCTAAAAGGTGAGTAGCTTTTCTTCCAAGCCAAGTTGGAACCTTGCCAAAACTTCAAGAGTTGCTTCCAAGATTCAATCTTTCTTATATTTGGGCATCTAGGAGGGTAAGATCTAAGTTCATCTTGTGTTTTTGGTTTTATCTAAGGTGTCTTTTCTTAAAGATAGAATCTTTATGATCTTTTGGTGTGTTCTTGAAGTGGGTTTGGAAGGTGAGCCTAGTGAGGAGCTTGTTGAGGTGTAAAGTGAAGTCTTTAGTCTACAAGAGGTAACCCATGCTCTACAAAATCTATTTTGCTTACCTATATGTGATTTCTTGGGTTCTACATGTGTTTTGCTATGAAATGTGAGTGTTGATGCATGATCTTGTGAAAATGCATATCTAGAGCTTGTGTTTAGGGTTCTTGTGTGCCATTGCTTGGCATTTCCTTTGATTCAAGTCATTTTGTTGTATTTGGTGAGATTTGGCATGTTTTGGACTTGAATTTGAGTTTGGAGAAGAAAATCCGCGAAGTGTTGAATTGTGGTACAGGGGTGTACCCGCGGGCGGAACGGCGGGTAGGGGTCCAACTCGTCGCCAACCCGCGAGGTACAATGGCCGGGAAGCCTGTACCCGCGGGCGGAACCGCGGGTAGAGACCTACCCGTGGGCCTACCCCGGGTACCCGAGGGTATGTGATGTTGGTTGTTGGGGGATTTGTTCCCCGTGATTCTTTTGACTTGGTATTTGGTCTTTTGACTTCCCGATGTTCTTTTGTGGAACTATTTGAGCGTCTTCTTGATGTTTCGTATGTCTAGAAATATATGGTAGGTATCCATGTAGGTTTTGGTGTCTTGAATCGTTCTAAGTGTTCAACATTGTGTTTCGTTGAACTGTGATGAGTCTTGTGTGTTCTTCGGAACTGCTTTCGGTTTACCCGTTTGATAAGCATGCTAGTTCGGTGTTTAAATGCTAGCATGTGTGTTGTTTGTACCTTCTTATGGGTTGATGATAACTTGTGTTATTCATCGTTGTTGTTGTTGGACTGTGATCCATTCCTTGATTGAATATGGTTTCATATCTTCGTTGTGATCCGTTGATTGATTCCTGTCGTGGTGTGATGTGTTTGTGGCTTTACCTGGATTGCACGATTAGTGGTATGGGACACTAGTCACCAAGGTATTGCAGCGGTCCTCGTGGTGGCCGTGACGCGATTATGTTGTTTGTGGCCTTTGTGTAAGGTTCACGTGTTTATTTCTGGGATAACAGGTGTTATCCAGGGCATGTGTTGCCATGTGTGATTGGTATCCTCGTGTACTATGAAATTGGTGGTTTTGTTGGAGGGACTGTTGGAGGGGGAACGACGGTTCCCGGAGGAATAAGGTTGGACTTGGCGTACAGGGGTCCTGGATGTATAGGTTGGAACTAGACATAAGGTTGGGGGTAGACATAAGGTTGGAACCGAGCATAAGGAAGGCATATCAACTCGTGATGAGTGATCTCATGAGGGCTTGTGTAGCCGTGGTTGTGTGTTCTCTTCTTGTGACGTGTGTAGTCACAAAGGCATGTGTTGCCATCGGTCTTGTCTTTATCCTTTGTGGTTTGGATGTGTTCCCGTATCCTTGTTGAGAGTGTTGAGTCTTGTGTTGACTGTTATCTTGGTTTTGTAATTATATACTTATGTATTCTGTTTCGAAAATGGCTTTATAACTTATATCTTACTTATGTATGATATTTCACATGTATTGGTGGATTACCAGCATTATTCGCTGACCGGGCGTCGTCCCATGTTTTATTGTGTTCTTTCAGGTGATGTCTAGGCGAGTGCGCAGTCTAGTGCCTGTTAGCATAGCTCTCCCGTTGGTTTTATGGCCTGTGTGCCTATCTAGTTGTAGAACTTTTGAGACTTTGGATAGTTGTAAACAATGCAGATATTGCCGTAGCGTTCAACCTTGTTGGTGAACGTGGCATAACACCCCATGACTTGGATTTATGTTTATCCAGTTATCGTTTAGTCTTCCGCTGTGTTTCTTGTTTAGTTGTGTTATTTGCATGTTTTAAGGCTTTCAAATAGCCCGTTTTTAGGGGGTGTTACAGTTGGTATCAGAGCCTAGGTTTTGAGCATAGGATGTTAAAAGTCTAGACTTTCTAAGTGGCTAAGAATGGTTTGAGACTTTAAGGTGACCTTAAGAATCTAAGTGTTAGGCTTAGGACTTTAGGACGCGCGGTGAAGTTGTGATTTCTTGTATCGTTTTCTGTTGTGTTTTCTGTGCTTTGTTTTCCTTTTTGCTCTGGTTCTCTTTAGTTAAGGCACCAGGTAAGGGTGCGGGCCCTAAGTTTCCTACCGTTATCGTGCTGTTGCTGTTGAAGTCGAGGATGGCTTCATCGAGACGTTGTGCAAGGTCTTCAGAAGCAGTCACCAGTGAACAGTTAGCTCAAAGTCTCCATCAACTGACACAGATCACCCAGACGCTGAGCAAGGCCCTCCTCAACAACCACCCTCTTCAGAATGGGAATCGTGACATAGTTCGTCAAGTCGCAAGTCTCCGTCCCCCGATCTTCGCCGGTGAAGAAGATTCCGCAGTGCTGGACGAGTGGATCTGGATGTTTGACAAGATCTTCGAAGTTGTGGTATGCCCAGAGAATCGCAAGGTGAAGTTGGCTACGTTCTACCTTCGGCAAGAAGCGGACTCGTGGTGGATGCTTGAAAGGCCAACTTGTAGACAAGATCCGGAGTTCAGTTGGGAAGACCTGAAGGTTAAGTTACGCGAGCGGTTCCATCCTGCTCGTTTCAAGGAGGCCTACCTTTGTGCAACCGACCCCTACTGAGTCCAGCAAGTTCAGAAAGGAATCCGGGAGAGCCGTAAGAGGAAGTTTGATGGAAGCGTTTCACCTGTGGTTAGGAGTTTGGCGGCTACTAGTGTTGGATCAACAAGAAGCCTGCAAAGAGATGACTCTAAGAGAGGTAAGGCTCCCCAGCCAATCCGGAAGATTAAGGCTAAGGGAAGGCGCTCCGTTTGCAAGAAGTGTGGAAGTGACCACCCCGGCGTCGTCTGTCTCGGGAAACCGATAGAGTGCTTTGTTTGTGGCAAGAAAGGCCACCGTCCTTTGAGTGCAGGGCTAAGAGGAAGACTTCGACGGACTCAACAACAACCTCAGCAAGGCAAGATCAACAGTTGTGAGACAGATGCAAGTGGGAACCGTGGAAGTAAGTTTTGTACCATTTTGTTGCACCTCCCTTCGTCTTTGTGCCTTTCCTGCGTGTTAGCTTCAGGCATTAGCTTGTTTGAGTGTTGCCTTGACCCTCGTAAATCTCTTCATTCCTTTAGACAAACCCAATCGCCCTTTTTGTCAAATGATCCTTTTCTTCCGAACCTTGTTCTTGTGTTCTTTCCAAACCATCTTGTGCAAGGCAGCGGTGACATCAGCTTATGAAGGATCCGACAAGATCTAAGAGTTAAACCGCGTCCGAGTCGAAGTAGAGAGCCTTCAGTTCGTCATTAGTGCAGTGATCGAAGCGTCACGTCGAAGAAGTAGCCTGAAGTCGAGAATCCTTAACCCTCTTTAAGCCGTCTTTCTATCATCTTCTTGTCAAACCAATTATCTCTTTCCGAGAAATCTTCCCTACCTCTTCGAGCGTCGTTCTCGTTTCCTTCTTAATTCGATTCTATACAAGATGACAACCTCGTTTTCCTAAGTTGTAATCTTGAAAATCTTGATTTCCTTCTTAACCTACGTTATTCTTGAGCCTAAATCTAGTACCCTTCATTAGGAAATCTTCATTATCCTTTCAAACCTCGTTCTTGTTCCCTCCTTGATTTGATTCTGTTCAAGGTTACGACCTCATCTTTCCTAAGTTGTGACTTTGAAAATCTTGATTCCCTTCCTAATTATTGCTATCCTTGAGCTCAAATCGGATACCCTCCGTGAGGAAATTCTTTCAATCCCTAAAACCCCATTTTGATTCCTTGCTCCTTGAGTTATAGCCTTGTTTACAATCCTCTTCTTCTTAATCAACATGGTCCTCGAACTGTTGAACCTAAACTCTTACCTTGATCGTCCCTCTGAATCGAACCACGTTTTTGTTTTCCCCGCTTCTAATGATTCTGTGCAAGGTGGCAACCTTATTTCCTAAGTTGCAACTTTGATGACTTTGATCCAACTCCTAAGTAACGTGGTCCTTGTGTTTCTGAACCTTAAAACCTTTCACTCTAATCCTTACCGTTGAACCGCATCACTTCTTGTGAGCCTTCTTTCCCCTGAGATACCTTTCTCCTTTGTTATCGTTCCTGTTTGAACCTTTCGTCTGGACCGGAGTTTTGGAGTTTCAAGCGTTGCTTTGTAGAGAGTTGGAAGTGGTGTGCTAATGCAAGTTTTAAGTCGGTAGCCTGCATCAAGTTCACCCTAGAGCCGTAGAGAAGGACATCCAACTCGTGTTTTTGATCTAGCAGTTGCAGCCTTTGTCGGAAGTGACGAATCAAGTTCAAGCAGATGCCGAGCTCAAGCTAAGTAGTGGAGGTACCTTGTTTCCTTTGGTTGAAGAAGCCAGCAGAGATCAGTTGAAGATGCAACCCTGGTTCTATGATCCCGAGTGATCTAGTTTAGAGTTCTTGTGGTGTCAGTTTCTGTTTGTGGCTTGTACCTTAGCTGAGTCGTCCCGTTTTGAGTAGATCGTTGGCTAGTTTAAGCAGGAGTTTGGCTCGGTGTGAAGTTAGCTTTCCTTTCCGGTAAATCTTTTAGCTATCACCTTATCTTTCTTTCTTGTCTTACCTTTGTGAACCCTCAACCTATCTCTAAGTCTTGTCTCTCGTTTTGTTAACCGACGGTTTTGGTGTTGAATTTCGTTGTGACCAAGCCTATTAATCTTACTACCTTACTTTAAACCCTTGTTTCCTCTAACCTTGGTTAGTTGTCGAGCACCTTTATTGCTTAAAACTTCGTTTTCAACCCATCTCTTAAGCTTTGCCATCCGTTTCGCAAGCCGACCGTTTTCGTTGTGGAACCTTGTTGCGTCCCTTGCTTTTTTTGTTAGTAGGTTCGTTGGTAGTTGTATCCTCAGTTGTGCGTTTAGTCGTTCCCTCTTGTTTGCCGTGGTTGTTAGCTTGTAGTTTGAGTAGTTGGTTTAATTGCTTTGCTTTTATGAAGACGCCGTCCGTCGCAGTTAACCAGAGGTTGGACCAGCTTGAGGCCAGTTCTAGCCGAGGAAGAGTCTGATGAAGAATCCGAGGAGTCGGAGAGCGAGTCCTTCTAGTGTGAAGCTGTGGCTATCTTGTTCGTCCTTAGTAGTTGCATCTTCTTAGCTGTTGTCGCCGTCTGTAGGTTGTTTGTTGTTCGCTTTTGTGCTTGTTTTGCTTGTCGCCTTGTTGTTTAGTTAGCTTAGTAGTTGGTGCTTTGTGTTGGTTGTTTAGTTCTTAGTGGTTGGCTAGAAGTCGGTGTTTGTGTTGAGGCTAGAGTTCTTGATGCTCAATCTATCCGTTTGCTAAACTCTTGCCAATCCTTGATTTGAAACGCCTTCTTCCTTGCTTTGGGATACTTCATTGCCTTAGAATTTTGTAGAATCTTTTGGAGTTTTTGACCAAAAGAGTTTGTTCTTGAACCTCTTGTCATAATGTTGTTTCCTTTCACCGTTTGCCTTTAATTCGTCATACCCAAGCTTCGGGGACGAAGCTTCTTTGAAGGGGGAGAGGATGTGACACCCCGAAATCCAAATTCATTTGAGGGATTAATTAAGTAATTAATCATAATTCAATTGGTGAATTAATTCCTAAAATCCTGAAAATTCAATACTTGGGGACTAGTAATTGACTAATCAACCCCAAAGTCAAAGTTGTACATTGAGCTTTGTAAGGAGTTCCCTTGTTCCTTACACTTCCCTTGTGATAGTAAGGGTATTCTTGACCTTTCACTTGTTGTTGGTAATGTAACCTAACCTAGTAGACCACTTCATTCTATCCTTACACTTTTCTAAAAATCTAGCTCCACCCTCTCTCTAAAAGGTGAGTAGCTTTTCTTCCAAGCCAAGTTGGAACCTTGACAAAACTTCAAGAGTTGCTTCCAAGATTCAATCTTTCTTATATTTGGGCATCTAGGAGGGTAAGATCTAAGTTCATCTTGTGTTTTTGGTTTTATCTAAGGTGTCTTTTCTTAAAGATAGAATCTTTATGATCTTTTGGTGTGTTCTTGAAGTGGGTTTGGAAGGTGAGCCTAGTGAGGAGCTTGTTGAGGTGTAAAGTGAAGTCTTTAGTCTACAAGAGGTAACCCATGCTCTACAAAATCTATTTTGCTTACCTATATGTGATTTCTTGGATTCTACATGTGTTTTGCTATGAAATGTGAGTGTTGATGCATGATCTTGTGAAAATGCATATCTAGAGCTTGTGTTTAGGGTTCTTGTGTGTCATTGCTCGGCATTTCCTTTGATTCAAGTCATTTTGTTGTATTTGGTGAGATTTGGCATGTTTTGGACTTGAATTTGAGTTTGGAGAAGAAAATCCGCGAAGTGTTGAATTGTGGTACAGGGGTGTACCCGCGGGCGGAACGGCGGGTAGGGGTCCAACCCGCCGCCCACCCGCGGGGTACAATGGCCGGGAAGCCTGTACCCGCGGGTAGAGACCTACCCGTGGGCCTACCCCGGGTACCCGCGGGTACGTGATGTTGGTTGTTGGCGGATTTGTTCCCCGTGATTCTTTTGACTCGGTATTTGGTCTTTTGACTTCCCGATGTTCTTTTGTGGAACTATTTGAGCGTCTTCTTGATGTTTCGTATGTCTAGAAATATATGGTAGGTATCCATGTAGGTTTTGGTGTCTTGAATCATTCTAAGTGTTCAACATTGTGTTTCGTTGAACTGTGATGAGTCTTGTGTGTTCTTCGGAACTGCTTTCGGTTTACCCGTTTGATAAGCATGCTAGTTCGGTGTTTAAATGCTAGCATGTGTGTTGTTTGTACCTTCTTATGGGTTGATGATAACTTGTGTTATTCATCGTTGTTGTTGTTGGACTGTGATCCATTCCTTGATTGAGTATGGTTTCATATCTTCGTTGTGATCCGTTGATTGATTCCTGTCGTGGTGTGATGTGTTTGTGGCTTTACCTGGATTGCACGATTAGTGGTATGGGACACTAGTCACCAAGGTATTGCAGCGGTCCTCGTGGTGGCCGTGACGCGATTATGTTGTTTGTGGCCTTTGTGTAAGGTTCACGTGTTTATTTCTGGGATAACAGGTGTTATCCAGGGCATGTGTTGCCATGTGTGATTGGTATCCTCGTGTACTATGAAATTGGTGGTTTTGTTGGAGGGACTGTTGGAGGGGGAACGACGGTTCCCGGAGGAATAAGGTTGGACTTGGCGTACAGGGGTCCTGGATGTATAGGTTGGAACTAGACATAAGGTTGGGGGTAGACATAAGGTTGGAACCGAGCATAAGGAAGGCATATCAACTCGTGATGAGTGATCTCATGAGGGCTTGTGTAGCCGTGGTTGTGTGTTCTCTTCTTGTGACGTGTGTAGTCACAAAGGCATGTGTTGCCATCGGTCTTGTCTTTATCCTTTGTGGTTTGGATGTGTTCCCGTATCCTTGTTGAGAGTGTTGAGTCTTGTGTTGACTGTTGATCTTGGTTTTGTACTTATATACTTATGTATTCCGTTTCGAAAATGGCTTTATAACTTATATCTTACTTATGTATGATATTTCACATGTGTTGGTGGGTTACCAGCATTATTCGCTGACCGGACGTCGTCCCATGTTTTATTGTGTTCTTTCAGGTGATGTCTAGGCGAGTGCGCAGTCTAGTGCCTGTTAGCATAGCTCTCCCGTTGGTTTTATGGCCTGTGTGCCTATCTAGTTGTAGATCTTTTGAGACTTTGGATAGTTGTAAACAATGCAGATATTGCCGTAGCGTTCAACCTTGTTGTTGAACGTGGCATAACACCCCATGACTTGGATTTATGTTTATCCAGTTATCGTTTAGTCTGCCGCTGTGTTTGTTGTTTAGTTATGTTATCTGCATGTTTTACGCCTTTCAAATGGCCTATTTTTAGGGGGTGTTACAGATTGCCTCGTTAAAAACCTTAACTTAAGAAAATCTCGTGGAAAAAACTTAGTTAAGGGAAAAAGTGTACAACCATAAGCCTTCAAGGCATAAACTTCAGGATTTTGGGATTTGTCTATTTAAGTATTTGCCTTCAAGGCATAATCTTCAGGATTTTGGGGTTTGTCTATTTAAGTATTTTTATATAACTCCCCCATTAATATATGATATATCATACTCATACCTCGTTAAAAACAACACTAGAAAAACCCATTGGGAAAAACCTAGTGAGGAAAAGAGTACATGGTTTGTATATGCTGCAAAAAGTATTACTAACTATTAGTCCTTTTAAGACCCAATCTACAGGATTGACTTGAGTGAATGTACTTCATGTCTCCCCCTTATGATAACAATCTTCAAATTCTACATTGCTTAAAGTAAAATCATTGATTCAAAAGGGTGTAGAGAAGGGATATGGTACAACCTTCAGGATTGTCATTTATAATTTATCATATTTTCCCATGATCATCTGGACCAATAACATTATTTATAGTTTATATTTTGTTTCTCCCCCTAAATATAATAATTTTCTTTACCTACGCATATCAACCCTATGGATATTTTGTAGGGTATACATTTGCTGACTTGTCACTGGAGCAAATCTTCTAGACAAATATTTTATCACTCTTCTGGAGTTCATGTGGATCAAGGTATTTTATATCATGAAAAACTATACACGTTTTTATTTGTCCCAAGTATGATGACTTCATGTCAAAATGCATCAATATGAATATTTATACCTTGATTTGCTATTCATTATCTCATCTCATAACTTAACAGTCACTATGACAAAGCGAGAGCATAGTAAAGTAATGATGAGACGAAAATATACAAAGTACATCTATAAGAACAAGTATTATCCTTTAGGCTTAAGATGCTTTAAAGCTTAAATTGATTTATAATATATCAATCCAAGTCATGGTATTTAACATAATGCCAATATTCAAATATCTTCTCGAAAGACGTATTTTATACCCTAAGGATATTAATGGATATCATTTCCTTTTCTTTCTAGGAGAATCACCAAATCACTCTTTACAAATTACAAAAATAAGATGCGAATTTGGAAATTTTCGATCTCAAAGAAAAGGTATTAAAAAATGACGTTTTGAAGCAGCAGACTTCTGGTCCTGAATTATCCTCTTAGGTTAAAAAGGTCATTTATCAACTTCGAGAGATTATTTGGACATAGACTAATTAGTGTGTAAAATTCCTTTTAAGGAAATGCTCGATCTACAGGTCGAGATAGTACTTGATTTTCCATCTCCTTTATTTTACAATAAGCCCCTTAATAAGTACCTAATAGTACATATTCATTTCTATAATTTCCTATTTTCAATCAATTACTTTACTATTTTAAGTTAAGTAAAGCATTTGTACTTCAACAACAAACATGTTGTGATATTTTCTTTCTTTCATTTTTGAGAATTATAAATCCACAAAGGATTTTTCAGATAAACATTAGTGTCTAATGACCCATAATATCTAGGTCATGACTTTAATAAGCTGCATATCTTAATTTATTATTCTGCCAATTTTGTAGCGGAACTTTTAATAATAGTCATTATGGGAGAGTATATTAGAATCATTTTTTTTAGGGTCTCTGCGTGAACCATTGTGCTACAAACTCGCTTTATATTATACCACCTCATCATTCTTATTTTCCTTCCACACCATTTGTAACCTACAGGGTTAATACCTCAATGGTGTACGAAAGGAATATATTAGCGAGTTAAGCTATATATGCCTTTAATTGCTCTCTTTATACGTTAATCAATCTAGGCGCTTCTGGCACCTAGTTCTGGATCCAAATTGTCATATAATATGAGCAATTTGAAGGTAATTGTGTTGTCGACAACTTATAACATTTTTCAAAAATTTCTCCCATATATGTAAAAGTAAGGGAAAATAACATCCCCCCCCCCCCCCCCCCCGAGTTATATACTTATAGCAATTTTTTCCCCTGAATTATTCAAGTAGCTATTTTTCCCCTTGAAATATTAAATGGACATATTTACCCTTAAAATAAATATTTCATTTATTTTTCTTCTCCAAAAAATTATGACCACGATTCGGTTCGAACCAAACAGACACTATAGCAACTAAACTGAAATATTTCAATTACAATTAAGAATCGAAACCTGATATTTAGATTTTATTAAAATCGCGAACCGAAACGGCCGGTTCATGTTCCGAACAGAAAAAAAAAATACATTTATTGTTGAATTTAGACTATTTTAAAAATAAAAAAATAAAATTTTAAAATAAAAACGGTTCAAAATCGCGAACCGGATCCGGAACCGCCGGTTCATGGTTCCAATTTTTTGGATTCATGATTTTAATAAATTGAAATCCAAATATTGGGTTCTAAATCTGAATCATAACTGGAAACTTTCAATTTGATTGCTATAGTGTCTGGTCCAGTTCGAACCGAACCGTGGTCATCCCTACGTATAAGTAATAATTTGTTGGAGAAGAAAAATAAATAAAATGTTTACTTTAAGGGTAGAAATGTCAATGTAATATATCAGGGGGAAAAACTGCCACTTTTAGAATAATTGAGGGGGGCTAATGTACTTACATGAATAACTCAGGAGGAAAATTTGCTATAAACATATAATTCAGGGGGAAAAAGGGTCACTTTCCCTAAATGTAATTTTCGAAGTTAACCAGATTATAGTCATTTTCCAATGATATTTATATCTGGTTGTTCTGCAACCCAGTATTATGATTATTTGGTGCACCTATAAATTACTGGGTTTTCTCGTCGTCTGGACGATTGTCTTAAAGATATTACTTTTTAAGATTTTTCAAGAGCTCTAAGATTTTCAAGAGTGACAAAGATTATTTACTAGATCTAGTTGTTTGTGGATTCTTTATTTTTCTATACCAGGGAATCTCCCGCACTTCTGGCGTCAAGGAGTATCGATATATATATATGGTCCAATTTTGTAGAATGTGTATAGGACCTAGTCACACTTTTTATGAAATAGATTTATTTGGTAGATTTCTTTCTGAACTTCCAGTTCAATCTAATTGGTACGTGCATTTAATTTTTGAAGATCATTTCGTTTCATAAAATTTCTCGGCATTCAATTTAAATTTTGATCATATCTCCCCCTAATGCCGCGAACCTATCTTCATGCAGTCAGCGTATCCATCGCAACACTCTCAGGGGATTTAAATATTGGAGACAACATATGGAGGTTTAGATGGATACACTATGGTGGTTATGTAATAGATTCGTGTTGATAACGTGTTTTGATTTGTTGTGTCGTTGGCCATTAGTTCCTAACCGATGAACTTTGCATACAATAGAATGAACATGAAATTGATAATACAGAGAAGAGATAAAATTAGAGACAGGGGAAATCACCAGATCTACTTTACTCAATCCATCCTTACTTGTTTATAATAATACATCCTCCCAAATGCTCTGTCGGGTCGGGTGTGGGGGGCCCTTAGGGTTGGGTTCAACCTTTTGAAAGAATGTTTATAATAATACAATAAAAAGGAAGGAAGTAAATAGGATGACCGTTATAAATTATCACCATAAATGGTCATTGTGACACCCCGTAAATCCAAATTCTATTTAAGGATTAATTAAGTAATTAATCCTAGCTTAATTGATAATATATTCCTAAAATCCTGAAAATTCAATAGTCGGAGGACTAGTAATTGACTAGTCAATCCAAGTCAATGCGTTGTACCCTATGCTTCATGAATTGTTCCCTTGTCTCCTTAAACTTTCCCACTTTAGTAAGGGTAAAGAATACTTTTTACCTTATGTTTGTATCCCAAGCTAACGTAGATTCATTTCTCATTCTTTTCCCTAACACCCTAAAAAGAAAAGCTCCTTCTTCCCTATAGAAAGTAGCTAGCTTCTTCTTCAAGCCAAGTTTGGGCATTCCAAGATTCTTCAAGTTGGTCTCCAAGATTCAAACTTTCTTAAGTTTGAGCATATAGGAGGGTAAGATCCATGGTCCTTTAGTGTTTTTAGTACCTTTCAAGGTGTCTTTTCTAAAGATAGAATCTTTGTTGTCTTTTGGTGTGTTCTTGAAGTTGGAGTTGAAGGAGAGCCTTAATAGAAGTTTGTAAGGGTGTGATAAGTGAAGGTTTAGGCTACAAGAGGTAACCCATGCTTTACAAAATCTATTTTCTTACCTATATGATGATTTCTTGACTTCTACATGTGATTTTTGCTATGAAATGTGAGATTTGATGCATTGTCTTGTGGGAATGCATATCTAGAGCTTGTTATTAGGGTTCTTGTATGTCATTGCTTGGCTATTCCTTTTATTCAAGTAATATTGTTGTATTTTGTGAGATTTTGGGTGTTTTGGACTTGAATTTGGACTTGATGTTGAAAATCCCCGAAGGGATTATTTTTGGTACAGTAGTGTACCCGTGGGCGGAACGGCGGGTAGTGCACCAGCCGCCACCCCACCCGCGGGGTACGTGGCTTGGGAGGATGGGTTCCCGCGGGCGGAACCACGGGTGGGGGTCCACCCGTGGCCCCACCCGCGGGGTACATGATGGTGATGTTCGGGGATTGGTTCCCCGTGATTCTTTTGACTCGGTAATTGATGTTTTGACTTCCCGATGTTGTTTTGTTGGGCTATTTGAGTGTCTTCTTGATGTTTCATATGTCTAGAACGATATGTTAGGAATCCATGTAGGATTTGGTGTCTTGAATCGTGCTAAGTGTTCAACCTTGTGATTCGTTGAACCATGATGAGTCTTGTACGTTCTTCGGAACTATGTTTGGTTTACCCGTTTGATAAGCATGCTAGTTTGATGTCGAAATGCTAGCGTGTGTGGTTTGTTCTTCCCTTTTATGGATGATAACATGTGTTGATCATCATTGGTGTCGGATTGTAATCCTTCCTTGATTGAGTATGGTTTCATATCTTTGTTGTGATCCATTGACTGATTCCTATGATGAATGTGTGTGTTGGTTGTACCTGGATTGCACGATTAATGGTATGGGACATTAATCACCAAGGTACAGATGTGGTCCTCGTGGTGGCCATGAATGATAATGGAGTTGTAAACTGGGCTTCAGGCTCATGATCTGGGCTTCAGGCTCATGTGATTGGTGGTTGTGTGATTGAAATGTTCGGTACCCTCGTGTACTTTGAGATCGGTGGTTTTGAATTGGTGGATGTTGGAGGGGGAACGACGGTTCCCGGAGGTATAAGGTTGGACTTGGAAGTACAGGGTGGCACTCGGAGGTAAAGGTTGGAACTAGTTATAAGGTTGGGGGTAGCCATAAGGTTGGAACCGGGCATAAGGATGGAACTTGGTATTAGTAACATGTGACATGTAGTGTCACGGTGGCATGTGTTGCCAATGTGTGTTTGTCTATCCTTTTCTGTTGAGCATGTCGAGTGGTATTCTACTTTGTGATCAGTAGAATACACCTCGAGTTTTACTTGTTTGTTGTCGTTGTCTTTGCCGTGATGTTTTCTACTTTGTGATCAGTAGATTATATCTTGAGCGATGTTGAGTTGTTCTGTTGTTGTTCTTATCTTGGTGATGTTTGGGATTTTGATTCCCTTGTTCTTTTGAGAGTGAAATACAGTCTTTGCAGTTGACTTCTCTCTTTACGGTTTTGAACTGATATATACTGTATTCCGTTTCGAAAATGATTTTGTATTATACTATCTACTTATGCTATTGAACGCGTATTGATGGGTTACCAGCAATATTCGCTGACCGGGCGTCGTCCCCTTTCTTTATGTGCTTTACAGGTCCTGAGTATATGGCGAGAGCGTTAGTCGTGGATAGTTTAGATCCCCTCTGAACAGTATAGTTAGTGTTTTGGCCTGTGTGCCACAAATGTTTTCCTGTGCGTTCACTTTGGGGTGAACGTGGAATAACACTCATTGGTTTTCCCTGTTTTATATTAGACTTCCGCTGTGTTTATGTTTTATGTTATATATTGGTTAGTTCGCCTTGCATATTTAAGCTTTAAATTGGCATGAAAATCGGGGGTGTTAGAGTCATAATAATGTCCATATTAAAATCATTTGTAACAGTTACTACATTTTGCATGCAATCATTCTTCCAAATGGTTGAACCTCAACCCTAAGGGCCCCCCACACCCCGGCCCGACAGAGCATTTGGGAGGATGTAAATCATGGTGACTCAACTGAACATGAATCATAGAGGCTAAACCTTTGCTCACTGCGCACAAGGAGCCCCCCTCACTTTGAGAGATTACTCCCACACTGCCGCTGGTGAGACTCAATCCCTGATCATTCTTCCAAAGTTTCACCTCTATGACCAGTTGAGCTACCTATACGGGCATTTTTGCATGCAATCATTATTTTTTTTGAAATTATTATTTAAAAATAATAATTAAAAAAAAAAAAAGGTTTCCCCTTTTTGCCGGTCACCCAAAAATGTTTTTTTTTTAAACTTTAATTTATTATTTTTAAATTATACTTTTTAAAAAAATATTTTAAATTTTGAGTGACCTGTTACTAACCTGCAAAACCTGTAAATTAAACTAATTTAATAAAATTGATTAGTTTATGGACCTAATCGTTAATTTTTTTTTAGGTTCAATGACCTAATTACATTATTGTGTGCAGTTCGATAACCTATTTGACCCTTATTCCTAAATAATTAACTATTTATCAAATGATGAATTATAATTAATAATTAAGTCACTAATGTATAGTATATTCGTACACTTTTTTGATAACGTATATTCGTACACTCAATTGCACTTGTTTAATTTTAAGAAAATCCTTAATTAGCTCAAAGAATTATTGTTGGCACTTCCATAGATTGCATTTATTCTTTAGTTTAAAAAATATAATTTTTAAAAAAGAAAACATAAAAACTAACGAAATTACCAAAAGAAAGAAACAAATCCAACATGTCGGATTCGAACCAGCGACCTAAGGATCTCAAACGGCTACTAACCACTACAGTCCTCCGCTCTACCAATTGAGCTAAGGTCAAATCTGTTATTTAGTTTACAACGAAAGCTTCATAATAGAGATTAAACCGTTCAAAATAGTTCATAACAACGTAATCAGGCCATAACTAAAAAGAACACAATTAACTCTCTAAACAAGTCAAATTTATGCAATTTTTAAATTTTTTTTTAATGCTCAAATTTATGCAATTAAATCAAAAATAATATGTACTTCCGATTTTTTATTGATGGTGGTTAACCTTTAAAAAATCATTTTTAAATTCCATTTTAATAATTTTAAATAAAATAAAATTTTAAAAAAATAAATTAAAAGCCCAACACTTTTTTTTTTTTTTAATACCAATTGGAAGGGGGTGACCCGAATATCCCCTTTGTCTTTGATATTGAGAGAAAGACACTCCAGCAGAATACGAAGAAATATTTTTCGTATCTAGGCTAAAATTGTTAAAATAAATATAAACTTTTAATTTTTAAAATAATAATCGTCATGTTAGTAAAGAACTTAGAGCACATATCACTATAAGTTTAATTGCATGAATTTTTTTATTGAAAGGAAAATGGTTAAATAGGTTCTCGAACTTTATCTAGAAAGTGTAATTACACCCAACAATAATTTATTTTGATGCAATGAAACCCAAGAACTGGTTAATGACTTGCTATCACAGGTCATTAGGGTTCCGACAACTTGCCGGCAAGATTCCGACGAAATTTCAGGCACCAAGTGACCAGCGATCAGTGGTCGCCTTCTAACGAAGAAGGCGACCTTGGTTTCCTCGTGACCGGCAAGGGTCGTCGATCATTTTGTTGCTTGAAATCTCGTCGGCAGGTTGCCAGAACCCTATTGACATGTAATAGCATGTCATTAACCGATTGTTGGGTTTCATTGCATCAAATTAAATTGTTGATCGGTGTAATTGCACCTTTAAAAAGTTTAGGGAGCTAATTGTCTTTTCAGCTAAAGTTTGAGGACCTATTTGACATTTTTCCCTTTATTGAATGACCATTCAATAACTATTTTGACCTTGGGTCACACTTGTGCAAGATTGCCTCAAGGGTCCTTATTCGTGAGACGGATCAAGTCAGGTCGAATCAACATGCAAATTTCATACTTATATGCACAAATGTAATACTAACGAGGAATAATATTTTGTTACTTATAAAGAAAAATGTAATATTTTTACATTTTGATGTAAAACTATTATATTTTCCATCAAAAGTATTACCGAGTACATTTTTTTTATAAGTGCCAAGTGCCCCTTATAAGGAAAATATAATAATTTTGAAGAAAAATATAATACTTTTAAATCAAAATGTAAAAGTATTACATTTTCCCTTAAGTATGACATTTGTGCATACAAATATTACATTTTCATCTTGACTCGACCCGCATCACAATGAGATGGTCTCACACAAGTTTTGCCTTTAACCTTTATTCCAGTAAAATATATTATGTATTTGTATTTATGTATATTGACAAATAATTTAAAAGCTTGATTAAAATTTTTCGATTCCGTGAGATTCATATATTCTTAATTTTCTTTGATATCAAAATAGTGAAACTCGGTTTTCAAAAAAATAAATAAAAAATAGTGAAACTCACCGTGGTAACGGTGGAATAGTGTTGAACGTGAGTAGTGAAGTTATACTCCCATGAACCACATCTATCATTTTCCTTATTTTCATGAGATAGAAAAATGTCTATATCAGGAATTTGAAAATGGAAAAACAACTTAAGAAGTTTGGGAGTCCACAGAGAATTTCCATTTAATGTTCATGCATTGCCATAGCCTAATTAGAGTATTACTTCACAAGCTTACTCTACCATCTTCAACATAAGAGAAGTTCAAACCTCGACAACGACAGTGTGGGAATTATGCTTAAAGTGGACAAATCCCTTATGCGCACTGGCATTTGGCCCTGTCACCGTGATTTACATTCAGGAGAAGAAACATTATAGCAAGCAAATACAACTCCAGAAGTTGAAAGGTCCAACCACTTGAAGAATCTTTGATACTTTGATAGCAATCCCACACACAATGCTTCACAGCTGCCATTGAAATGGAAGAAGCAGACATCAAGAGTATCCCAACTACAGACGATACAAGATAACAAAGCCTCCCGATTTATAGGCTATGCGTGTGTGGACTACATTATGTTCAACCGGAGATGGCATCAACCTTGATGATTCCACAGACTTAAATACTTAATCCCCAGATTCAATTGACAATGCAATGAAGGATTAAAAATTGGCGAAACACTAATAGCCTTCGTCTCGCTTTATCTAACTCACCTCAGCAGGATGTGCAGGTGGCACGAACACCTCTTCCAGAACCTGAGCTTTGCATAATCCGAAGATCAGCACACATGTTCGTTCTGCTCATTAGAACTCGTGGAGAATAGAAACTACTATTAGGAAGGAGATCAAAAAGCAAACATATCATGGCAGCCAATCACCAAAAGATAACACATTCACCATCACATAGTAACTTCTGAGACAACACAAGATAAAAAAAAAAAAAAAAAAAAAAAACATGAATGAACCAAGATGCTACTAATGATTTAGTGAACAAGACTCAAAGTTGTGTTCATGTCCTGGGCATATACAAGTCTAGGGTAACCAACATTACGTAAACTCCATTAATCCACAGTAACTTCTGAGACAACAAGATAAATAATGTGGATGAACCGAGACGCTATTGATCCAGTGAACAAAACTCTAGTGTATCAAAACTTATGTAACTCAATTAATCCCCTAACTACACAATTCTGTACACATGAGAAGTGGTGTCAATGCAAGCATGCTTTAAAAAGACACGACACCATTCAAAATTAGCATTGGAGAATTGGTTGTCAAAAAGCAATGATCTTGCTTTGTCCTTCACTAATTCAACCACTATATGATAACATTCATATTAATGTAATACCTCCAAGAATCAAAAAGCCCTCATAAGTAAAAATTTCTACCAGTGCTATCCAATATTCAAAACCATAAACAGACAAACATGCTTTGTTGCTTGTGACATAAAGATTATACCACATATCACACATCAAAATGTTTCTCAACTGGCAAAACTAGGCTGGAAATGAAGCCAAAAACTCGTCTTGCTCACCATTTTTCACTTTGCTGCGGCGAAAAGCTTACTGGCAATCATGGTGTTATCAAGAAATGATGAATAAGGGTGACCCTCGGGTAAGAGCTCGCGATACATCTGGAAATGCTTCTTGGCTTCTTTATCTTTCCCCAACATTGTGTACATTATTGCTTGATAGAGATATGGCCTGAAATCTGTGGGTTCCTCCTTTACCAATTCTTGATAGACTTTCAATGCCTCTTCATAGTCATATTCAATAGCCCGAATTTGTGCCAATAAGAGCTTGAAATCTCTCAATTGGCCCTTTTTATCCTCAGTTTTGCATAGTTTCATTGCTTTCAGAATCCTCTCCTCAATTCCCTTCAACTCCTCAACTTGATCGTCCTCCGAAACCGCCGTTATAAGCCCGTGATAAGCCTCGACCAGTAAAGGCTCCTTCGACAGAATCTCATTGAATCCCCTTCTCGCCGTTTCAAACTCTCCGGTGAGAACAAACAAGTGGTTTCTCAACAGCGGCCACTCTGTCTCGCTCGGTTCCAGCTCCATCAACCTGTTCACGATGCTAATGGCGTCGCCGATGTTCTGGTTCTGAATCTTACTCTCCACTAGGCTTTGTAACGCCTCGACGTCGTTCGGGTTCGCAGCCAAACGTTCTTGGAGAGCCTTCTCGGTTTCCGCGTCGGAAACCGCCGCCTCTGCGGTGGCCGGAGCTGAAACCGGGGCTGCAATGGAGGGGTTCACTCTGAGGCTAAATCTGCCGAGGAAAACCGCGGCGGCCGCGACGGTGGCGACGACGGCACAAGAAAAGGGTGTTTGAAAATGGGATTGGGTTAGTGTTTCGAGAATTCCCGGGGATGATTTTGCGGTTTCTTGCTTTGCGGGTTTAGGAACGGAGAACTCCGGCGAGAATGACGACGAGGCTTTGATGGGCACATGCTGCGGCTGAGTTGTGAAGGAGAGAGACGAAAGGGGTCGGACTAGAACTGGACGGTGGTTATTGAGAGAAGGAAGAAAGTTAAGGTTTGGTTTTGCAGAGAAATGGGTGAAGGCGTTCATGGCGACAGAAAGTTACAGAGGATACGACTTACGAGTGCTCCAAAACCCCGAGGATTGAGGAAGACGACGATAATGGAGGGTTTGATTCAACCCGAAATCAGAAAAGACGGCCCATATCCAGATGTAAACACGTTTTTGAAATATGAAAATGGAGTTAATTGCGTTTTTAGTCCTCTGAGTCCAAGTAAATATTGCGGACATATACAAATAATTTTCAATTTTAATCAATCATTAACTTTTCTTTGTGTAAATCGTTTACATTAAAGATAAAATTTGAAAGTCATAACCAGTGATGCATCAATTATTTCTCACACGTAAAAAATAAAGTTTTAATTTCCCTTTCCTTAGGGTGGTGCTATTTACACCCCCTTTGACCAAAATGGGGTAAAAAGTATATTGAAAATTTAAAAAGTTAAAAACTTATAATAAATATATAGGTGGTACAAATTGCCTAATGAGTGGTCATAATGCTATTTGCACCACCTTAATTAAATCACATTTGTTAAGTTTAAATAATAATTAATTAATTCAAAAAAAAAAAAATCTCGCCTTCTCCGGTGCCTTCTCACCGGAGAAGGCAACTGGGCTGCCTTCTCCGGTGAGAAGGCAGCCCAGTGGGTTGCCTTGTTGCCTTCTCACGGGAAAAGGCAACCCAGTTGCCTTCTCCAGTGAGAAGGCATGTCCATCGCCTTCTCACCCGAGAAGACAATGGTTTCCTTAGTTTTTTTTGTTTGTTTTTTTTTTTTTTTAAACAACCTACTGGGGTGCCTTCTCACCGGATATTGACGTTGACGGGATCATTTATGCCATCCAAGACGGGAGGAATGAGGAATAGATCGGGCGGGATGAGCGTGTCTTTAGCGAGCCCCGATGGGCGCGTTGTAGGGGGTGGAGTTGCGGGTCTATTAGTAGCTGCAGGTCCCGTGCAGGTATTTCTTCTTCTCGTTCATCGATCCACAACTGCATATCCTATCCCATTCTAAATTACGTCGCTAATAAACTGGCATCTCTCCCTATACTACAACAAGGTTGTCGTGGGAAGCTTCATCGCCGGAAATCAGCACGAGCAGAAGGCGAAGAAACACAAGCCCGAGATAGTAACTGCTGCCGTTCCCATCTCCAGCGCAAAGATGGAAGATCCTTACCACGCCTCGCCCAGACCAATCATGTCGTCTGCCCCTTCGTTCCGCGCAGATAACTGGTCCGCGTTGCCCCAACCGGCAGACTCTAGGAATAAATCCACTAACATCAATGTCACACTGCCTGCATAAGGATGAGTATTTTTTGGATAGTAGGTGTAGATGGATAAATCATCCATATCATAAACCGTGCATGATATATCAATGAACATTAATTAACACAATATCGGAAAAGGAAAAAAATAGTTATTCACGACCAGGCCTGGATAATGGAAACGACATCGGAAGTATGGGTGACAGTGTATGATTTGAATCCAGCGGCAGTAAGAACGTGCGACCATTGTTTTTCAGTCCTTTCCAAGCCTTTCTCAGTGTGAGCCATCATCACCATATCTAACATCAACCACACTTCATAACTATTATTATTATTATTATTAATATTATGGTCTTTCTCCTGCAGCTTTGAATTCTTAGTGTTGGTGTTGTTCTTCAGCTTCATCCTAGTGCCTTGATAATCATTGATCATTTCCTGGTGATCCGTGAGTATTGCCTCCGCTATTATCACTTTCCCAGTTTCCTCTGGAATTGCCTCTCTGCACTTGCTCAATATCTGGATGCACTCTTCGTCTCCCCAATCATGCAACACCCACTGCACGTACACGATCGATCGATCAGCCCCAGCCATGAGGAAATTAAATTAGGGTGTGTTTGGAAACCTGGAAAATGAGTTCTGGAAATCATTTTCCAAGTTTCCATTGTTTGGATGTGCCTGGAAAATCAAGTCAACGGAAATCATTTTCCGTTGACTTTGGAAAATAGGCTTGTTTTGGAGGAAAATGACTTCCCCTTTTTTTGGGGAAGTCATTTTCCAACTTTTACACCAACATCACACCACCACCAACACCATACCACCACCACCTCGCTACCACCATCACCACCACTACTGCTGCCGCCACCACCACTATACCACCGCAACCACCGCCACCACACCACCACCACTACCACCACCAACACCATACCACCGCAACCACTACCACCACCAACACCATCAACACCATACCACCACCACCGTTGCCACCACCATACCACCGCCACCACACCACCACCATCACACCACCACCACTACCACCACCGCCGCCGACACCACCACCACCATACCACCGCAATCACCGTCGTCGCCGCCACCACCACCACTACCACCACCGTCACCGCCACCACCACCACTATACCACCACCGCCGCTACCACCACCATACCACCGCTATCACCACCGCCACCACCACACCACCGCCGCCGCCACCACCACGACCATACCACCGCAATCACTGTCGCCGCCACCACCACCACCACTACCATCACCGCCTCCACGACCATAATATGTTTAAAATTATTATTATATTATTATATATTATTATACATGTTGTAATATTCTAAATAAAATAATTTAAATGTTTAATTATACAATTCTACTCATTTTCCAGAAAATGAACCAAACACAGAAAAACAGTTTTCCAGAGTGCAACCAAACACTGGAAAGGAAAATGTTTTCCGGAAAATGACTCATTTTCCAGAAGTCATTTTCCTGCTTTCCAAACGGACCCTTAAATTAAAACATCCAAATGATGAAACATCGGGGAAGGCGATGGTTTCCTTCGTTTTTTTTTTTTTTTTTTTTTTTTTTTTTTTTTTAAACAACCCACTGGGGTGCCTTCTCACCGGAGAACTGGAGAAGGCAGTCCTTGCCTTCTCACCCGAGAAGGTGACGGGAGGTTTTGTTTGTTTTTTTTTTTTTGTTTTTTTTTTTAATATTTTTAATTTAAAAAAAAATGAAAAACAAATAATAATCTTTGACCATATTTAATGCTGGTGGTGTAAATAGCAAATTTGCATTTACACCACCTATAAAGCTATTTGACCTACTAAATAGGTGGTGTAAATAGAATTTCCCTTTCCTTATCCTAACAACTATAAATGCACCATCAATGTCAACAATTCACACAATGAAAAGTTTACAATGGGTTAAAATTAAGTAAAAAAGAATTCAAAATTTAGTTAAGTTTTCGCATATGCATACACTTAAAATAGATAATAGGCAAATGAGTTATTTATTCTTAAAGTATGCCCATGAAATTAGTAAAATGGAGTTTTGAAAGGCTTTAAAAGAGTCTTTGTTTTGTATTGAAAAAGTATGTGAGTTTGAACTATTATATTATAATAAATACATTTCAACTTTTTTAAAAGTTAAAAATATGTTGGTAGAAGACTCTTAACGTTTAGGGGGAAATTAAAATCTCCTTATGTGCACCCGCTTGGGCACACTTAAATGTTCATCCAAAAATTGGTAAAACAAATAAGTTACTCTGTATTTTATATATTATAAATATATGAAATCATGGACCAAACATATAATATTTTGACCATTTAAATCATACAATTAATTGGCCCAATTATACATGAGTACAATCGTTATGCATTGCAACCGTGTGTACCATGCATGGTGCACGGTTGCAAAACGACGTCGTTTCATTTAAAAAAAATCTCGTTTGAATCGTCGTTAATGGCGTTAGGCAGTTTTTTTCGTATTCAAACAGTAGGATATATCCATACTTTCATAATTATATATCTAGAATTACATAACTATATGTCTAGAATTACATAATTATATATTCATAATTTAACAACGGTACATTCAGAAATAATAACTACACATTCATAATTTCATATCCATATATTCATAATTTACAACTAGACATTCATATTTACATAACTCCATATTCAGAATTCTTAAAGTGCTTGTTCACAGAGAACCATATCCATAATTGCATAACTACACATCCATAACTTCAAAACTATATATACATAACTTCATAATTATATATCCATAACTTCATAATTATATATCCATAACTTCATAACTATATATCCATAACTTCATAACTATATATTCAGACTTGCATAACTATATATTCATAATTACACGTCGATTAGAGCTTTTGTAAAAAAAAAAAAAAAAAAAAAAATTTATTTCATTGGTGGAGTTAAATGATGCCACTAATGATATCGTTACCCCATCATAGTAAACGGTGTCGTTTTGCAACCGTGTGCACCATTTGCGTACATGAGTACATGACTCAATCAATCTAACAGTCAAAATGTTAAAATCTACATCGTTTCATCTATTTTCACCAATCTTCTTCCATTTTTACTGAGATCTTAATCGGAATTGATCACTGTTCACCACAATTTCTTCTCACCAATTTCTTCTATTTCCGCTAAGATCTTGATTCAATCTCTCGTCGTCACCACCTTCCTTGTATGTAATTCTATTCTATTTGACTTGTTACTTTTAGTGTTGCACATGTATAGAAAGCAATTCATAGATCTCTAAATGATTTTTACCATTTCAGACAAGTGAATTAGTTTCCTTCGAGAAAGATTGAATTTCTCTTCATCGTTCACCTTCTTTTAAAGTTTCAAGGTAATTCAACTCTAGCTACTTCGCTTGCATTCTAGTACGGGTGTAAAGAGCAAACACAAGATTGGTAAGGATGTCTACTACAACGCTTTGATACCCAGACAACAACGCTTTGATAATAGTGATGATCATACATCCACGTTTATAAGCAAAATATTTATATGCGACCCTAAACATGTACATATACAAAATTACTTATGTACTATACCATAGGGGCATTGGCCCCGCACCCCTGACCCGCTCTAATACCCAATTCGCTTTATTCCGTCCAACACCTATTATCCTCCAATACATATAAGACATACACAACATATTGCACTTACATTACTTTTATAATCCCCCCCATTGAAGTTGTTTCCTCCCACGAATATTGATTTTGTTTTTGTTTGTTTGTTTGTTGTTCACCCTTCCTTTTAGGTAATTCTACTCTAGCTATATCACTTGTATTTCTTTTAGTCTACCTTATATATACATAGAGCAAACCCTAAATCTGTAAGGAATTTTACAATTTCAAGCAAGTGATTTTTTTTTTTAATGAAAATTGAATTTATCATCATTGCTCACATTCTTTTTAGATAATTATATTCTATTTAATTTTTCACCACTTATAGTCTTATACAAGTATAGATTGAGAACAAACAGCAAATCTACAAGTGTTCAAGGCTTTGATGGGTTGTCAAGATTGGAAAGGATACATTTGGATTGGTCTTTGATCACTGCATTGGTGGAAAGATGGCGCCCAGAAACGAACTCATTGTTTCCAACTTCCATTTGGGGAATTGAAGTCACCATCACATTGCAAGATGTGGAGATTCTTTTAGGACTGCGCACCCGCATTGATGGCACAGACTGGAGCACTAGCTAGGCTCATGAAATAGTTGTTAGAATGGGAAAGGCGTGACGAAGAAATTGTTGTGGCTGATGATGATAATGATCAAACGTGGTTAGAAGAATATATGAGATGCTATAGCTTGATTGCACGTCATGTCATTACCAACCCAGTCCACTGTCCTGAAAGAGGATTCATGCCTTTAGCGTCAAAGCTAGAACACTTGGTAAGTTAGTTAAAATTGAATTGAAGTTGTTTTAGTGCAAGGATGGTGCAGTGTTTGTGCATCATACTGAAGGAAATACTTGTCTTGTAGGAAAGGTAATGTACAAGTATGGACAAAAAGGCATACCCAAGTTAGTGAGGAAGTTTGAGTTAGTAATAAATATTATATTGTGACCATATCTTCTTGTCTTGCTGATAAGGAAATACCAAAAAGGTAGAGATTGATTTAATCTTTGGTTGAACAAATGGTGACAATACTGGAGAAAATGAATTATTATTGTTACAGGAATTAATGGCACTTGAATAGGGGAAATGCATGGAGGCTATATGGGAGAATTATATATGTTCACTTAAAACTTCAGTATCATTGAGGACAAGGATCAAGTTGAGGCCTTGAGGGGAAGGGAATTCTGCTATGTTCTTGAGGTTAAATTTCAATTTTTTTTAGTTGTTTGACATGCTAGTCTGATCTACTCTGCTCAATATTTTTAATTTTTAGTGTACAATCAATCTGCTCACCTTCATATTACATCCAATCAATAGATTTTTTCAACCAAATTATTGATATTATATATAGATTACAAAATCCACATAAGACTTTTATCAAACACATGGTGGGATTGGTAAGGAATAACAAAGAAAAAGCAGAGATAATTGGAGCAACTTCTTGCAAATTGTCTAATAGTCTCAGTTCTTAGACAAATGTACAAATGCTATATGAGATGATTGTATTTAATAAAATCAGAAAATTAGAGAACTTAAAAACTGGAGGAATGGGGAATGAAAATTAGAAAATTGGAGAAATGGAAAACTGGAGAAATGGAGAAGGAAAAATGAAAAAATGGAGAAATAGAAAACTGGAAATGGAAAAACAGAGAAATGAAGTAAACGACCCCTTAATCTTGCAAATTGTCTAATAGTCTCAGTTCTTAGACTTGTGCTAGTCTAATAGTCTCAGTTCAACAGCAAAAATTGCAAACTGTCCCACATCGGGAAACTAAGAATCTGGAAACCAAAATTTAAGGTTCCATTTCTTAGACTTGACCACGATCTTACTTGAAAAGGATTTGTTCTATAGGCTTGTATATACTTCTGTATCCTTGAGTCCTAAGGAGATAGGAAACCAAGCTTGGTTACACCATCTTTAGGAACACAGACCCTCCCCACTGAGCAAGCTCCAACAAACAAACCAGAACTAGTCTCGTCTTGTATAAATATTATTTATTTTATTCTCATTCTAGTCTAGGTCTATAAATGCAAGCTGTAAGTGTACAAATGATACACATTAAACCCTTTTATGTTGGCTAATTTAATTGATAAAATAATTAGAATTTATTTTGGAAATTAACCTATGGACCGTCTCCTATCACATGCATTCTACAGCAATAGCAATAATTAGGCGCAAATAATTAAGTGGAAGTCGAAAGTATGGGTCTGATATTTAGTCAAAGGATGACTTATTTATTGTGGTGGTAATTTATTCTATAGTATGGCTTTGAGTTGGTAAAGGCGTATGGATAGCACATATTGGGGAATTGGTTGAGTGAATTTCAATATAAAAGGATGGGATGCTTACCTCTTTATTTCACACGAATTAGAATATTGTTATTTTTGAGAGAAAGTTTCCAGAATCACTACTTCAACAAATTACTTTATACTATTGTTAAGGAAGTGTTGATCGTAGTGGGTCAGTTCGACTGCATCAGGATCAGCAGCATCAACAATTGAGGTCAATGAAGGCATGCACGTACAATCCTGAGTAGATGTTAGGAAGATGTTCTAGTGGTAAAGGCTGAGGGCCATTTGTACTTACCTCTTGTAATACTCCTTGGTGAACATCTATAGTGGATTGGGCAGACGTGAGTTGCCCCGCAGACGTAGGAGAAGCGCTCCGAACTGCGTGATCAATCTCTGAGTACTTGTTTTATTTTTATGCTTTTATATTTCGTTATTTATGTTCATTAAATAACCTAATTAATTGATAATGTAATATCTCTTATAAAACAAGTAGAACATTAAAGGTATAATTGAATTCAAAATTCACGGTGCAATTTCACAAGCTAATAGCACTCATCTTAATTGTCCTCAAGTGTTACATTTTGTTTCAGAGCCCTAAAGGCTAAATTTCAATGGCAGGCCCACAAAATCTCAAACCGATGGATACACTAATAGAGTAAACAGATGCTTGGAAACTTATCTTAAATGTAGGACATTTCAAAGTCAAAACAATGGACTAAGTGGTTGCACTTGGTTGAGTATTTGTGTGACCATAATTTTCAGACTATACTACAACTCACTCCTTTCCATGCACTTGGTTGAATATTTGGATTTGATACTCAAATACTTGACTTTGAATACTTGAACTTGACCACTTTAAAAATACTTGAGAACTTAAAACTTGAATACGTATTTAAGGAGGCTTCTAGCTTTCTTTGGAGAATATCTTCTTCTTTGTTATCCTTTCTCTTGAAATGAACATCTCTATTTATAATAAAGAAAACATTATCTATACCTTGCATTTGAGCATTTGAATTAAAAAATATTTGAATCCTTTAACTTAATCAAAATATAAAAATAATAAAATATATTTGACTAAGTTAATATTATATACGGAGTATTATAAATACTTACAGTCACGGGCCAAATATATAATATTTGGACCATTTAAATTATAGAATTAACAAGTCTATCAATTTCTAACAAATTATTTGACCAAATTATACAGGAAAATTATGTTGTGGTCTATGGGTGGACACGTTTCAAAAACTGTTCATAATTATGAATATATAGTTCAAAAATTATGAACATATAGTTCTATAATTATGAACATAGAGTTGTGAACATAATTATGAACATATAGTTCTGTAATTATGAATATAGAGATTCAATAATTGTGAATATGAAGCTAAAAAATTATGAATATATAGCTTTATAATTATGAACATATAATTTAGTAATTATGAACATAGAGTAGTTCTGTAATTATGAATATAGAGTTCAATAATTATGAATATGAAGTTCAAAAATTATGAATATATACCTTTATAATTATGAACATATAGTTCAGTAATTATGAATATTGAACCGTGTCCACCTTGCAAGGTGAACACGGTCCCTCTACATAACGATTGAATTATACACGTCCTAGTAAATCTAATGGGCTTCAAAATTTTAATATCCACATCGTGTTATTTCATTGCTCTCACCAACCCTTTGCTATGTTTGCTAAGAGCTCAACTAGATCTTCTCGGGTTTCTTCTATTTTCGTTAAGATCTTGACTCGATTTCATCTTCTTTCAGATTTCTTATATGTAATTCTACCCTATTTCATTTGTAACTTTTAGTGTTGCATAGGTATAGTAAGCAAATCCTAGATCTGTAAACAATTTGTACCATTTTAGGCATGTGAACTAGTTTCCTCTAAGGAAGACCAAGTTTCTCATCATATTAAGTATTTCTATTCTAACCATTTCACTTAAATTACTTTTGGTCTTGTACGGGTGTAGAGAGCAACCACTACGTCTATAAAGATTCCTATTAATTCAGGCAAGTAAATGCAATTTTTCCGATGAACACTGGATTTATCATCATTGCTAACTTTCCTTTTAGGTAATTATACTATATTTCACTTTGCATTACATTTAGTCTTGCACATGTGTAGATTGAGAGCAAACCATAGATCTATAAGACTATAAGTGATTTCTACCATTTTAGGCCTGTGAGTTCATTTCCTCCAAAGAATACCAGATTTCTCATCATCGTTGACCTCTCTTTTAGGTAATTATACTCTATTTCACTTGTGTTACTTTTATTCTTGCATTGGTATAAAAAGTAAACCACAGATCTGAATGTGGTTCTAGAAATTCAGGCAGGGAGGTAAACAAATCAAATATTTTAAATTCGATTCGTGATTCGAATTCGTATATCTCGATTCAAATTCGAATAAATATTTCAATTCGATTCAAATTTTTTTCGAATTTGAATACGAATTAGAGTATGTTCGATTCAACTAGTATTCATATATATATATATATATATATATATATATATATATGCGAGTTCAGGTGCGGCGGGGTCTTCCCGTGCGGCGGTGCGGCGTCACGAATAGTAAAGCAAATATACACCATCAACGTTAAGAAAATACACCACAAAACCACACACAAATTAGGTACGCATCACCAAAAACACACCATTAGGTGTGAGTAAAAACACCATACAGTGTTCGGAAATACACCATTGGGGGGTGGTGAGTTATATGGTGTATTTTTTTGGGTTTATTGTGTATTTTTTGGTGTTTTTTTACATTTCATTGTGGTGTGTTTCCCTTACACTGTTGGTGCATGTTGTTAACACTGTTGGTGTATTTTGAAATTCTGCCGCACTGCCGCACGGGAAGACCCCGCCGCATTTGAACTTTCTTTTATATATATATATATATATATATATATATATATATATATATATATATATATATGTATATATATATATATATATATATATAAAGTTATATTTGTTTTACATTTTATCTTAATTTATTGGAGAACTTGGAAAAAAATCAAGTTAGACATTTTGAATTTGAATATTCGAGTCGAATCTAATATTATATATTCGAATAATGTAGTCCAATCGAATACGAATAAAATTTGAGATTCGAATATTTAACGAATACGAATAGTCTTCAATATAGTTGAATTCGAATCGAATAGCAAGATATTTGACTCGATTCAATTCGTTTACACCCCCAATTTTAGGCCAATGAACTCGTTTTCTCCAACAAAGACCAATTTTTTTTTTAATTGTTCAACCTTTCTTTTAGGTAATTATACTCTAGCTATAGCACTTGCATGCATTACTTTTAGTCTTATAGGGGTACATGGAACAAACCCTATATATCTGTAAGGATTTTTACTATTTCAGGCGAGTGAACTTGTTTCTTTCAATGAAGATTGGATTTATCAACGTTGCTCTCGTTCATTTTAGGTAATTATAGTTGATCTATTTAACTTTGCATTACTTTTAGTCTTATACCAATGCATATCAAGACCAAACCGTAAATCTATATATGATTTCTACCATTATAAGTGTTGAGCATATAACCATAATGTGCAATCCAACTATCAGCTTAGGTTTTTAGTTGAGATGAAGCACACGTTTCAATTTGATATTAGATTCATGCCAAAGGTGATGGCTTCGAATCTTAGTTATCAGCTTAGATTTTTAGTTGAGATGGAGCACATGCTTCAATTATAAGCAGGTGAGCTCATTTACTCCAAGGAAGATCAAATTCTCATTACCGTTAGTTTACATTCCTTTAAGGTAATTATACTCTATTTCACTCAATCTTGTATTGGTGAAGTGTGCAAAAGCTAGATCTATAAGTGATTTGTACCATTTTAGAAAGTGTAGAATCTTTTGTTTTGTCACACTAGTGGAAAGAAATTTATTCTAATGTGTTATATATTTGACTACTTTGAATGTAAAACTATATATATGATCTTACATATATAAATATACTTGTGATCAAAATATGCATGCTAGTTATGCTTCAATTTTGTTTGGGTGTTGTTCAACTAGTGGGCATATCGTGTAAGATTATGAACTCAACTAATTATTGATGTAAATACAACCAACATAGTATACAAATGAGAAAACATAGCAGGAAGTTAGCAGGATGTTGTAACAACCAATCTAACACAGTTATTCAATTGGAGCATAACTAGAACTAAATAGAGACAAAATATGTCGGCCACGTATATTCTTAACACAGTGGACATGGTCAATGTCTTTGGGTTGGGGTAGAAAATGAAGATATTCACTACTGAAAATTATTGAATTTTCGACCACCTGAAAGTGATTTTAAATCAAGTCGAAAGCAAAAAGTGGTCGGAAATAGCAACAAAGGTTTTTCCGGATACCAAAAGTGGTCAGAACAAGGTTTTTGACTTGATTTAAGATCACTTTTCAGGTGGTCGGAAATTCCATAATTTTCAGTAGTGATTATAAGAAAAGGGGACAAAACATTATATAAGTTGTTGAGACCTTTAATTTGTTTATTTTATTTAGATGAGAATAGAAAAAATGCATGAGAATATTTTGAGAAAATGTGTTTGGGAATTAGGATAAAATAATCCATTCCTATATTAGAAAGTCAGGGGAAAATGATGATAGATATTGTCATAACAACATAAGGATAAAAGTGTTATGGAAAATCGTGTTTTGTCGCTTGAACATATATCATAATACAATTCAATATCATACAACTAAGAAGATAGAAGAGAGAGAAGTAAGAACTCAGGGAAAAACCATTCTCATTTGATCATTTGTAACACCCCCCAAAAACAAGGCCCAATTGAAGCCCTAACACAAGCAGATTAACAACAAAACTAGCACAGTGGAAGATAAACGGAAACTGGATAAAAGAAATTCAAAAAGGGGAGTTATGCCACGTATACCACACTAGGTAACGCTAAGACAACAATCTGCAAGTGTATAATACTATCACAATACATCAATCCAAAACAGTCTAAAAACATTGGCGCACAGGCCACAAAAACACAAATGTGCTAAGCTACCAGACTCTAGACATCGCTCTCGTCTAAACATCACCTGAAAGATACAAAGATAAACATTGGGATGACGCCCGGTCAGCGAATAATGCTGGTAACCCACCAATACCGTTAAGTATCATAAATAGGTAGATATAAGATATAAAAACCATTTTCGAAACGGAATACATATATATAAGTCAAAAGCCAAGATCACCAGTCAACATAAGACTCATCACTCTCAAGACCACTCGGGAACACATCCCAAACCACAAAGGTTAACCACACACAAGGATAAAGACTCACCCAACGGCAGCACATGCCAAAACAACACAAGCCTCCGTGACTACACACGTCACGAGAGAAGATCACACAACGCCGGCTTTACAAGCCCTCGCAACATCACCCATCACGAGTTGGTATGCCTTCCTTATGCCCTGTTCCAACCTTATGGCTACCCCCCAACCTTGTATCTTCTTTCCAACCATTACCTCCAGGATCCCCTGTACAGCCAAGTCCAACCTTATTCCGCCGGGACCGTCGTCCCCCACCTATAACCACCAATGAACCACCACCAATCACGGCAACACATGCCCGGATAACACATGTTATCCCCCAATCACGTGGACCCATCACTCAGGCCACAACTCCATAATCACGTCACGGCCACCACGAGGACCGCTGCAATACCTTGGTGACTAGTGTCCCATACCACTAATCGTGCAATCCAGGTAAAGCCACACACGCACCACAACTCAACAGGAATCAATCAACGGATCACAACGAAGGTATGAAACATACTCAATCAAGGAACGGGTCACAGCCCAACAACAACAACGATGAATAACACAAGTTATCATCAACCAAACGGAAGGTACAAACCACACACACGCTAACATTAAGACAACAAACTGGCATGCTTATCAACGGGGAAACTCAAGATAGTTCCGAGGAACACACAAGACACCTCTTGGTCCAACGAAGCACAATGTTGAACACTTAGCACGATTCAAGACACCAAAGTCCTACATGGATACCTACCATATAGTTCTAGACCTACGAAACATCAAGAAGACACTCAAATAGTTCCACAAAAGAACAACGGGAAGCCAAAAGATCAAATACCGAGACAACGAATCACGGGAAACAAATCCCGAACCAAACACCACCGTGTACCCCGCGGGTAGGCCCCTACCCGTGGTTCTGCCCGCGGGTACACCACCCACATTCCCATGTACCTGCGGGTGGGTGGCGGGTAGGGCTCTCCCCGCCGTTCCGCCCGCGGGTACATGTTCCTGTGTAAAACAATCCCTTCAGGGATTTTCTTCTCCAAACACAAATTCAAGTCCAAAACATGCCAAATCTCACCAAACATAACAAAATGACTTGAACCAAGGAATATGCCAAGCAATGGCATAAAGGAACCCTAAACACAAGCTCTAGATATGCAATATCACAAAATAAATGCATAAAACCCTCACATTTCATAGCAAAGAACAAGTAGAATCCAAGAAATCACATATAGGTAAGCAAAATAGGTTTTGTAGAGTATGGGTTACCTCTTGAAGACCAAAAGACTTCTCTTTACACCACAACAAGCTCTCCACTAGGCTCACTTCTCAAACCCACTTCAAGATCAAACCAAAAGATCATAAAGATCCTACCTTTAAGAAAAAGACAACTAAGATGGAACCAAAAAGACTAGACAGGCTTAGATCTTACCTTCCTAGACGCCCAAATAGGTGAAAGGTTGAATCTTGGAAGCAAAACTTGGAATCTTGACAAGGGTCTCAACTTGGCTTGGAGAATAAGCTACACTTCTATTCTAGAGAGAAGGTAGAGATATTTTTTTTCTAGGAATTGTAAGGAATGAAATGAAGAAGTCTTCTAGGTTAGGATACAATACTAACTCTTGGTGAAAAGACAAGGCTACCCTTACTAACCTTTAGAAAGTGTAAGGAACAAGGGAACTCCTCTCTAAGCACAAGGTACAACACAACTTAAAGATTGACTTGTCAAATATTAGTCCTTGAGTATTAAAAATCAGGATTTTAGGAATCAATTCCTCAACAGAATTAGAATTAATTACTCAATTAATTCATGGATTGGAGTGTGGATTTTTGGGGTGTCACATCATTGTCAGAATACACAGGGTAAAGACCCTAAACTATTGATCCATGATCCTAGAAAATAGGATGGTGGAATAGAGTAATAGCCACAAGAAATAATATTTTTCAACACCCCCCTTCACCATTATCTTACTATACTCATTCCTCGTTAAAAACCTTGCTAGGAAAACCCGGTGAGAAAAGACCTAGTCAAGGAAAAGAGTACATGATGCATGACAAAACATATATTGCACGGGTTGCCTCGTTAAAAACCTTAAGCTAAGAAAACCCAGTGGAAAAAACATATCTAAGGAAAAGAGTACAGCCATAAACTAATCATAAAACTTCTCAGCATACTCTTCTTAACATTACTATATACATAATCATGCCTCGTTAAAAACCTCACTAGAAAAGCCCAATAGGAAAAAACTAGTTGAGGAAAAAAGTACATGATATGTGTATTCATGTGTTGCACTAGCTGCCTCATTAAAAAAACCTTTAATTAAGAAAATAATATCAAAAACTTAATTAGAGGAAAAAGAGTACAGTTGTTGGTCTTCAAGACCTAATCTTCAGGATTGATTCAAATGAATGACACTCCCCCTGAAGATAACAATCTTCAAAGTCTACACGTTCTAGTATAAAGAAAACATTGTTCCAAAATAAGTGTAGAAAAACAATTTGGTACATTTTTCAAGATTTTCATTATAGTGAACATTCTGTAAAACATCCTCGTGACTCTTCTAGAGCTCACGTAAGTTGCATTTTGACACTATATATACTTTGTTGAATATTCATAAACATACACATTTATCATTTGTGCAACATATTGACTGAGATAATAAACAAGTTCATTATCAACTCTTTATTGAGCACATAATGGTACATATTGTTGGAGATAAATAACCAAAGTCGATTTAATATCGCAAAATAATATTTATATATACACACGAAAATATATAAAATATTATTTGATATATATATATATATATATATATATATATATATATATATATATATATATATATATATATAATATATATATATCAACCAAAATGGAACAGTTATAATCCTCAGATTATAATTTCAATCGACAACTATATACGAAATATAGTACAAGGATTTTTGCTTAGAGCATAATCCAAAACAAGAAAGAAGAAGAGGAAGAAAGAGGGTAAGTACGAGTCGAGTATACACTCTTTTTCCTTAAAACCTTATTTGCCACCTCCCAAAAGTGCTAGGAGCATTGTGGCCTAGGTTTCCCAGGATAAAACGTAATACGGTTCGACGTTTGAGCACCCAAACGAACGAACCCGCCGAACTAGAGCACCGCTTAGAACACATTTTCAAGAATGGAGTAGGAGTAGAGTTTTGGAGAAGAAAAGGTGAGTTGTGTGTTGTGTCTCTCTTGTTCACTCTTGGCATTTAATGCACGATTTGTAACACCTGAAACAGCCACCATTATTTGAGATTTAATTCAAAAATTAAAATTGGAATTAATTCCGTAACGGATGAATTGAATCTCGCAACAGTCTAGAACCAACGAATGGTTCGCGCTATTTCAGCTCGGTTACTTTCGTCCAGAACCAACGAATCGAATGGTTACCTGAGAGCTTCACTACCACGAGTGCACTTTCCTTCTCAGTTTGGGATTTGATTTGCACCCCTCACCCCCTGCGCACAAGAGAGAGCCTCTATGCTATACAATTCAATAAGCCTTAGAAAGGCTCTTGTATAAATAGTGGGGCAAATCCTCTTCCCAAACCAATGTAGGGCAAAAACTCATCTTTTTCCCTTCATTTTCCCAACTCAATGGGTATACTTTGAGAATCAATATCTCATTCACCCATTATCCATTTTGAGCGTACAATATATCAATCTCTTCATCTCACTACGAAGAACCTGAATCCACTTTGACCCGATCCAAATCGGGAGTGGACCCCACTGATAATTGTACCACAAAATAGCCACTTAAAATGCCATTTTAATGCTATTCTTCCAACACATATTATTCCTTCTTCATGAGGATAATAACTGCATTCGCAACTCTTTAAAGGGTACATAATGACACATAATAAATACATATTCCTTCTTCAAGAGGAGAAATACTCAGTCAGTTATTAACTGTTTCCGGTCATATAAAGACCATTGTAATTTAATACCATACATGCTACGATTTTCATTCTCTCATTTCGGGATTATAAATCCATAAGAGATTTTTTAAAATAAATATTAACTGCATATCTAAATTTATTATTCTGCCAATAGTATTATGTAGCGAAACTTAATGCCATTTACCGTGGGAGAGTATATTTGATTAGAGTCAAAGGGTCTCTGCATGAACCCATAAGCTACAAACTCGCTTCATTATATATCCATTTTAGCGAGTTGAGCTATGCGTTAATTGCTGCTTTGTACGTTAAATAGTCATGACACTTCTGGTGCCTAACTTTGGATCCAGATTTTCATATAACGAGCAATTTGTAAAGGCAACTGTGTAGTCAACAACTATAATATTTTATCATAATTTTCTCCCAAAGAATTCATGACAATTTATAAATCAACCAGATTGTTGTCATTTCCCAAAAGTATTTGGATCTGGTTGTTCTGCATCCCTAGTATTGTGTTTGTTTAGTGCACCTATAATTTTACTAGGGTTTTTCGTCATCTGGACGAACGTCTGCAGGACATAATTATTATATTCAAGGTATTTCAAGAGTAACAATGTTTATTTACTAGATCTAGTATTATGATTCTTGTCTCTTACACTAATAGATCTCCTGTGCTTCTAGTGTCAAGGAGTATCGGTAGATATATTTTGTCCAAGTTGGGGAAAGTACATGGGACCTAGTAACTCTTTTATATATTTGGCAGATTATTTGCTAATGTCGCAAATTCTTAACTAATGAAGATCTTTCCATTCCATAGAACTTCTCGGCATTTCATTAAATTATCCGGGCCTCATATCTCCCCTAATGCAGTGAAGTATTTATAAAATATTTGACTCATTATGTTTGCCCAATAGACATGAACTATATCCAAAAGTTATGCACAATCATTTTGTTTCAATACTAAGTATTGAGATCTTTAATGTTATAGACTCATGACCAATGATAATTGTTATAACCAAGAGTCAAAGGACTTGGATTTGGACAAATAATAATTGACTTTTGAATCGTGTCAAGCCAATTTCACATTGGAGTTATATAATTTGTCCTACTATTGGTATCATATAGTTAGTGCTGTGTATTCACCTTCATTCCGGGCAAAACTTTAGTCAATATTCATGCTAGATATTACAATATTTAGACTCATATCATCTAATTGATATCACAATATCAAACTAAGGTTTAGCAACGACATGTGCAACCTAACAATGAAAATCATATTGAGAATTCATGCTATTGTCTCACTTATAAGTTGTGTGATAAACCTCAATAGCTATGGCCTATAGCAAATAATTAATTGCCAACAAGAGAAATAACAAATTCTCTTATATGAGCCTTATCAAGAGGTTATATGCTAAATGTTTCAAATAAGGAGAAGCATATTCAATATGTGATATAATTATCCCTTATGTCTTAGACACCAAAATCTCAATTGAGTCATGCACATCAATTTTAAATAAATGTTTGGTACACACAAGGCATGACAATAGATATTCCATTAATATAATTCATAAATAAATTAGAAAATAATATGAGAGAAGTACCGTTCGCCAAAGGATAACGATCATATGTTCGCTGCGGCCGGGCCCATTCATTCCTATTCCTGGGGTCAGAAACAACACTTTTCCAAGCAAGCTCTCATGTTATTCCATAGTTTCATGCAAGCATCAAAACAACACAAAATAGCAAAATACACAAACTGAAACTGGCAGAAACTTTCAGAATTTTGACCTGGATTGCAGAATTTTCTACGGGGAAAACGGTAACACATTTTGATAGCAAATTTACCAGTTAAGAAGTACAGTGAGTTTAGATTGTACACAAAAATTTTCATGTCAATCTAAGGTCTGGAAGTATTTTTCGCGAAATTTTTCCAAAAATCGCGCCAGAATGAAAAATCACTGGCAGCACAACACCGTAAAAAACTTTATAGAATTTTCTGGGATAAGTGGAACATATTTTCAACAAATTTTTTTTTATAAATATCAAATACCACAAGTTTAGGTTCTCCAGAAAATTTCATGCCAAAAGGAGTTCAACAAGTATTTTTCACAAATTTAATTTTCAAATTGCGCCGATCAGAATTTTTTTCAGGCATGTAGTGATCACAGTAAAAATCACCATAAGTCCATTATTTTAGGGAAAAACACACGAACATATATAACTAAATGGTGATTTCAGTTCTTCATATGTAATAGAGAATAAATTAAACAGGAAAAGGCATGCTCATATATAACTAAATGGTTATTTCAGTTCTGCATGGCTCATATGTAATTATCAAACAACGAGCTATCAGGGGAAAGCACAGGGTCAAAATTCTATCAAATCAAATATTGAATGAACATCAATTGTCATTTCCAGACAAAATTACAAGCAAAACCAGGAGCATCAGCTTCAATAACTGGCAAAGATGGCATAGAAGAGTAGTATCATACTCTCACAAGCATCACAAAAAAACTCATAACGTAAAAGTTTTGTCATTCTGTGGCATGAACACATTTGGAAAGTATATGGCTTTCATGGCCAACAAGGTGTTTCTCGGAGGATAAATAGCAGTAAGTAAATCAGATTATAACTGAAATGCTGCATTGTGAGGACCTTAAATCCCCCATCATCTCAAGTAATGATTTCTCTGACCAACCAATAGGCAACAACACAGGAAAGAGATACTGTACTATTTCATATTTCAACTAAGCAGCAACAATTACCAATATCGTCAATCTATCAATAGCTTACTTAACATAAACAAGTAATAAGTGTTTATGAAAAATACCGTTCACCGATGATTCAACACATTAACTCAGAAGATCACGACAGGGTGGAACCGAACAACAACAGGGGTATCAGAAGAAGGTGAAACAGACACCGAGGCAGCTGATGTAATCTCCACCACTCCATCTTTGATGAACAAATTGCACACATGGTGAAGCTGGGATCATCATTTTCTTTTACCCCTTTTCCTTTTCAAAATTCAAGACTGTCTTCTAGACTTCGCAGATGGCTAAGGATCACCAGTTCGTTGATGACGCATGTCGCGACGGGTTGAGTTCTGGAGCGACTCCGCTAGATAGACGCCGGAGAAACTCAGAATATTTCTCATTGTCTTCTGCTTCCATTGAACGATACCCCGGTCACCGGCTGAGGAGGCCAATCTGGATCGCTGGCAGATTCCCGGACGGAGAAGTCGAGGGGCACGCGGAGCTTACTGATGGGATGGCCGAGGCATCTCCGCGATGTAAGTCAATTCTATGAACATAAGATCTTTAGAACATATGCCTTTCACATACTATATTTAAATGGCATTTTGTAACCATACCTGGCTCCGATCCATTGTTTATCCATGAATGATTGAACTAGAGACTTGGTTTCTCCCTCCCGACCTTCAACATTCCTTTCTCTAAGAACTCTGATGGAGAGAGATTTTAGTTTTGTTTTTTTTCCGGAAGGTTGGGGAGAGGACCAGAGAATCAGAATGGTTAAAACACAATCTCACGGTTCCATCAACCGGAGAGGTTATCCGTTGAGCAGTTGAAACTGCTATTATGACCAATAAAGAATTATATCATTATTAAATATTTATGAGCCATAAAAAAATAATAATGAGCAATAGAATAATAACAATAATAATAATTATTCCAACATTCTCCCACTTAGCTCATAAGTCATAAATTTAATAATGAACGTGAAACATAATATGCATAGTATAAGCTAATTCCTTCGTTATACTGGTCAGAACGTAAGTCATCACTAAGTTAGAAACTAATAAGAATCATGTTGGTAATACGTCACTAATTTAGCGCAGTCCCTTCCATGTATCACAATATTAATTTCAAAATTAATATGATTCATAATGAACTTTTCCATGATGGTCCACGATAATGTCTTTGTCAAAGACAAATCCTGTTTATATTAACATAAAACATTCATGTATATATACTTCAAAAGTAAACAGGATACTTAATACAGAAATGAAACTATATTGAGCTCTTAGTATCAAATATATCAAAACACAAACCTTAACATAATGTTAAGAGTATCCAATAACGCCCATTCTTTTAACATGCTCACGAAATGCCTTTGGTGCCAACGTTTTAGTTAATGGGTCTGTAATCATTAATCTAGTGCTAACGTGTTCAATTGATACTCTTTGTTCCCGAACATCTTCCTTAACGACAAGATACTTCAAATCAATATGTTTAGCACCACTTGTATACTTGTCGTTTTTTAGAAAAGAAGACTGCTGCGACATTATCACAATAAATTTTTAGCGGCATGGCAATACTGTCGACAATTCCAAGTCCCGAAATAAAATTCCGCAACCACAATCCATGATTGGTGGCCATAAAACATGCCACAAACTCCACATTCTAAATCTTTCTAAGACTTTGTTGATATATGCTTTTTGAGACAATCCTAACACTCCTTGTGATCTATTACAAAATATTTCAATTCCAATCACAGAGGATTCTTCATCCATATCTTTCATTTCGAAGTTCTTAGAAAGAAACTGCTTCGTCTTGTGCATTAAATCAAGTTCATTAGTAGCAAGCAAAATGTCATCGACATACAGAATCAAAACATAAACTTGCTCCCACTGACCTTCAGATATATACATCTATCAACAGTGTTTTCCTTAAATCCAAAGGTCGTTACAGTATCATTAAACTTAAGATACCATTGTTGGGAAGCTTGTCTAAGTCCATATATCGATCTGTTAAGTTTACACACCATGTGTTCCTTTCCTTCAACTAAAAAACCCTCAGGCTGGTTCATGTAAATTTCTTCTTCTAAATTTGCATTCACAAAGGCAGTTTTCACATCCATCTGTTGTAGCTCTAAGTCATAATGAGCTACTAGTGCCATAATTATTCTAAATGAATCTTTCTTTGAAACAGGTGAAAATGTTTCATTGAAATCAATACCATCTTTTTGAGTAAAACCTTTAGCAACACGTCTGGCCTTGTATCGTTCAATATTGCCATTTGAGTCGTGTTTGGTCTTAAAAACCCATTTATAGTCAACGGGCATACAACCTTCAGGTAATTCAACAAGATCCCATACTTCATTATGTTCCATTGATTTTAACTTATCTTTTCTGGCTTCGACACATTTAGAAGAATTAGGACTATTTATAGCTTGTGAAAATGAAACTGTATCTTCATCAATTCCAATATCAAAATCAGATTCTTGAAGATAAAGCATATAATCATCAGATATAGCTGATCTCCTTTATCTTTGAGATCTTCTTAATGCTACTTCTGTAGGAATATCATTTGTGGGTTCATTGTTGTTGAGATTAACAAGAACAAGAAAAATAATAATGACAAAAAAGGTAAAGAAGACAAGATTTACGTGGTTCGGCAATGTGCCTACATCCATGGGAGTGAAAGTATTCTCTTATTATTTGTGATGGTGATCCAGGTGATGAGATACATTGATTATATTTATAGGCATATAATCTCCCTTTCACTCCTATTCCTTATATGAGACAAACTCATATTCCTAATCCTTATATGAGACAAACACAACAAATCTCCACCTTGGCGAATATGCTCTCTAGGAGAAAAGATAACTCAACAAATCTCCACCTTGGCGAATAAGCCCTTCAGGAGAAAATACTTATCTAACCATCTCCACCTTCGCAAATAAGCCCTTTAGGAGAAAAAAAACTCATCTCATAGTCTCCCTGGATTAGGACCACCATGTTCATTTAACATCTGGAAACACCCAACAAGTCCAAACAATGTTTGAACTTGTCACTAGTAACTGCCTTTGTCAACATGTCTGCTGCATTCTCACTTGTATTAATTTTCTGCAACAAAATCTCACCAGAAGCAACCAACTCTCTGACCTTATGAAACCTTACATCAATATGTTTGGTTCTGGCATGGTATACTTGATTTTTAGCTAAGAAAATGGCACTTTGATTGTCACAGTGTAATTGAACTCCATCTTGCTCAATAACCAACTCCTTAATCAAACCTGAAAGCCACAAAGCCTCTTTAGCTGCCTCAGTCACAGCCATGTATTCTGCTTCAGTTGTAGACAAAGCTACAATAGACTGAACTGATGATCTCCAGCAAATAGGACCACCCCCAAGAGTAAAAACATACCCTGTTGTAGAACGTCTATTATCCATGTCACCAGCATAATCAGAATCCACATATCCCATGAGTACATGCTCATTCTGTTGACTCCCAAATACAATACCATGCTCCATAGTGCCCCTTAAGTACCGGAGAATCCATTTAACTGCTTCCCAATGCTGCTTCCCAGGTTTAGACATGTACTTACTAACTTGGCTAATAGCATGAGCCAAATCAGGTCGAGTACAAACCATTGCATACATTAAACAGCCAACTGCACTAGCATAAGGAGCCTTTTCCATATTTTCAATCTCACTAACTGTTTGGGGACACTGACTGGATGAGAGTTTAAAATGATTAGCCAAAGGGGTACTAACCGGTTTAGACTTACTCATCCCAAACCTGTCAAGAATTTTCTCTATATAACTCTATTGAGTTAGCCACAACTTTCTTGCACCTCTATCCCTGTGAATTTCCATGCCAAGAATTTTCTGTGCAACTCCTAAGTCTTTCATATCAAATTCTTGACCCAACAAAACTTTCAATGCAGTAATATCATTCATACTCTTAGAAGCGATCAACATATCATCCACATACAGTAACAGAAAAATAAAAGAACCATCACCAAGGCTTTTAACATAGACACAACAATCATACTCACAACGTGTATAGCCAATTTGAATCATGTAAGCATCGAACCGCTTGTACCACTTCCGTGGAGCCTGTTTCAGCCCATACAAAGACCTCTTGAGTCGACAAACCAGATGCTCACCTCCGGGTTTAACAAACCCTTCAGGTTGCTTCATGTAAATTTGCTCATCTAGATCACCATGTAAAAAAGCAGTTTTCACATCCATTTGTTCCAAATGCAAATCCCAAATGGCTACCAAAGCAAGTACTAATCTGATAGAAGTATGTTTAACAACATGAGAGAAAACCTCATCATAATCTATCCCCTTCTGTTGAGAAAACCCCTTCGCAACTAACCTAGCCTTAAACCTTTCCCCTTCTTTTTCTGATACTGGTGGCTTCTTTCTATAGACCCACTTGCAACCTATAGCCTTCTTTCATTGAGGAAGTTGAGCTAACTCCCAAGTATGATTCTGATGTAAAGACTCCATCTCCTCAATCATACCTGCCATCCATTTATCTTTCTCCTGGCTAGAAATAGCCTCTTGAAAGGTAATTGGATCCTTATTAGAAACAAGAAGTGCAAAAGAAACCATATCCTCAAATCCATACCTACTAGGTGGTTTGACATTGGTGCGTCTCGGTCTATCTCTAGCCAAACTGTAATCTTGTAAATTTTCTGAACTCGAACCTGCTGCAGATGTAGGATCTGCAACTTCTTGAGTCTCAACCGTAGGTGGATTAACTACTTTCTCACTCAAAGGTACACGATCCATATCCACTTCTACTGTGCTAGAACCATCAACTAGTGTATCATCTTTCTTTGGCTGGAGCATGAAATTCTCATCAAACACTGCATCTCTGCTAATCACCACCTTTTTGGTTGCAGGATCCCAAAACTTATATCCTTTTACACCTTTCTTGTAACCCAAAAAGATGCACTTCTTCGACTTGGGATCTAACTTTGACCTCTCATCACCTGGAATAAGAACATAGCTAGGACAACCAAAAACTCGTAAGTGATCAAAACTTACAGGATTACCTAACCAAACCTCCTCAGGAAACTTGCCACCAAGTGATGTCCGTGGTGATCTATTGATCAAGTAACATGCCATGTTCACTGCTTCTGCCCAAAAACACTTAGAGAGCCCAGCATTCAATCTGAGACACCTTACTCTCTCAGCAATGGTTCTATTCAGCCGCTCAGCAACACCATTCTGTTGTGGTGTCTTACGCACTGTATAGTGCCTTTGAATTCCATGTTCTGCACAGAATTTCTGAAATTATTTCTCAGTATATTCTGTCCCGTTGTCAGACCTCAGGTACTTGATTTTTCTTCCAGTCTGGTTCTCAACCTCGGCTTTCCACAACTTAAATTTCTCAAACACTTCAGATTTATGTTTCAAGAAATACACCCAGACTTTCCTAGAAAATCGTCAGTAAAAGTAACATAATATCGAGAGCCACCCATTGAAGGTTCCCTGGTAGGTCCCCAAACATCAGAATGCACATAATCCAGAATCCCTTTAGTTTTATGTTGCCCAGTAGAAAAACTGACTCTAGTCTGTTTCCCAAGAACACAGAACTCACAGAAATCTAGCTTACAACATTTAACTCCTTTTAACAAATTCCTTTTGTGCAAATCAGACAAACCACGTTCACCAAGGTGACCCAAACGTAAATGCCACAACCTAGTAGTATCATCACTAGACTCAACAGAATGTGCTCCACCTACAACAGTATTACCCAACAACCTATAAATGTTCCCTGTGGTCCTTTTCCCTTTCATCACAGTTAAAACACCCTTACTAATTTTAATGGTTTCCTTATCACTCTCAGACTTATGAATAAAACCATTAGCATGCAAACTGCCAAGAGAAATCAGGTTCTTAGTTAATCCCGGTATATGTCTGACATCATGCAAAGTTCTGACAATACCATCATACATATGGATGTTAACATCACCAATACCTATGATATTATGACATCTATCATCACCCAGAAAAACAGATCCGAAAGTACCTGACTTATAGGTTGTGAACCACTCCTTGTTAGGTGTAATATGATAAGAGCATCCTGAGTCTAGAATCCAAGCATCTGACAACTTACTCGATGAAACTGCTAGAACATCACCTTCACTATAATCTGAGTCATCAGCATGCACCACGTTCGCCGCCTCTTGTTGTTTTTTCAACTTTGGACAATCTCTCTTTATGTGCCCAATCTCATAACACTTGTAGCACCGGATTTTCCTGCTATTTCTGGACTTAGACCTAGAGTTTCTCCTCCAAGAATTACCCTTCTCTTGTTTCCTTCCACGATCCTGACCCTCTTTAGCATACAAACTTCCACCAACAGACGATCCACTCTGCAAGCGCTTATTATGAGCCTGCAGGGCCGCAGAGATCTCGCTGTATTTAATCGTGCTTTTCCCGTATGTTAGAGTAGTCAGCAGATATTCAAAGGAAAAAGGTAATGAACATAGCAAGATCATCGCCTTGTCTTCATCTTCAATCTTGACATCAAGCCTGGCCAAATCTGAGATTATCTGGTTGAAGACATTAATATGATGCACCAAGTCTGAACCCTCCTCCATCTTAAGCCCATAAAGCCTTTGCTTTAGATACAGTTTGTTCGTTAGAGATTTTTCCATGAACTGAGTTTCCAATTTATCCCAAATTTCTTTTGGGGCTTCCAGGGCCATAACGTGATACACAATTCCATCGTCTAGGCATAACCGAATGGTTCCTGCCACACGCTCCTTCAAATCTTCCCAATCTTCCTCTTCCAGATTAGTTGGCTTATCCGCCTTCAAAGTTTTCAGAAGACCCTGTTGTGCCAACAAATCCTTTACCCTAGATTGCCATAACCCAAAATTCCCTGTACCATCAAATTTTGATACCTCGAATTTTGTGCTTGAACTGGTCATCTCAACAGTGCTCTGATACCAATTTGTTGAGATTAACAAGAACAAGAAAAATAATAATGACAAAAAAGGTAAAGAAGACAAGATTTACGTGGTTCGGCAATGTGCCTACATCCACGGGAGTGAAAGTATTCTCTTATTATTTGTGATGGTGATCCAGGTGATGAGATACATTGATTATATTTATAGGCATATAATCTCCCTTTCACTCCTATTCCTTATATGAGACAAACTCATATTCCTAATCCTTATATGAGACAAACACAACAATTGTTAACTTCAACATGGAGTGATTGATCATTAATCTCTTTATCATTAATTTGTTGTTCAGGCATGTGATTAAATTGTTCAACCGTTGCAGGATGAGCAATTTAAGTAAATCCAGGGAGAGTAATTCGATGCATAGGAACAACAAATTGAGTAGAAGATATCGGAGAATCTTGCACCGTAACTTGTTTAAGTCCCATTTTTCATAGTTCAACGCTCCCACTTATGTTATCATTCTCAATGAACTTAGCATTTCCAGTTTCAACGATTCTAGTAGTATGGCTAGGACAATAGAATCTATACCCTTTAGATTTATCTAGATAACCAATGAAAAATCCACTAGTTGTTCTTGAATCCATTTTCTTTTCATGTGGATTATAAATGCGTATCTCCGCCAGGCATCCCCAAACATGAAGGTGCCTTAAACTAGGTTTCCTTCCTGTCCAAAGTTCAAAAGGTGTTTTTGAAACTGCCCTACTAGGAACCATGTTTAATAAATAAGCGACTGTTTTTAAAGCATATGTCCATAATGATAAGGGTAAAGAAGAATAACTCATCATACTCCTAACTATTTCCATTAAAGTACGATTACACCTTTCTGCAACACCATTTTGTTGTGGTGTACCGGGCATTGTGTATTGAGCACAAATACCACGTTTTTCAAGAAATTTAGCAAATGGACCTGAGCATTGTCCACTTTCAGTATACCTTCCATAATATTCACCACCCCTTTCAGATCTTATAATTTTCACCTTTGTCTAATTGTCTTTCAACCTCATCCACAAATACCTCTAAGGCATTTATTGATTGAGATTTTTCATGCAACAAATAGACATAACCATAACGTGAAAAATCATCAATAAATGTGATGATATTTTTCTTTTCCGAATGTTGGGACATCAAAATATCCACATATATCAGTGTGTATAATTTCAAGGAGTTGTGTGCTTCTTGTGGTTGCATTCTTATTTGTGTGGTTTGAATGCTTTCCTTTAATACAATCCACACAAATACCGAGATCAGTAAAATCCAATTCATGAAGGATTTCATTCTTTATAAATCTTTGAATCCTTTCCTTAGATATATGACCCAAACGTTTATCCCACAAGTAAGCTGGTCTTTCATCCACTAAATATCATTTAGTTCCACAAAAAGTACGAATTACATTCAACCTTATATGTAATTTCAATTAATGATTTTTTCAACATAATATATGGAAAAATATATGTTCTACAACCTGGCTCTTGATACCACATGTAAGTCAATTCTATGAACATAAGATCTTCAGAACATATGCCTTTCACACACTGTATTTAAATGTCGTTTTGTAAACATACCTAGCTTCATTGTTTATCAATGAATGCTTGAACTAGAGACTTGGTTTCTCCCTCCAGACCTTCAACATTACTTTCTCTAAGAACTCTGATGCAGAGAGATTTTAGTTTTGTTTTTTGGAAGGTTGGGGAGAGGAGCAGAGAATCAGAATGGTTAAAACACAATCTCACGGTTCCATCAACCTGAGAGGTTATCTGATGAGCAGTTGAAACTGCTATTATCTTTAACGGACCAATAAAGAATTATATCATTATTAAATATAAATAAATATTTATGAGCCATAAAAAATAATAATGAGCAATAGAATAATAACAATAATAATAATCATTCCAACACGCGAAACACGCCCTCTCTCGCCTCAATTGGTCGCGATGAAGAGACGACCTCAGCCCTACCATATGATTATCGGATTTTGGCCATTCGACGGGGAATTTTCGGAAAGAACAGTGGAATTAAATGTACGCAGAAGCAAATGGGAATCATTTGTTTAGGTTCACCGAGGATATAGAGCACCTCGTGCTGATAACGTGTTATAGAAAATCGTGTTTTCTCGCGTGAACATACATCATAGTACAATTCAATACCATAAAACTAAGAAGATAGAAGAGAGAGAAGTAAGAGCCCATGCAAAAACCATTTTCATTTGATCATTGTCAAAATACACAGATACAACAGGGTAAAGACCCTAAACTATCGATCCATGATCCTAGAAAATTGGATGGTGTGATAGAATAATGGCCACAAGAAATAGTATAATATTTTACAACAAAAAGAAGTTATCCACTTAATTTCTTAAATATTGTTTTCAAAATTTTTAAATTCAATTTTTTTTTATAAACAATACAACATTTAATATATGTCTAAATATACAAAATTTCACATTAACAATAAATTTAATATAAAAATTAATTGTAAACATATAACTCGAATTTGAACTGAAAGAATAAAATAAGATTAAGAACCTATTTTTCACTAGTTTCCATCATATATCTCTATGCTCATTTTCTTATATTTTCTCTTCCATTATCTTCCCACATATGTTTTACCCATCTAAACAACCATTTTTGTTGTATGAGGAACATATAATTACCTAGAATTCTAGTTTTCGTGTGTATTGTAGAGGTTAGTATAACAATGTTTGTGTTTCATTTTTTTTTTTTTTTTGACTTTGTAGGACATGGCACAACTTGAACCATGTCCCATTTGCAATTATATTCTTACCCCGCCAAAGCCTTATAGATCTACTAAATTTTGGAAAGGATGTTGTCAAATAAATAAACCCTTGAGGTGCTGTAGATATATGATAACTCGTTTTGGGATGCAAAATTGAAGTTGTCGAGTGTTCATTTGCTGGTGTACGTGTTGTTGCTATGTTCTTGATTTCTGAAAGGTTTAGTGAGTGATTGTGATTCAGTTGTGATTAATTTATGTGTGTTGAATGATAGATTGGAGTTAAATGGGTGAAGTGGTTGGGTGCAAGATTTGAGCAAGGCTGGTGCACTGTGTCAAATGAAAGGGTTACACTGGCTGGCTGCGTGTCCGGCCTCCAATTGGTTTTGGAGCTTCAAATCCTTCGCGAAAATGCAAAGAACACACCTAACTCAATTTTTAGCACCTCTCGTTTGATCCTCATGTCTACAGAACTCGACACTACTAACACAACATTCAACTCATGAAGACGTGCAATGCATGGCCTGACTGCGTATCATGCAATTACTAGGTGGAATGTTATTCCTCAACATGTATGTCAAATAATGCAACATGGTGGGACTATGTTTCTTAGACCACATAAGGGATCTTGATATGTCTACAGAACTCTCGACCGCTGACAAAACATTATATTCAACTGATGAAGACATGGAAAACATGACTCAGTTACGTATGCAATTACTAGGTGAAACATTATTCCCTGACACATCGAACAACAAGGTGAGACTATGTTTCTTAATTAGACTACATTAGAGACTTGACAACAAGGTGAAACTATGTTTCTTAGTTAAAGGCGAAGAAAACGGCAAAGAAATTAGCAAAGGTGGTATTGATAGCATTGGTTAGGGACTGTGAGTTTATAACTAGTCAACGGTGAGATTGTGAGTTCAGAACAAGTCGACAGTGAGAATTGAAGATGAAGAACCAATGATTGGAGTTAACTCATTTCTTGACTTGAGTTGGTAGTACTTTCCATTGTTGTTGTTGTTGTTTTTTTTTTTTTTTTTTTTTTTTTTTTTTTTTTTTCTTTTTTTTTTAGTTTAATTTGTAAAATAAAAAATCTAGGTTTGTTGTGTGTTATGAGTTTTGAGGATGAAGATGACTTTCTTGCTGGGTTAACTTGTTTCTTGACTTGGGTTGATAGTATTTTCCATTTGTTTTTCTTTACTTTTAATTTGTGAATAAAAAAATCTAGGTCATGCATGCATGAGTTTTGAGTTTTGGGGATGAAGATGAACACCTTGTTTGTCAAATATGGAAAAACTTCAGGGGTAATCCATGAGATTGAAGATAGGGATAAGATTTTGGCTTTTAGATGAAGTTGAAATAAGCTGATTGCCCCAATCAGCTATTCCAATAAGTTCTTCCGCTAAACACTAAGATTCGTCAAAATTGGTCAAACCAACTGGAAAATAGCTGATTAGTCATTTTCCAAACACCCCCTTTGCTATAAAATTATTGCAACTAATTTTTCAAATATTTCTCTCCAAAGACAAAAAAAAAAAAAAAAAAAAAAAAAAAAGTTTTGAACTAAAACTTGTGAATGAACTATAATTTTGATGAAACAACACATATTTTCATCTTATATAAGTGGTGGCGACGACGACGTGGAAATGACCGCTGCGGCGGAGGCCGGAGCTGTTGTGGAATTGGATGAGTTGAAAAAGAGGTTGAAGGAAATGGAAGACGAGGTGGCGGCGCTCTGCGAAATGTAGGCCAAAGGTGAGAAGGAAATGTGTGCTGTTCAAGACCCTACTTCTGCTGGCAAATTTTATTGTGGACCATGGTGCATGTAGCAGTGTGGTCTATGAAGTAAGTATCATTTTAATTATACTTCAATATCATTTGACAATATTACTCTATTTTTTAGTTACATGTTCCACACACACTAGTTTCATTATAGCAATACCAAAGTATCAATTTAATTCTAGTACAGTTTCTTTTGATAATATACATTATATTATTGCATTAGCTGTATTTTGTAGTTTCATTTTTCACACACACTAGTTTAATTATAGTAATATTAAAGTACTATTTTAATTACATTCTAGGTTCATTTGACAATATATGTTATTGTTTTTTTGAAAGAGAAAGTTTAATTCATTAAATCAGAAGCAAGAATGTCAACAAGAAAAGCAGGTGGCTCATCCAACCACTCACTGCAACCTGACACAGAAAAGGCCTCCCTAGCAATAGCGTGGGCAGCACAATTCGCAGATCGCTTAACATGATAGAACTGCACATCCTCAATCTCAGATGCCAAGCTCTTTACATCATCAACTAAATAGCCAAAAACAGAAATAAAAGAATCCGAAGTTAAAGCATCAAAAACAATCTTACAATCAGTTTCCACATCTACAGCACCCAAACCAGTGCCCTTCAGCCAACTCATCTCCTCTAGTATAGAAAGCACATCTGCCTCCCTAACAGTATACAACCCGGGCACTCTGACATTTTTAGCAGCAAGGAAATTACCATCATCATCCCGGGCACTCTGACAATATATGTTATTGTATGACTCTGAATTTTAGTTTTATTTTTCATACACACTAGTTTCATTATAACAACATTAAAGTATAATTTTAATTATACTACAGTTTCATTTGACAATAATCACAATATATGTTGCTGAATGAGCTTTGTTTTTTAATTTCATTTTCCACACACTAGTTTCATTATAGCTCCATTGGAGTATCATTTTAATTCTACTGCAGTTTCATTTGACGACCATGGTCCACTGTATAACAACTGCTGCAAGCCAATCGAATAGGGAAGAAGTGGATTCTCGTTCCTTGGCAATGTGGAATATTTATGCACCCCAGAGGAAAGGCCGCAACACTTCCAGGCATGTGGTACGGTAAATAGAGTTACTATCCATACTAATAAGTTTGGGCAACCAAAGGGATATGCCTACGTTGAAGCTGTTCAAGAGACCCTTCTTCTAAATGAGTCTGAGATATGGGAAGGTTCTTAGGTTCAGGGCACCAATGCATTACAGTCCTTACTTTTGAAGGTTTAATTTGGTTTTACCATATAAATTTCATGCAACAAATGTATAGACCAGAGTCTTGAAAGCTCTAATATCTGTCCACGTATGTCTACTTGTCACTTGGAGTATCTTGATTATGTTTATCCTAAGACTGATCTTACATTTGGCTTGGTTAATATCATGATTTGGTTTTCTGTAAAAAAAAATAATAAAATAAAAAATAAAAAAGCTCTTCCACTAAACAATAAGGTCAGACAAAATTGGCCAAACCGCCACTAATATTTCAAAATTTTCTCTCAAAAAAATGTCTTCAAATTCTTTTAGGGAATCTTTGTTATAATAATAATAATAATAATATTATTATTATTAGTAATGGTTAAACCAAGTATTAAATTAGTTTGTTATGAATAATGCATGGATGCAGTAGGTGGGTTATGCATGGTATCACTACATAGATTGTGGCCTTAATTGTAGCTTTACATGGAGCATTACTCCTAATCTTTAGCTTTATTAGTGGTTATCTTTTAGTATAAATAGGTTACTATTGTTCATTCATTAATCATCAATTAAAAGAGTTATTTTTCCTCTCTCTCTCTCTTCTCAATATATAAATATAATATATAAATATATTATATTTAATATATATTACAGATATATTATATTATATTTAATATATATTATATTAAATATATTATATTTAATATATTTAACATTTGGTATCAGAGCCAGTCAACCTTTCAACCCCGAGATATTTCCCGTAGTGAAATATGGCTACAAATTTCAATATTGTATGGACGGGTCCCAAATTGGACGAAAAACTCGATTACAATTATTGGCAAATTATGATGTCCATACATTTGCAAGCTCAAAATCTTTGGAGCTTTGTTGATCCCGGTCTACCCGAAGGAGCTGATGCAGCCGCTATACGGCGAGATAAATTGGCCTTGGGTCAGATTCACCAAGGTGTTCATTATTCCATTTTTGGGCAATTAGCTCGTGCTCAAACAGCAAAACAAGCTTGGGACATCTTAAAGGTGTCACACAAAGGAGTCGATCGGGCACAGAAGTCTAAGTTGCAGTCGTTGAGAAGGTTGTACGATAATTGTGAGATGACCTCTACAGAAACAGTAGATGCGTATTTCACTCGTCTTATTGATATGGTGAATAAGATGAGGCTATATGGAGATACGATTGAAGATGGTGCAGTGGTTGAAAAAGTTCTTCGAACTATGCCGATGAAGTATGACCATGTGGTGGCTTCAATAACAGAGTCACACAAAACCGAGCTCTTATCAATTGCAGAGCTGAAAGGTATGGTAGAAAGTCATATTGACAGGATTGCGTCAAAATCGGAACCACTAGCAGAAGAAGCTTTGAAGAGTCAAGTCACCCTTAATGTGACTGGCACTAATCAAAGAGGTGGAGGATCTGGTAGAGGTCGTGGGAGAGGAAGAGGAGGTTCTAGTGGAAGAGGTCGTGGTAACTTCAACCAAGGAGGAGGACGTGGTAACTCCAACCAAGGAAGAGGTGGAGGTAATACCAAACAAGGTAAATTTCCATTTCATTGCTACAATTGTGCACTAGTACAAAAACAGTCATTCGCGTTCAAAGTTAAGGCTAATTCGCGTCCAAAGTAGCTGGGACGCAGATGGCGGGGACGCTGATTGTATAAACAATCAGCGTCCAAAGTAGCTTTGGACGCGCAAAATGATTATTCGCGTCCAAAGTTGAAGAACTTTAGACGCGAAAAATGATAATTCGCGTCAAAAGTTCATGAACTTTGGACGCGAATTATCATTTTTAAAAATAAAATACTACCTTTGCGCGTCCAAAGTTCATGAACTTTGGACGCGCAAAGGTAACGTTTTGATTTAAAAAATTATAATTTGCGTCCAAAGTTCGTGAACTTTGGACGCGTATAGTAAAAGAAAAATTAAAAAAAAAATTATTTTTTTTATAAAACTACCAATATTTTCCTGTACATTCCAGCATAACTACCAAATAATATATTTCAACATTAATCAATTTAAGATGTATACTACACACCAATTCTATCAACTAAAACACACCAATCTAAAATTTCAATTCTAATAACATTTTACTACAAATAAACTACAAATTCTAAATGTTAATAATTAAAATAAACTACTTAAAACTGCAGACCAAAAAACACGAGCATACCAAAACGTAATAGATGCTCAGCACCATACACAGATGGAGAGACTCCATCTTTAATTGCTTCTTGATATTGCTCGCGCTCATTCTTGTAAAGGAGCATAGCAGACAATGCTTTGTCAAAGTAACATTGCAATCCACTAAGAATTTCGCTTACTGAATCAGCAATTCTTCACCCACCAAAAATATTGAACATCAGAACCACAATATCCATCCTCACAAGCTGAACAGACAACTAGTTTTAAAAGTATAATGAGACCTAATTACTAACAAAAACATATTTAGTATAAATATTCACATTCCATTAGAATAAAGACTTGAGAAATTTCAGCTTCAAAGAATTACCATATCATGCAAAAATCACTAATAAAAGAAACAACTTGCACTAAAAAATTATCAAGATAGGGAGGCACATGTGAAATAACATGAACTCACATTCCATCGTTTTTTAGGCGATAGTCATTGTACTTGCTTAGTATTTCATTTACACTCGGAGAACGAGGAAGTTGGACCAGCTGCAAAATATGTATATAAAAGGCATTAATACCTTAAACTTGTTATGACCTATGTACATTATTTAGATTTTTTTCATTGAACTAAATGCACTTATGCTAACTTTATGTGTACACAAAACATATGTTAAACAGAGCTTAATAAACTTACACCAAACTGAATTTCAATGTATACATACAGAGAATGCCTCTTTTTTACCTTGGCCAAATGGGTAATAAATTCACAATCATCAACCAGCTGCTTCTTTAATGAGGATGGAATTTGAATGTTAAAACCAAGCTTCTCTGAAGGTAGGACACCTTTGTCCTGGAAAAAGTGATAAAACAATTCAACCCAATGCCTATATATTATCATTAAAGAAAATTTGAGTACAATGCTTTGGGAGGTCTGACTCTACATATAGGAATTGATAGAAATGCACTAGGAAGCCAGCACTGTAGAGCCAATGTGCAATATCTAACTGGATCAAGATAGACAGCAATGAAGTACAAGCAGTTTAACAGCCAACAACACCATTAACTTTAAGAAAACAATGCATTTGTCCATTAGAGATTTCACTAAAAGGATAGTTCTTTTGAGACCTGTTGATGGCAGCTCATATGAAATTATTACCTTCTTTACGAAGCAAGAATAGAATGAAGAGAGCCAATCATCTTCAGCACCAAACAGTAATGATGAGAGTAGGCTTGCCTCTGATAGAGTGCAGCAATTAAAACAAATGAATGAACTTTATTTCACAAGAAAATAGAACAGAATGTTATAATTTTGAGTAAACTGGAGTCTCAAAATGTCTTTGCTCAGATATTTCTGCAGTTCCTATTTCCATATAAAGTTACACCAATCTTTTTAAGCACTCAATCCCATATAAAGTTACACCAATCTTTTTAAGCAACTACCATCAATTCAGCACACAGGACGCTAAAAATTTGATTGTCATGTACTCATGGCATGGTTAATTAATTCCCCCAAAATTAGGTGAATTTACCTGTTGTATGAGATTGCCAAAGGTATCAGCAACTCAAAAGTCAAATCAATAATTTTATTTCATGTTAGCTCACTTTTAGTTTCACTTCCTTCTTGACTTATTCACACTTTTCCCCTTACAATAACCAAAGAGAGTTTCAGAAAGATGGGAAAGAGCTAAAGCTATACGGGAAAATAAAGAACAGAAGGAAAAGAATATATAGAATAATAAGAGCATGTACTTAAGAAGTGATATACCTGCATATAAGCTACAGCTTCTGAAACAGAGAATAGTGTATTGAGGAACAACCATCGACTCTCCTTCCGCAAATCCACCAGCTCTCTCCCATATATCTCACTTCCATTGAACACAAAGATAAAGAGTCACATTAAACCGATTTGTCATTAAGTACATGTCCAGATGTTGAATACTTATGCATAAAGTACCATATCAAAGAATTTAATTTGAACATAAATATATAACTGTTATTCCATGGCTCCTCAGAGGTTCAGTAATGCTAAAATTAATTGAATAGCTCATGAGCAATGGCAGATCTTACAAGTTAAAAAGATTGTATAAATATAAGCCATATATTAAATTTAAGATGGCAAAGGACTCGGTTAATTCTTATTCCTCAAAGTGAACAATCAAAAGTATTCATTCTTACCTCACTTCTCGAGTAGATAACATACTTATTCCATGCATAGCTCTCTTAACATATCCAAAACGGTCTGCTTTAACCAGATTACCTTTCTCTTTATCAATAACAAGCCCTCTAATGACCTACATAACCATGTTGCATTGTCTTCTCTGCATCTGTGAGTACATATATAACAATATGTATGCAAATGTAAGGGGAATGCTCTACCATACCAATTCAGGGTCAAAAGCAAGCCCATCCACAGGAAAGCCCATATTTTTCAAATTGTCCATACAATAATCATAAGCCCTTCCTTCCCAAGCCTATAAGTTTAGAAGTCAAAGCATTCCCATCATTTAACTGGGGAGAAAGATTAGCCAATGAAGATTTCAGATATAAGAATAAAGAAATACTATTTACCATAACATTATAGTGTATAAGAGTATAGTCCATATCATATCCAATCGCACTGATTGACCGCAGATTCAATGTGCGACTGCAAAATATGCCACGGGGTGAATGTCTTGTGGAAAATGGACCCTGCAGTTTGTTTCCAAATCAAAGAACTAAACAACATAGCACATTTAAACATAGAAATACTAGAACCTATGAGAAAAATAAGGGCTAATGAACATGGGATAACACATCATGTGATCACACATGGATTTCATCATTCAAGAGTGATGATAACTCAAGACCATTAACTTCTATAACTACTGTCACTTATAGGTGCAGTGATTAATAGCTATATAGAAGGCGACATATCTAATGGACAACCTTCATATTTATACTTCTGCAGACAATGCTAATAGTTGCAAAAAAGTCAGTAGTTGCCACTAGGATATAACTGGGATTTTTTCTGTTTCATAAATAATAACAATTAATTACCTTCAGTTAGAGCTCAATTTTTCAAAATAAGTCCGATAATATTTGCTGTATTTCTATAGTATACAGGTACTCTACTATGCCCCATTGTCATTATAGAATTAAGCGTCTCCCTACGGCCTACACAAGAAAGTGGGTAATCGAAATGTAAAGGTCAGTACTAAAATAGTCACAAAGATTAAAGCTTCGAGGGAACAGTTAAAGCATAAACCCACAAATCAAGAGTTCCATCCAGGTCAACAGAGAATGCCTTCGATATCGGTGTCATGACATCTTTAGCTGTTTTCTCCGTCAGCTCAAGAGCACCAGCAATAATGGTTGTTTCGTCATGAGTCAGATCGCCTCCTTTCCCAGCCTAACATGGAATAGAAAACGAAAGTTAGGGGTAATTTAAGCGGAAAAAGAGAGATTAAGGAAGACATTACAGCTTGTACACATGATAAGGACCAAACCTCGTTTCCATGAAAATCAACAAATGTTTTCAGCTCTGCCCTGCGTAGGAGAGCAGAGTGGTCTTTTCCCAACATCCAGTCCAAAACCTAGAACCAAAACCAAACATAAGACATTTCCTAGAAATATACAAAATTCTGCAATACACACAATACTAAATCTATGTGCTTGCATATCCATTTTACCTTACTAATTGGATAAGCAACTGGGAAAAAAAGCCAAAGCAGCAGACGAACGAAAGGTGCCACTGTCGCTCCAACTGTCCAAGAATATAGGCAGAGACTAGACGAGACGAGAAACCAAAAAAAGGAATCAACTAAGTTAGCAATGAGAACACACACAATTATATTACTCCAGATCAAGTAAACCATGTCCCACAAACCTCCATTGCTAAAGAGTTGCCAATCAAGAGTGTACAAAGCAAAAGATGTTGATTTTTCACAACTGGAAGAATTCTAGCTGCAAAAGAAAAACAAAAAAAGAGTACTAAATTCCTGATTTAAGCACAAATCTAAACACAGAAACCATTCTTGAGCTCTTGATTTAAGTTCAAAAATGTTCCTCCTTTCTAATTTAGTTATCAAGAAAACTACATAGATTTCACCACTAAACCAATCTAAAGTACCCAAACACGAGACAAAGAAAGGGAACAAACTTTGAAGAATTGCTCAAAAACGAAACAATAATAGATAAATCAATAAAAAATTACAAAAAATAGATGAAATAATCAATAAAAGCATGTTTGATAGCTGTAGTGTCGCAGGGGAGCTGGAGGAGGGAATGACGAAGAAGATCGGAAGGGTAGGCGGTGGAGACGGCGTTGGCGGCTGCAGATCGACGGCACGCTATTCCGAAACGACAAAGCTGTGGTGGGGTGTCGAATGTGGCGGTGTGCGACGACAGAATAGATGGTGGTGTGCGGTGAGACGATCGAAGCGGTGGATCGCAGCAGAGGGATGAAGCTGCGATGGACGGAGACGGCGTGGAGCTGCGATCTGATCTGATTTGAGCTAGGGTTGGTTGGATAAATTTAATAAGGCGCGTCCAAAGTTACCCACTTTGGACGCGCTTGATTATTATTCGCGTCCAAAGTACTGAGCTTTGGACGCGAATAATAGGAGGATTTTAATATTGGCGTCCAAAGTACAGAGCTTTGGACGCCAATACTGTTTTAAAATTTTAAAAAAAAAAAAATTATTTATATAGTGACATTTTAATTACAAAAATGCCACCGCATTACACTTTAGGCGTCCAAAGTTCTAATTTTGGACGCGAATTAGTCGATTTTATTGATGTTTTTTGTACTAGTGGTGGCAAGTATGGGCACAAGATTGCAGATTGTTGGTATAATGAGGACAACAATCGTGGAAATCAAGCAAACATTGCTGAAAACACTGCTGAAAAGTCTGGTGAGAGTTCTGAAACTTTACTTTTAGCCAGCGATAGTTTTTCTGCAGATAAGAACATATGGTTCTTGGATACTGGGTGTAGTAACCATATGTGTGGGAAGAAAGAATTGCTTTCCGAACTAGATGAATCAGTCCGGTCTGAAGTAACGTTTGGCAATAAGTCAAAGGTGCCAATTTTGGGAAAAGGTAAAATCTCCATTCAGTTGAAGGATGGTACTCACAATTTTATATCCGATGTGTTCTATGTTCCTGAACTACACCAAAATTTGTTGAGTTTGGGTCAGTTGTCAGAAAAAGGATATAAGATACATATTGCTCAAGGGTGTTGTACCATTGAAGATGCTAAAGGAGTTTTGATTGCAAAGGTAAATATGTCCCAAAACCGACTATTTCCTTTGAAAATTAAGCATACTCTCCTTGATTGCTTTAATTCTGAAGTTTGTGATGATAATTGATTATGGCATATGCGGTTTGGGCATTTCCATTTCTCTGGGTTAAACTATCTTGCGAGAAAGGAACTTGTTTCTGATTTACCTGTTGTAAATGTCCCTAATCGTATCTGTGAGATTTGTGTGATTGGGAAAAAACATAGAGATCCCTTTCCCGTGGGCAAGTCAAGGAGAGCTACAAAACAGTTGGAGATTATTCACTCAGACCTATGTTCGTTGGAGGTTCCCTCACATGGAGGTTGTAAGTACTTTATTACTTTCATTGATGATTTCAGTAGAAAAACATGGGTTTACTTTCTGAAGCAAAAGTCTGAAGCATGTGATGTTTTCAAACAATTTAAGGCTTTTGTTGAAAAGCAGAGTGGTTATGAAATTAAAATCTTGAGAACTGATAGAGGTACAGAATATATTGCCTGTGATGATTTTCTGAAGAAGAAGGGTATTCAACATCAGATGACAGCTAGATACACTCCACAACAAAATGGAGTGGCTGAGAGGAAAAACAGGTCTATCATGGATATGGTAAGGTGCATGTTGAAATCCAAGGATCTGCCTAAACCTTTTTGGGCAGAAGCTGTTGCTTGTGCTGTCTATGTGTTGAATAGGTGTCCAACTAAGAGTGTCCGGGATAAGACACCCGAAGAAGCTTGGAGTGGGAGAAAACCCTCTATCAAATATCTCAAGGTTTTTGGATGTTTGGCATATGCACATGTGCCAGATCCATTGAGAAAAAAGTTGGATGATAAAGGTGAGAAATGCATATTCATTGGTTATAGTGACGCTTCAAAGGCTTATAAACTATACAATCCTGAAACTAAAAAGGTTGTTATAAGTCGTGATGTCAGTTTTGATGAATATGGTGCTTGGGATTGGTTAGCTAAAGATGAAAGTTCAGTTGTTATTCCTGCTGTTGAAAATATTGTTGAAGAGCAACCGATTCCAAATAATGTCCAGTCTCCTTCACAGCCAGAGTCATCAGTTCGGCGATCTCAGCGCGAGCGCCACTTACCAGCTCGCTTGCAAGATTATGTTTTGGGTCATGATAATGACCTGTCTGATGAAGAGATTGTTCAATTTGCTCTCTTTGCAGATTGTGACCCTTTATCCTTTAAGGAGGCTGCTACAAAAACTCATTGGCTTAAGGCGATGGGTGAAGAGATACCATTGAAAAGAATGGTACCCGGGAATTAACAGAATTACCTCCTGAAAAGAAGTCAATTGGAGTCAAGTGGCTTTACAGAACGAAATACAAGTCAGTATATCCAACTTGAAGACGGAGACATTTCTTAAATTGAAGAATGAGATATTGGAATGACCAATATATCCAACTTGGTTTAAAGGAGGCAATGTTATAATAATAATAATAATATTATTATTATTATTATTAGTAATGGTTAAACCAAGTATTAAATTAGTTTGTTATGAATAATGCATGGATGCAGTAGGTGGGTTATGCATGGTATCACTACATAGATTGTGGCTTTAATTGTAGCTTTACATGGAGCATTACTCCTAATCTTTAGCTTTATTAGTGGTTATTTTTTAGTATAAATAGGTTACTATTGTTCATTCATTAATCATCAATTAAAAGAGTTATTTTTCCTCTCTCTCTCTTCTCAATATATAAATATAATATATAAATATATTATATTTAATATATATTATAGATATATTATATTATATTTAATATATATTATATTAAATATATTATATTTAATATATCTAACAATCTTCAATCGATGCACACACACAGCACCATCCTTGCACAAATCTTGCATTGAACTTCACAACCGATGAGTTTGTCAAATTTCTAAAATAAAATAGCACCAATGAGTTGTGTGCTAGCATGAGGCTATGGGAATTCACGTGAATTGGAAGTACAAAATGAGTTGTAGGTTCCTGAAGTACTGTGCATGGAACCATACATTACGGAGGGATCTGATGCAAGAAATGACAAAGAAGTGGACATGGCTTCGTTTGTTGGAGAAGAAGTCGTACTTGCAATATATTAATTAATTCTACGTAGTGGTTCAATACATTAAGGGTGTGTTTGGTTGGTGGGTTTTGCCCATAAGAATGAGTATGAAAGTGATTGTTGTTGTTTGGTTGATAGGTTTTTAGAACACTACTATGGGTTTCGAATACCCCATCAATTGAAAAATCCATACCTAAATACAATAAGGGTTTCATTCCCTTATTCATTCTCAAGCACTTCTATTAGTAACAATTCCCATTCCACCCTACTACCAAACATGTTAAATATTTTCACCAAAACCCATTACCATTACCAAGTATTTGATACCCATACCGATTCCGATTCCTATGTGCGAACCAAACACACCCTAAGTATGTTTCTCATATTTGTATGACAAACACAAGTTGTATTTGCGTTTGTTGTATGCTAGGTGATTTTTTTTTTCTTTTTGTTTGTTAGAAATTTGACAAACTCGAGTGAGAGTTGCATTTTTTATCAGAAACTCAAAGTTTCAAATGAGTTTTAGTTTTTTTGTCCAAATTTTAAAAGTTGTCCATTTGTGTCTATCCCTCATGAAATTTACATATTTAAGTCAAAACCCCCAACACACCAACAAATGCACACTTGACAACTTCAATTTTGATGCTAAAGGCATGAATCCTCGATCATGATGTTGGACCAGCATATTTCAATTTTGGTGACAAGTATATTTATATATGCATGTAAGATCATATATATTGTTTTACATTCAAAGTAGTCAAAAATATAACAAAATTAGATTAAATTTCTTTCCACTATCGTGACAAAACAAACTAAATTAATAGATACTGCACTTACTAAAATGGTATAAATCACTTATACATCTAGCTTTTGTGCTCTTTACCAATGCAAGATTGAGCAAAATAGAGTAGAGTTACCTTAAAGGAATGTGAACAACAATGAGAAATTTGATCTTCCTTGGAATAATGAGTTCACCTACTTTTTTTTTGAAGGAAAGACACAAATGCATTAATAATCAACCAAGTGGGGAATACAGGTCGGTGGAACAGATAGCCACGACCCTAGGACAGACGGAGAATCTGTTGCCCGAGCTAACACATGAGCCACATTATTCGCTGACCTCTTGATATGGTGAACAGACACGTTCCCAATGTCAGCAGCAATACTACGACATTGCTTAATTAATAAACCAACATAAGAAAGGTCTAAAGAGTTCAAATGAAAACGAGAGCACAAAGTAAGACAGTCTGATTCAATAACTAAATTATTAAAGCCGCTAGACTTTAACCAGGAAAGTGTCTCCTTCACCGCCATGGTCTCTACCAACAAGGGATCACGAACACAATCAATCCGGGCACTGCGAGCTGACAAAACGACCGGTATGATCTCTGATTATCGCACCATACCCAACACCATCCGAGAAGATAGCTGCATCTACATTAACTTGCGGAGGAACCCAAACAGAAGTAATCTGGACAACATTTGTAGTGTTGGCTACCTTTGAATAATTCAAATTCCATAATTCACAGTATGATGCCACCTGTTGCTTAAGCCCAATACTAGAGAAAGTAACCTCCTTCCAAATCAAATTATTCCTTGCATTCCAAATAGCCCACATGCACGCTGCCTCCCCCAAACTAGGACCACAAAGCACCCTATTAAGCATTAAAGCCAGCGATTCATTATTCAAAATAATGCTGCCATTCCATACCTGATTAACCATCGGACACAAACAAAAGTGATGCTCCATGGTCTCACGGTCGTACGTACAGAAAGGACAACCACCACTTGCCCAGACATGTTTAGTTTTTAGAATTTCACGAACGGGAAGAACATTACGCATGCAACGCCAAAGGAAATTTTTAACCTTTGGTAGGATAGGAAGAACCCAAAGTCTTTGCCATTCAGTGAACTGTAAATGAGGATCAACAGTCAAGTAGGAATTTGTGAGCATATGGTAACCGTGCCTTACAGAATATATCCCACGGGAATCTCCTTTCCAGTACCATGTGTCCTTAATGTGAGGAGAGATTGGAGTTGCAAGAATTCGATCAATATCAGCTGGCAGAAATAAGTCTTGTAAGACTTCATGGTCCCAATCACCTGAATCGTTGATCAAGCCATTAACTTTGGCATCACTAAAATTGTCAATAACCGGAGTGACAAGATTCGCATTCATAGGGTCAGCCAGCCATGGTGTCCCCCAGATTTTAGAATCAGCACCATCTCCAATTCTTTTTTTGACCCCCTCACAAGTAGAGTCTGAGCAGCTAGCATACTCCTCCATATATAGCTCGGGTTGGATCCAAGTTGAGCATTTAATAAGTCAGGCCTTCATAATTCTACCCACAAGAGAATCCGGGCAGAGCAGTAAACGCCAGCCCTGCTTAGCCAAAAGAGCGATATTGAAATCATGTAACCGGTGAAATCCTAACCCACCGTGACATTTCGGTAGGCACATACGGGACCAGCTTAACCATGAAATACCTTTACTATTACCACTGCCAGACTCCCACAAATAACGGTTCATCATCCTTTCCAAACTCTCGCAAGTGGTGCTGGGTAACAAATAAATAGACATAGCAAAAACTGGGAGGGCTTGAGCAACACACTTTAATAAAACTTCCTTTCCCGCCCGGGAGATGAACTTGTTACGCCACAAATTTAATCGATCCTGGATTTTTTGCTCAATGAACCGAAAAGTAGCAACCTTATTACGACACAAAAAAGAAGGCAAACCCAAATATTTGCCTAAATCATCCTTTACTTGAACTCCTTGGAAATTTGCAATCAGATTTCTCATATCAGCAGGTGTGCTTGAACTAAACATTATACTGGATTTATCATAATTAATAGCCTGCCCTGAAGCCGCACAATATAAGTCGAGAGAATCCTTGATCACTTGCACCTCACGCTGCGTTGCTTTAAAAAAGAGCAGACTATCGTCCGCGAACAATAGGTGAGAAACCGAAGGTGCACCGCGGGCCACCTTAATCCCATGAATATCACCCCTAGCTTCTGTCCGGTCTAATAAGGTCGAAAGCCCTTCTGCACAGAGGATGAACAAATAAGGAAAAAGGGGATCTCCTTGGCGTATGCCCCTTGTAGGCACGACAGTACCCACCGTGTCACCATTGACTGTGATATTATATCTGATAGTTGTGACACATTTCAGAACGAGGCGAATCCAATTCGAGTGAAATCCAAGAGCCAGTAGCATACCCTCTAGAAACGACCATTCCATCCGATCATACGCTTTAGCCATGTCTAACTTTAGCGCTGCCCAACCCGTAGATCCTTGTCTTGTACATTTCAGGTAATGACCTACTTCACCCGCCACAATAACATTGTCAGTCAAAAGTCTATCCTTAACAAATGCACTTTGGCTCGTAGAGATAACATCATCAAGCACTTCTTTCATACGATTCGCCACCACTTTGGCCATAACCTTATAAGTCACATTACATAAGGCTATAGGCCGAACATCCGACACCTTCACAGGAACTTTCTTTTTTGGTATTAGAACAATATTGGTGTCATTCATTCCTTGGGGCATAGTGCAGCTATTCAAACAATTCAGGACAAAACAAGATAGATCATGTCCAAACACCGACCAGAATCGTTGGTAAAAAGCAGGGGTCATACCATCCGGGGCCATATCAAAAAGTGCAATTTTAATCTCATCAAACGTGAAAGGTCTGAGTAACCGTTCATTCATCACATCAGTCACACGGCTACGCACATTTTGAAAGATAGTTGTAGTGGGAGTGGCGGTTGCAAAAATCTCAGAAAAGTACCTGAGAACTTCCGCATGCATAGCTAAACCATCAACCCAAATACCATCATTGTTCTGGAGTCGCATAAGATGGTTACTACGTTTACGAGCCGTTGCCGACTTATGAAAATATTTCGTGTTACTGTCGCCATGCTTGAGCCACAATTGTTTGAATCTCTGACGCCAAAAAGTTTCCTCCTGCTCTAAGAGGGTCCATAATTCAGCTTCCGCTTCAAGATATTGATTCAAAGCTGCTGGGTTGCGACTCTCACGGATTGTGGCCAGTCTGTTACGTAAGTGAGTAATTCGCTTACCAAAGTGTTTGAAATGTTGGTCACCCCACCGCCATAATTTATCCCCACAATGCATAATCCTTTTTTGAAAATCCAAACCGGCAGAAGCACCCCAAGTATGCTCCACTAAAGGTCTGCAACCTTCATTGTGAAGCCATGCAGCCTCGAAGCGGAATTTACGACGAGAGGAGTGTTGCGGAGTAGCTTCTAATTCCAAGAAAATTGCGCAATGATCTGAAGAGAGAGTAAGAATATTATGAACCACAGCTTCATCAAAAAGATCAGACCATTCTAAAGTTGCAACTGCCCGGTCTAATCGCTCTTCCACCCAGGCGTCTGAACCCCGGCCCCGATCCCATGTGAATCGGTTTCCAAGCATTCCCAAATCCATGAGGTTACAGTCATTTAAAGCATCAGTAAATCCCTGGATAAGGTTATTCGGGTGTGGGTGTATGCCCCTCTTCTCAGAGTGACAAGCCAAATCCTTAAAGAGTTAAAGTCTCCTAATACAATCCAAGGCAAGTCAGACTGTTCTTTTAAGTGGCGCAACAAATTCCAAGACTGAAGTCTTCTCGTTCTTTCGGGATAACCATAGAAACATGTTAGCCTGAATTGTGGCTTGCCAGGTAGAGAAACCGCAACATCAATATAATTCTGAGAAAAACCCAAGAGAGTAGCTACATCCTTATCTCTCCACATCGCTAGGCCACCACCTAAGACCGATCTCTCCACACAAAAAAGACCTTCAAAACCTATTTTTGTACGCAGAAATTCCACTTGCTCTTTCTTCGCCTTAGTCTCCAGAAAAACGAACATGGGTCGTTGTTTGGACACGATCACCTACTTAAAATGGTAGAAATATTGAAATAATTTAAAGATTTATGGTTTGATCTTGATATGCACGAGTGTATGACTAAAATGTAAGACTTTCCCGTATAATATATATTATATATTATGGGTCTTACTTATGTGGTGCAAGTGGACTAGGCCCATTAAGTAATTGGTTGGGTTGGACCTATATAAAGCTTGTATTGATGGGATACAAGATACATGATTATGGTACTCATACTGTTCAGAAAATACCAATACACCATCTAGGGTTTTGAGTACAAAATGACTAACCCTATTCTGCAGATCTACCGTTCAAGAGGCAACACAACAGGATATCAACCATGGATATCAACCATGGCTGAAGATCTACAGTGCTTCCGCTTCCGCTACTACGAGTTAAGTTTCTCGTAGATTATTCTCTGTATAGTTAGATCACATTTAGATCTCACATTTGGTATAAGAGCCTTTATCAATCTCTACCTGGTTGATTGTATTGTCTACAAATCAACATTTTTTCATATACATAAAGATTTTGTATATGATTATTTTGGACTGCTGAAAATTATTATTTTTTTTAGCATTAATCAATTTTTTAATTATTATTATTATTATTTTTTCTTTTCTCGTTTTTTTTTTTCTGCCCACGACGGAGTTTAAAAAAAAAAAAAACAAGAGCTTCAGTTTTTTTCCGGTGGCTTTCCCCTGCGGTCGCCGTTATTGAGCCAAGCTTGCGTCGACGATGAAGATCGTTGGGTGTTGACGATGTGTCTTGGAGTTGCGGACGGTGTCTCAATTAACGAGAACAACAGCGCAATTAACGAGAACAACGGCGCGACATGGATGTCGTCGGCGCTGGTCGTTGTTCTTCAAGCTTTGGGCGACGATGGCGAACCTGGAGTTGTGACGGGGAGAGCCGGCGGAGGCGAGGTTGATTCGCCGGTGACGTCGCTGCATCTCTCCTCCTTCAGGAGTTGCTGGATCCGGGCTGCCGCTGCTTCTCCTCCGGGTTGCTGGTTTTGGGTCGACGACGGCAAGCTTTGGCGTTGCAGCGAGGTGTTCCGGCGAAGGCAGGCTTGGCTTCCCGGCGAGAACGTAGCTGCTTTCCCTCACCGTTCAGGCGACACTACTGCCTTAGTGCCGGCCGGAGATGCTATGCAAGAAGACGAAGGAGTACTGACGGTACCTTCTTTAGCAATTTACCTTTATTATATTTACCATATATTTATTTGTCTTAAATTAATTTTACTTATTAAATTTTGGTAAATGAAAATAATGTGGTTTAAATATAATATTTAATATTGTATATTATTTTTGGCAAATGGTAAATATATGATAATTGCTTGTTTTTGGAATATTGATGCCATTTAAGTTCTTAATTTATTTTTTTGGCATTAACTTAATAATTCAATATTATTTAATTTTGGACAAATATTAAGTTTCTTAAATTTGCTATTTGAATTTTAATTTAATATTAAGGTGCATATTTAATTGCCTAAAGTATTGCAATTCATTTAGGATTTATGAGTTAATATGCAAAATTCAAGCATGCTTTGTATATTCATAAATTATTTTATTATAATTGTACATTTAGAAAAGCATATTTTAAGGATGGATTTAACATATTATTAACTCATAGACTATGTATTAAAATATCATTCAACTTAGATCCTTAGGCCAATTTTATTCATGATGGCCTACTAAAGTCGCTTGTTTTGGTTTCCCATTTAATTTTGGGCATATTTTAGTTCTATATTTTACTTGGGACTTTAAACCATATTTTGAACAAGCTATTTGGGACCTATATTGGGTCATTAAAGTTTGGATCCCACCATTATTGAGTGATATTTTAATGTTAGTTATAGCTATTTTAGTTTGACTTATAACATGTTTATTATGGTAATAATATTGATTATTATGCATAACATGTTCACTAAGTCTTAATTATTACTGACTACCATATTTTGGTAATGATATTCATTGTTGGTAATAATATTATGTTTGGATATATTTCAGTACAAGACCATTTTATATTCATGTCATAACTCACTTAGACCATTGAGTTTATGGGTCTAATTTGAGTGATTAAGCGCTATAATTATTGTTTGGGCTTATTTTGAGCCATTAAGGTTTAAATTATTATTTTGGCCATTAAGAATTACAACTATTGTTTAAGTTGATTATATTTTTTTTAATCTATCAATAGTTTTCAAGGCCTTAATAATAATATTAATTCCTTTAATGATATAGTAAGCAATATAGTTGGTATATTGCCTTTACAATGGTAATTTGATTATTACCATAATTTCAGTCTCCCTAAAAGACAGTATAGTCTTGATTAATTATTATGTGGTAATATGAGATTGGCATTCAGTATCCCCTTAATTATAGTTTTGCCATTTATTAAGTTAAATTTGGCATTGTTAATTACTGTTATTAAGTTTAGGAGCTAATCTCGTTTATTACCTTTCATAGTAATTATTATTTCTTGGTAATTTATTATGTTTGGAAAGATTACCTATTTGGTGATTATTGTTACGTGACATTGCATTGAGGTTACTGACGGTGAAGATGGGAGAATTCTAGCACCATGGGAGATGCGGTTTGCATCATTAAGGTTAGTCATTAAATTTTTTATCATTATTTTTTTGATAATTAGTGCTACAGTTATAGTTTGACTGCTATAATTTTGAAATTGCCATATTTTATTTCCTTAAGAAAAATAGAAACATTAAAGAAGGTATATTACCATACTTTGGTTGTTATTACCAAATATTAATGGTGATTATAAGGTTATTTATTACCATTAATATTTTATTGATAACATTATTATTATGGTTTATTTAGGAATCCTGAATTTGTTTCCAATTATGTTTATGTGGCAATGCTTCAGATACGAATTTTTTTTTAGGCAACTGACTATTGCCATTGCTGTACATTTATTCCATAATTCATTTAGTCTTTGAATTATGATTAATGTTAGTACCCATATTTAGTTATGTATGATTCATACTCTTTGGACTGTTGTTTTATGCATTTGATCATATTAAGTGCATAATATTAAGTTTAATTATGCAATTAGCATTTGTGAGATTTTGATTTACAAATGACAACATATCCTTTTGGTTTGATATTGTTAGAATTTGTAAATTCAGTTATTTCTCATAAATTTGATCTTTATGCATTAAACATTTTGTCATGGGTTTACAGTTTAAAATTTCAATTTTTTTTTTTTGAAATCTCATATTGTAAATTGCTTTAAGTTATGCAATTTGTCTGGAATATATGAGTTTAATGTTTATTTGTCCTAAGCATAATATTCTTTTTTAAATTATACAATTTTTTTATTATGCCTTTAGAAATGCATAAATTTAGGATGGAATTATATTAGTTCCTTATAAAGTTGGACTAATGCATAAACTTTAGTTGTGGTAGTGCCTGAATTTAAACACGTTTAGTCCGTTAATTTAGTTCATCAATTTAAAGCCTTATCCATATGTGAATCTACAATCTTTAGATCTTCCAAACGATTTTACTTCAAACATTAGAACGCATGACTTAGGGAAGTTTCTTGGGGAGGAATACTAGTTCTATGGCCCTGGCTTAAAAGACTTGTTGCTACAAGTCCCCTTGCGACGCTACTATGTCTAAGGAGTTGGTATTTAACCGAGCTTCGGCTCGACCAACTTTCCTGGGAGTATACATAATAATTGTCTATCATGTGTTGGTTTAATTTGTTTGTTAGGCTTTAAATTCCCCTTTTGTCAAGTGATTACAATTTTAGATTAATTAAAGAGTAGCCACAAGATCTTTAATTTACTAAAAATTGTGTAAGGTTTAAATTACATAAAGATGGCAATGATAATTGTCTAGTGATCTTATAATTTTAATGAGTTTTTGGGGAGTAGCCACAGCATCCTTAATCAGTTAAAATTATATATTAAGCAGTTTATCTTGATCACATACAGTTTTTGACATATCATTTGTGATTAATTGTATGTAATATGATGGAATTTAGCCCACAGGCAATTTCGTTATATTTGTATAGTTAATCAGGATGAAATACTGGACTACGGTCATAATTTAGCCCACAGGCAATTATATATCGGAATGTAGTTTAGTAGTTTTATCAGTGATGATAGAAATAAATCAATTTTATTTACTTTATAGTTATTTGTAAATAATTCCCCTCTCTATCATAAAGTTTAATTTTATGATGTAAACTTTAGATCATATTTCTTAATTTACCCACAGGGATTAAGGAAAGGAACATGATTTCTGTAAGTGTAAAATTATTTACACATTAAACTTATTGGCTATTTTATTTAGTAGTAGCTTTATTAGTTTTTAATTAAAGCATTTAATTAGAGTTGTTAGAGTTAATTCTATTTTGGACCATGTGATATTAAAATGTGTGAATGGTATGTCTTGGAGAATGAAGTCTACGTATGAAGATTTCAAAGAAATAAAAAGAACGTGGCTGAGGTTTATTCGAACAAGGAAAAAGGCTACATTTAAGGATCACAAAATGAAGCTCAATATCTGCTATAAAAGGATGTTGTTCGAAAGAAGACATTGCTGATTTTTGAGATTAATATACTGAGCACACATCTGATTTGCAAAGATTCCTATTTTAATATGTTCTATGTTTAATTCTTAAGAATATTTAATCTGTACTACATGATTAGTACGTGGTACTGCTGAAGTATCTTGTGAAGATTGTTCGGGTATTCGTGTGTCAGTCCTGGATAGGTGTTAGAAAGAGTGGTAGTGGTAAAGGCTGGAGGCCATCTACATTTACCTCTTGTAATACTCCTTTTGGTGAACATCTATAGTGGATTGGGCAGACGTGGGTTGCCCCGCAGACGTAGGAGAAGGAGCTCCGAACTGCGTAACAATTTCTTTGTGTTTTTAAATTACTTTATGCTTTCTGCAGTTATTATTTACAGTTGCTTAAACAAGTTTAATTAATGAATGCAACTGGTGCATAACTTAAATAACGAGTAAAAACACATTGCTTTTGGTTTTCAAGTGTCACGGTGCAATTTCAATTGGTATCAGAGCCTGTAGACTTAATTTATTAGTCTATCGATCTGGCGAATTCGTGCCTCTTGAACTCATCTCTTCATCGGCTCTTTTTATTTATTTGTTTATTGCTTATTTGTTTGATCTCACGGGGTGTTAAGTGTTACATAATGGATCGAACCAAAGTCATTCCCCAGTTGACCGGCGACAACTACGCATATTGGAAGGCTCGCACCCGTACGCATCTAAAAGCTCAAGGGGAAGCCGTGTGGCGTTTTGTGGTGGTAGGTTGGACACATCCCACTAAACCCAGTTCCAGCACTGACGGAACAAAAATAGCTAAGCCTGAGACTGAGTGGACTTAAACAGAGATAACCAACGCTGGAAACAATGATAAGGCTTTAGACACAATTTATTCTCTTATGCATGAAAGCCAATTCTCAATTGTTGCAGGTATTCCTTCAGCTAAAGGTGTTTGGGAGGCTCTTGAGTCTACTTACGAAGGAACTACATCGGTAAAACAGTCAAAACTGCAACTGGTCCAGTCAGAATTCGAAGAGCTTCGCATGAATGAGGATGAGACAATCATCGACTTTCACACACGCGTACAGGATCTGGCGAATCGCGCAATGGTCCTTGGTGAACCATTCTCGCAAGCAAAGCTTGTTTAGAAAATACTGAGATCTCTACCTCCCAGGTTTCGAATGAAAGTCACAGCCATCCAAGAGCATGATGGCTGGGAGAACAAATCGGTCACTCAGTTAATGAGAAATCTTAAAACATATGAAATGGAAATCTTAACTGATCATATGAAAAAACAAAAAAATGTTGCATTTGCCGCTGAAGAAAATAATGTTGTATCCGATTCAGATGAAACTAGTGATGATACAGTTGTGTTCTTGACTAAACAGTTTTCCAAAATTTTGAAACAGACATCCAAAAACACACGCAACAGAAATTCACAAAGGGGAGCAACGTCGTCCAAAACTGCGCCTAGGACAGGGGCGTCAAACTTCAAACAGTCTGTCTCACGTCCAGGACAGTCCAAAGAAAGATCCAACAATAAAGGAATCAAGTGTTATGAGTCCGAGGGCTTTGGACATGTACAAGCTGAGTGTGCTACCTATCTTCGACGCAAAAAATCTATGTCAGCCATTACCTGGAGTGATGACGAGCCTGACGTTGAAACAACTGGATCAGATGTCGAAGAAATCTCGGGTAACTTTGTTGCATTTACGGCACGAGTTACTGGCTGTTCAGAACCCATTGAAGACTTAGAAGGTGGTGAATATGTCTCTGCAGAAGATGTGGAACTAAATACTTTATCTTTTGAAGCTGAGTTTAATAAGTTGTATCCCAAATGGGAAGCCTTACGAAAAATGAACTGCAAACTAGCTAGTGAGATAGAGATTGTATCCAATGCCAATAAAGTATATCAAACTCAAGTAGCTGATAGGAATGTCTTACTTAAAGAAGCAGCTGATCGAGAGGAAAGACTACAAAACAAAGTACAAACTGGCAATGTACTACTTAAGGAGGCAGCTGACCGAGAAGCAAAACTCCAGCAAGAAGTACAGACCTTGAAACAGGAGCTCAGCACCTACAAACGACAAATCCAAATGATGGATACCACTTCAACACTTGATAAGATTCATGATTCCGGGAGAAAAACTTCTGCAAAATTTGGCTTGGGCTTCACTGGAAGTAACTACAAAGATAAGACCGTATTTGTCAAAGCGTCCGGACCTGATCCAGATGACATCCCTAAATCCAGCACTATGAAACGCTCCTATGGTAAAGTAAGCGCAAATAAGATACATTATAAACTATATAATCCCGTTTGCCACTATTGCAGGTTACGCGGTCATACCAGACCTGAATGCTACTATTTCTACAAGGATCAAAGAATCGAGAAGTTCAGGCACAAGAACATACAACCCTTCACAAAACAAATTTGGATTAAAACGACTGATTATATTTTGTTTGTTTCGTTTCACTCTAAAAGTGTAGGAAGAGAAGAGAAATGGTACTTTGACAGCGGGTGTTCCCGTCACATGACAGGAAATGTCAAATTCCTTAACAACGTAAATACCAGTAAAGGTGAAGTTACCTTTGGTGACGGTGTCAAAGGTCAGGTGACTGACGTAGGCACTCTAAATGTAGCTGGTTTGCCAAAACTGGACAAAGTGTTGCTTGTCCGTGGTCTTCATGCTAATCTTATCAGCATAAGTCAATTATGCAACCAAAACTGGAACGTATGCTTCACTAAAAATAGCTGTAGTGTGATGGACAAAACAAATCAATGTGTCATGGAAGGTAAACGGTCAATTGATAATTGCTATATTCTAACAAATAATATGCTATGTTGCAGGTCCAACATGAATGAAGCTGAGCTATGGCATCAAAAATTGGGTCACCTAAGTTATAGACTTCTCGATAAACTTGTAAAAATAGAAGGTGTTCGTGGGTTACCAAAGATGAAAGTCGAGTCAATTAACTATCTGTGGTGCCTGTCAAGCTGGGAAACAAATCAAATCATCTCATCCAGCTCAACACATCATAAACACAAGCCGGTGCCTAGAGTTGGTTCACATGGACCTCGTTGGTCCAACCCAGACAGAAAGTTTTGGAGGTAAGAAATATATATACTGGTATGTGTTGATGATTTTTCTTGTTTTTCTTGGTTTATGTTTCTCAGGGAAAAGTCCGAAGCGCTTGAGGCATTCAAGACACTGGGATTAAAACTTCAAAAGAAGAAATGAATCCATCAGTAGAATCCGAAGCGATCACGGCAAAGAATTCGAAAACAAGCTGTTCGATGACTTTTGTAATCAATCAGGGATTACACATGAGTATTCAGCCCCAAAAACTCCACAACAAAATGGAGTTGTGGAACGGAAAAATCGCACCATTCAGGAAATGGGAAGAGTATTACTCAACGCCAAAGCACAAAAGTTCTGGGCTGAGGCTGTAAACACCGCATGTCACATCATCAACCGAGTCTACCTACGTTCAGGCACAACACAAACACCGTACAAACTATGGAAAAGTAAGAAGCTAAACATTACTTATTTTCATATTTTTGGCTCACGATGTTTTATTTTAAAGGATAGGAATCCTGTTTCAAAATTTGGGCCAAAAAGCGACGAAGGAATTTTTCTCGGTTATTCCACCAACAGCAGAGCCTATCGAGTATATAATAAAGTGACCAAAACCATCATGGAGTCCACAAATGTCGTCATCGATGATCAACCCAGTGAGATTGCTGAAGTTATCCAACCTGACCCAGTGACAGAACCTGAAACTAACCGTCCTAAAACCCCTGACACAAGTACTCCAGAACCAGACCATGAGTCACCTACCTCATCGCCCATATATAATCAACCTAAATCTGAACCTGAGTCAGAATCAGAAAATGATCAAGATGATATTGATATTCCAACTCGTATCCAGAAAAATCATCCGATCCAAAACGTGATTCGAGATCCCAGTTCAGGTGTGAAAACTAGAGGTAAACCAAAACGCGACTATCTTGAACTAGCTGGATACTCTTGCTATACATCGCAGATTGAACCAAAGAATATCAAAGAAGCTTTAACCGATGAACACTGGATCAAGGCCATGCAAGAAGAATTGGGACAATTCGAAAGAAACAAGGTATGGACTCTAATCCCTAAACCGAATAACGTAAATGTTGTAGGTACCAAGTGGATTTTTTGAAACAAAACTGACGCAGCCGGCAACATCGCTCGAAATAAAGCAAGACTGGTAGCTCAAGGGTATTCCCAAATCGAGGGAATCGACTACGACGAAACGTTTGCTCCTGTAGCTCGCCTGGAATCAATCCGACTGCTTCTCTCCATTGTCTGTGCTCTAAAAATCAAGCTCTTTCAAATGGATGTTAAAACAGCCTTTCTAAATTGCTATCTCACTGAGGATATATATGTTGCACAACCAAAAGGGTTTGAAGACCCACAACATCCGGAATATGTATACAAGCTTCAAAAAGCTTTGTACGGGCTAAAACAAGCCCCAAGAGCCTGGTACGAAAGACTCGCCCAATATTTACTTTAGAATAATTACAAACGAGGGCGATCAGACAAAACCTTATTCATAAAACGATCAGGTAAACACATAACTATTGCACAAGTTTACGTTGACGATATTGTGTTTGGGTCCACACAGACAGGTGAAACGGACCAACTGGTCAAAGTCATGCAACAAGAGTTTGAAATGAGCATGATCGGAGAGCTGACTTACTTTCTCGGATTACAAGTAAATCAATCAAAAGAAGGGATATTTATATCTCAAACGAAATATGCGAAAAATCTCATATCAAAATTTGGTCTTGAATCGGCAAAAGATGCCCGAACACCTGTCTCAACGACTACAAAATTATCCAAAGACAACAAAGGAACTTCTGTTGACTCCACCTTGTACAGAAGTATGATTGGCAGTCTACTATACTTAACTGCTAGTAGACCAGACATCATGGTAAGTGTTGGAATGTGTGCACGCTATCAAGCAGATCCAAAAGAGTCACACTTGAAGGCAGTAAAACGCATTATAAAATACGTTAAAGGTACACTCAATTATAGTATTTGGTATTCCACTGACACTAATCTTAGTCTTACAGGTTTTAGTGATGCTGACTGGGCTGGTAACGCCGATGATAGAAAAAGCACGTCAGGAGGATGCTTTTTTATCGGGAAAAATCTAGTTGCCTGGCTGAGTAAACAGCAGAATTCAATATCGCTCAGCACTGCAGAAGCTGTGTACATAGCTGCGGGTAGTTGTTGTACTCAACTGCTCTGGATGCGTAAAATGCTCTCTGACTACAGTTTTGATTAGAAAAATATGACCTTCTTCTGTGACAACACCAGTGCGATCAACATATCTAAAAACCCAGTCCAACATTCCCGGACGAAGCACATAGATATTCATCATCATTTCATTCGTGAACTAGTCGAAGAAAAAGAAATAACGTTAGACTATATTTCTACTGACAAAAATCTTGCAGATTTATTCACAAAACCATTAGACAAATCCAGGTTTGAACTACTTCGAGCAGCTCTCGGAGTTTGCACGCTTACTGTCTAATTCCCTCAAGCAGGTATTTTTTTTTTTTAATTTGAATTTTTTTGTGATCTAACAGTTTATTGATTTATTTTTTTTTGTGTTACGTACGTATTTTTTACAGGGACAAAATTTTTTTTGGCGAATCCTTCGAACTTAATTGCCCGTTTTTGTCTTTCTTATAAGCTTCTTTTATTTCTCAATTAAATCGAATGTTTCATGCTACTCCTAGAAGACCCATTCAAGTCAAACACCAACACCTTCTCCTACTTCCACTCAATTACCTACCTATTAATATTCACATCTATGTCTTGTAGCCATCAAATCCAACGCCTTTTCAAGGGAAACATCACATCCCACATTTATTACTGTGTCTTCTCTTTGTCTCCACTAAGCCGAGGTCATCCCCTCCAACCCATCATCTTCCACCATTGTTATTCACTAAAGCTCCTCACATGGAAAATCCTTTTCTCTCCTTCGTATCTCGATCTGAAAGGGCGACTCTCTTTCGCAAGATAATTGATGCCAAGTCTCCCTTATCCCCTGAAGCTACTGATAGGGTTCTTGCCACAATCAAATCGGATGTTTTTCTCCTTGAAGGGCTCACAGACAAAGAACATAGACAAATGCTTGCACTGGCTCGGCATATCACCGCTACACCCTGGTCAATTCCACCTGTGACAGCCGCTGTTTCAGGTTCTCCTCTACCGGAACCTGTGTCTCTCGCATCTCCTCACAAAGTGGTATTTCCCGTCTCTTCTTCTTCTTTAGACACTGTGCCCTATCTATCTTCATCTAGAAAAATTGATTTTAATGTTTCTTTGCCTGATCAATTCGTGTCTCCCATATCTCGTGATAATTTTGACATTCAAAATCTGCCTTTACCTGGTGATCCATATGATCCTTTAACTCACAATTTACCTAGAATTACTGAAAATTTAGTAACTTTATCTGATTTGGTGAATTCCTTGCCATCTACTTTTGCTATTCGCAATATTGCCCAACATGTTTCTGTTCAACCCGTGTCTTGTTCGGCTTTTTCAATTCCCATTACTATTGCTGCTTCTAAAACTCAGTCTGAACTTGCACCCATTCCTGTTTCACCTACCCAAGACTCGGTTCCCATCATCTCTGTACCTCTGTCTAAAACTTCCCGAAAGGGAAAGGAGAAAATGTCTGTTTCAGGTACTGCAGAAAAGAGGAGGTTGTCTCATTTGGATGATGTGGAAACTCAATCTGACCGTAAAAATCAAAGGAGGGGTTCCACACTTCCACCCAGAATTACTCGGTCACGAACTCTTGCTAAATCACCAACTGTACCAGTTCCATCCGGCTCAAAATCAAAGGGGTCCCGCAAACCTTATAAGCCACGACTTCTATCACCTGATTTACTAGCTGATTGGGAGGTCCATGTTAGTCGAGACTTCATCCTTGAAAAGTATATTAATAAAGAGGAGTTGGCCGCAAAATGCAACATTATACCTATTCTTCGTGATCAGAATCTGCTCGCATCTCTTAGCCATGTTGGTCCCTACTCAGCCTGGTTGACAGCCGAGTTCTATACCAATCTTACCATGGACACTTTTACTGAAGGATCTGCCCAGTTTCATCAAGTCTTCATTCGGGGTAAGTGGTATCCCTTCGGGCCTATGGAAATCAATGCTTACCTCGGTACTCCGAATCACCCAGCTGCTCCGGATCCAAATCCACATTTATTGGCTGCCGCTCTGACACATAACAAAGACATCTCTTTGCCGAGTGAAGGGATCTCAAGCTTGCAACTCACCACTGTCTACTCAGTGTTTCTTCGGCTTGCGTCGGCAAATTGGATCCCGGCAGTGCGTCGTCATCTTGTTTTGGAACAACTAGCTGGACTGCTCTACAAAATCAGAAACCATTTCCCTTTCAACCTTGGGGTGATTATTTTCTCTCACTTGATGTCTTTTTTGCAGAAGAAAGAAGCTAAGGTCCATCTACCGTATCCAAGTTTAATTTTTGGGGTGCTTCAAGAGCATGGGTTTAGGCTGTACAAGGAGGAAGTTATTACCGCTCATGACAATGTTTATCAGTACGATGACCATCTCACACAAAAGGGCCACTATGATGATCAAGCGTCTCTCAATACGCTTCCTGACGTTCCACCACCGACTCCACTGGTTTCTGCTCCAGTTTCGTTTGTTGACACGGCGTCTGCCTCACGTCCGCTTCCAGACCGGTTCCCAAAGAACCTCAAACTTTGGTTGATCATTGACAAATCGTTATAACTCTTGAGGCCTCAATTGCTCAGGTTCGTCAATCAGTTGCCTCACAACAAGCAACCATTTCTGGTCTTGAAAATTTACGTGATGCTCAGCTCAAGGAAATTGCTCGCATGGAGGATATATATGCCCAGATTTTTGCCGACAATGGAGCTGCCTCTACTGGTTCAGGTTCTGAGGACGAAGATGATGGTTCGGACTCGGGCACCCCGTCTGCACGGTAAAACTAATCCACTTTTATGATGTTCACCTTCCTTTGTCATTTATTTGGAAAAAAGGGGGAGTTTTTGGAGTAAGGGGGAGTATGGTATTTTTTTTGGAAGTTTGGAAGTTTGGAAGTTTTTGACTTTATGGAAATAATAGGACTATTATGGAGTATTTGACAGTGGTATATTTTTGGACGTGTTTCTGTTAATTTTTATGGAAATGATAGGATTATATTTGTTAGGGGGAGTAGTAGTTTCTTTGGTGCTCTTAACAATTTGAATAGATGTTTCTTTTACGCTACTACTCACATGAACAAGTTGAATTATGATGTGGTCTGCTGTTTATTCGACTCTACTGTGTGTGATCCAAGGCTTGAAGAATTCTAATCAGGTACACTATTCACAAATGGTCCAAAAAGGAATTAAGTTTATTTTCTTCTTGTTATTTCTTGTTCAATACCTATACGAAGGGCTATTAATAAAATTAAATTGATTCTTGCCCAAAGTATTTGATACTCAAGTTTTACCAAATAAAATGCCAAAGGTGGAGATTGTAAGGGTAAAATTATTTACACATTAAACTTATTGGCTATTTTATTTAGTAGTAGCTTTATTAGTTTTTAATTAAAGAATTTAATTAGAGTTGTTAGAGTTAATTCTATTTTGGACCATGTGATATTTAAATGTGTGGATGGTATGTCTTGGAGAATGAAGTCTACGTATGAAGATTTCAAAGAAATAAAAAGAACGTGGCTGAGGTTTATTCGAACAAGGAAAAATGCTACATTTAAGGATCACAAAATGAAGCTGAATATCTGCTATAAAAGGATGCTGTTCGAAAGAAGACATTGCTGATTTTTGAGATTAATATACTGAACACACATCTGATTTGCAAAGCTTCCTATTTTAATATGTTCTATGTTTAATTCATAAGAATATTTAATATGTACTACATGATCAGTACGTGGTACTGCTGAAGTATCTTGTGAAGATTGTTCGGGTATTCGTGTGTCAGTCCTGGATAGGTGTTAGAAAGAGTGGTAGTGGTAAAGGCTGGAGGCCATCTACATTTACCTCTTGTAATACTCCTTTTGGTGAACATCTATAGTGGATTGGGCAGACGTGGGTTGCCCCGCAGACGTAGGAGAAGGAGCTTCGAACTGCGTAACAATTTCTTTGTGTTTTTAAATTACTTTATGCTTTCTGCAGTTATTATTATTAGTGTTACTATTATTATTATTATTATTATTATTATTATTATTATTATTATTATTATTATTATTATTATTATTATTATTATTATTATTATTATTATTATATTACTTCATTATGTAACCTAGTTATATTTGTGTGGTCCTAGAATTAGTCTTGTACAGCTAGTCTACTTGCCAGGAGAGATTAGTGGTGTGATTAGATATACACTTCTGTATTCGCTTTCTGTTCAAACTGAATGAGAATGTTGTTCTAATCTGGTATCAGCCTAACCGATCCTACTGATCGCTTCTCGCTTGCCAAACCACCACAATCTTCCGTTTTCCAACCACCCCAAAGCCGCCATGTCATCCCGGTCTTCCGATCAACCCTCCTCCGCCGGTGGTGCATCAACCCCGGCTGGCAACAACCCCCTCCATGACGCACATCACTTTATTTCAATGAAGTTAACGAGCTGCAATTTTCTTTTTTGGAGAACTCAACTCCTCCCGTTCCTCCGTGGGCAGGACCTCATTGGATTCGTGGATGGCTCCACTCCATGCCCGCCTCCGACGATCGCTGCCACACCCGCCGGCGAGTCAGGCTCCGATGCCACCTCGAGTGATCCGGTTCCCAACCCGGCGTACAAAGTGTGGGTTCAACAGGATCAATCGATCCTTTCCCTCCTCATCTCGGTGATGTCTGATGAAGTTCTCCACCTCGCCATCGGCCGGAACACTTCTGCGGATGTTTGGCGCTCCATTTGCACCGCCCTCGGCTCAAATACTCAGGCCCGGTGCCTCAGTTTATTAAGTCAGTTTCAGACGATGCGACAAGGGAATGCATCTCCGGCGGAAGTCCTCGGACATGCTGAGCTTCTTGTCGAGGCCCTTGCACAGGCTGGGCAGCCTCTCTCGTTGGGAGAACAGAACCTTTATGTTCTAAGAGGACTACGCCCTGAATATCGCACCTACGCTGCATCGCTGACTGCCACCATCCCTCTCACACTGCCGCAACTAGCAGACCATCTCCAGGCTGCGGACTTCTTCCTTTCAGATGATTACGGGTCCACAGTAGCTGATGGCGTGGCTGCAGGTTCTCACACAGCGCTATTCGCTGGCCGTGGGCGTAGAGGCAGCCCGTCGCATGGTGATGGAGGTCGCCGAGGCAGCAGAGGTGGCCGAAACAATAACCACGGCCGGGGCGGTCGAGGCGGTAGAGGAGCTCCACGGTGTCAAATCTGCCGCTCCCACGGGCACACGGTAGTATATTGCTTCAAGAGATACACCGCACCGCCGCCGGCTCATGCCAATGTCGCCGTCTCCAGCGATACTGCCGCGGCACCGGTCTCTCCGGCGGACTCGTGGTATCCCGACACCGGCATCTGCACATGCTACCCCTGATGCTGCCATGCTAAATAATTCGGAGGAGTATCCTGGCCAAGACACGCTCCGCGTAGGAAACGGTACAGGTTTGGCTATCTCGCGGATTAGTCATGCATCTATTCCGTCCGTGTCAAAACAGTTGGTCATGTCAAATGTGTTACACGTTCCCAATTTAACCGTACCATTACTTTCTGTGCAAAAATTTGCTAGCGATAATCATGTTTATTTTGAATTTCATGATAATTGTTTTCTTGTGAAGGATTCCAAAACCAAGGTCACACTTCTTAACGGTCCAACCTCGGGCAGTCTATACAAATTACCCGTGTCACGTTCCCACTTCGCGTTTGTGAGTTCCCGTGCTACGTCGGCTGTATGGCATCGCAGGCTCGGTCACCCACATAGTGTGGTCCAAAATAAAGTCCTTCAGAACTGCTTCGTTCAGAAAAATAATTCTCAAGAGTTGGGGTCGTGTGTAGCTTGTCACCTCGGCAAGTCCTCCCGTTTCAAATTAGATAGGGTTCAAGATTCTAGTCACAATGTATTAGATCTTTTATTTACAGATATCTGGGGCCCTACTCCTGTAGTGTCAACTAGTGGATGTCGTTATTTTGTGTTATTTGTTGACGACTTCACACGTTTCACCTGGTTTTATCCATTACGGGTAAAATCAGTTATCTATAAAATTTTCGATGCGTTACGTTTGTTGGTAGAGCGACAGTTCTCGCGCTCTATCAAATCCATCCAATCAGATTTAGGGGGTGAGTACCGTAAGTTACATACAACTTTCCAAAACTTGGGTATTGAACACCGGCAGTCATGTTCTTACACACATGAACAAAACGGAAAAGTTGAGCGCCGTAACCGACACATTGTCGAAACGGGCTTAGCTCTTCTTGCTTAAAGCTCCGTCCCGCAACAATATTGGGACTATGCTTTTGAAACTGCCACCTGCCTAATCAACTATCTTCCCACCTCGGTATTAAAGTTTCAAAGTCCGTATTATCGTCTCTACCAAAAAGCCCCACCGTACCAATTTCTTCGTGTCTTCGGGTGTCAATGTTACCCTCATCTGCGGCCTTATAATCGCCACAAGATAGAGTATCGTTCCACCCCATGTGTCTTCTTAGGTTACCCACCATCCTATAGGGGATATAGATGCATGGATCCAGTCAGTGGGAAAACCTATATCTGTCGCCATGTGCGGTTTGACGAGAATGTTTTTCCCTTTGCAACAGGTTCAGTATAACATGACTCTACACCTGCACCTCTACCTTGGGCTTCAGCACCCATATCACCTGTGCAATCCCAACAAATTGTGCCAACACCGGGACCAATCCCGGACCCTGAGCCAGTCCCTTTGGCGCAAGAGGCACCATTGTTTGCCATTGAGTCAAATGCCCCTAGACGGACCCGGAAGCGAACCACAGTTCAACCTTCGACTATGCGCCTTCGGCATATGACCCGGGGCACTAATGAAGAGTTTCATGCGCTAACGGCGACAACTGATCCAACGTGCTACTCCCAAGCTGTGGGGCACCCACAGTGGCGTGATGCAATGGATCGAGAGTTCAATGCCCTCCTTCATAACAATACTTGGCAATTAGTACCACCAGACCCTACCATGAACATTATTGGTTGCAAATAGGTTTTTCGTACTAAACGCACTGCGGATGGCTCGGTTGAACGCTACAAGGCCCGTTTAGTAGCCAAAGGCTTCAATCAAGTCGCAGGGGAGGACTTCTTTGACACTTTCAGTCCAGTTGTCAAACCCACTACAGTCCGCATCTTATTCTCTTTAGCTATCTCCCACAAATGGACTCTACGTCAGTTGGATGTCCACAATGCCTTTCTTAATGGCCATTTAGCTGAGACAGTATACATGAAGCAGCCGCCAGGGTATGAAGACCGAACTCACCCGGATCATGTCTGTCTTTTACAGCGCTCGCTCTATGGGCTTAAGCAGGCCCCGCGTGCGTGGTTCAAAAGACTACATGACTTTTTGTTGTCTGCAGGGTTTTTCTCATCCAAGACTGACGTCTCATTATTTTACCACTCGACGGGTGTTTCTAAAGTGTTTCTCCTCGTCTATGTAGACGACATCATCATGATGGGCAGTGATGCAGTTATGGTCGGGTCTCTGTTACGCCGTCTCGCCACCGCGTTCAAAATTCGTGACCTCGGCACACCAGGGTTCTTTTTGGGCATAGAGACAGTTGCGGCAGGTAACAGTATGATTCTGTCCCAACGGAGGTACATGATAGATCTTTTAGGCCGCTCTGGGATGTCTGACTGCAAGCCTCTCACTACACCAGCTTCAGTAACTCAAGCGGTGACTCCGTCTGATCAGCCCTATGAGAATCCTACGCAGTATCGTCATATCGTCGGTGCACTACAGTATCTGACTATCACACAGCCAGATCTAGCTTACGCAGTCAACCGCTTGTGTCAGTTTATGCATTCTCCGACTGAAGATCATTGGGCAATGGTGAAACGTGTGCTTCGGTATATCAAGGGTACTCTGGGTTACGGTCTTTGGCTAACCCCCTCCGACTCGAGTGCCATCCATGCTTACTCTGACTCCGACTGGGCTGGGTGTCCGGTAGACAGGAAGAGCACCAGTGGCTATGTTGTTTTTTTGGGAAGTAATCTAGTATCCTGGCTATCTCGGAAACAGCGCACCGTAGCTCGCTCCTCTACTGAAGCAGAGTACAAAGCTCTAGCCGATGTCGCTGCCGAAGTCACCTGGATTGTTTCCTTACTACGCGAGCTTGGATTACACACTGGTCAACCCTCCAGCTTGTGGTGTGACAACTTAGGTGCTACTTATCTGTGTGCAAATCCTGTGTTTCATGCCCGGACGAAGCATGTCGAGATTGATTATCACTTTGTGCGGGACAAGGTAGCCTCGGGCGACTTCGTGGTGAACTTCATCTCCACCAAAGATCAACTAGCTGATGTCCTTACCAAGCCTTTGCCGGGACCTCGGTTTACAGCTCTGCGGGACAAGCTCAATGTCGTCGACCACGAACCTTGTGCTTGAGGGGGTGTATTAGTGTTACTATTATTATTATTATTATTATTATTATTATTTCATTATGTAACATAGTTATATTTGTGTGGTCCTGGAATTAGTCTTGTACAGCTAGTCTACTTGTCAGGAGAGATTAGTGGTGTGATTAGATATACACTTCTGTATTCGCTTTCTGTTCAAACTGAATGAGAATATTGTTCTAATCATTATTTACACTTGCTTAAACGAGTTTAATTAATGAACGCAACTGGTGCATAACTTAAATAACGAGTAAAAACACATTGCTTTTGGTTTTCAAGTGTCACGGTGCAATTTCAATTTCTTAAGTTTTTATCATAATAGTTGTAATGAATCCTATTGATTAAAACTTTAGCCTACAGGAAAGTTTTATATCTCTTGATTCTTCAACTTATTTGATAATTGTTTCATCATAAAATTTCAGTTGGATCTAATTGAGTAAAACTTTAGCCCACAGGCAAGTTTTATGTCACTAGATTCTTCTGTCTATTTAGTAATTGAGATAAAATATTATCATAAGGGTTTAGTTGGATTTAATAGAATTAAAACTTTAGCCCATACCACAGGCAAGTTTTATGTTAATAAATCCCTCAACCCACTAGATAATAATTTTATTACAATTTCTTAAAATTTATAAATTTAGTTCAATTATAATTCTAAGTTTCATGATTTGCATTGGCAAAACATGTATTTAGTTACTTCCCAAAATTTAGCCACTTTATAAATTGAGCCACGAAACTTGCTCGGTTTTCAGACTAACTGTAGTAAGTTACGTGATTTGATATAACTCTATTCCAATAATAAAATGTACCTTTTTTTTTAGCCAAATTCTAAATTGGTTTTGGAAAGTATATTTTATTATTTTAGAATGTCCAACTATGGTGGGGAGTCATGTCCTCATTAGTTATTCCTTTTAGTTGGACTATAATTGGAATCATATATTGATTATTTAGTATGCCCAACTAATGGTGGGGAATTATATCTTCATTAATTAGTTGGTCAAATCAATTATGAGTACGTATATCATTAATTTTGCTAAAAATTATCTTAATCAGTGGGAGTGATCATTTAAAAAAAAAGGATCATTAAGATACTCCATAATCTTTTTCAAAAAAAAAAAAAGATACTCCATAATCAGTGGGAGTGATCATTTAGAAAAGGATCATTAAGATACTCCATAATCAGTGGGAGTGATCATTTAGAAAAAGGTCATTAAGATACTCCATTAAAGATTTTTGATTTAATATGCTTCATACATCCTAAATTGGATTGTATGTCAAACAATAAGTCCAAAAGATTCCACAAGTATTAATATTGTATTGTTCATATAAATTCATATTAGTTTAGCAACATATTTATGAAAATGTTGTAACAATATTGAGGAGTTTATTAGAACAAAACATATAACTTGTGGTGCACTGTTAAGTAATAAATTCTCCAGCATTTAATAGTCTTTAGTTTCTTCAAAATTGATCCTGGGCCATTTTGGTTTGTAAGGCTCAAGACAATTTTGAGAAACATAAAAGTAAGACTCATAATGTTCTGTTCATTTTGAGGTGGACCTTAAGATTATTTGGGAAGTTATGGTGTATGTTTAAGATTCCAAACTTATGGACTTAGGGTTTTGTTTATTGTCTAAGTTATTGGAATGCTTCTGTGACTTGGCTATCTTTTGGCTATTTTGATGAGTGGGAGTGACAGACGTGTCAAATCCAAGATCTTAGCCGTTAGAGGTAGTACTTATGTTAACATATAAAGAAGTCATGGAATATATAGTTAGCATTATGCTAATTATGAGATCTCTACTTAAGGCATGCAACTAATACATAATGTGTCTAATGATAATGCAACTAAATGTGAAACTTGCGCTGAGGCAAAGTTCACGAAAAAACCTTTTTCCTTAGCTCAACATCACTCAAAATGTGCATTTGACTTAATTCATTCGGATATAGCAGATTTTAGAAATACTGAAACTAAAGGTGGAAAAAGATACTACATATCTTTCATAGATGATTTTACTCGGTTTTCTAAAATTTATCTGCTAAGAACAAAAGATGAAGCCGAAGAAAAATTTCTGATTTTTAAGACCGAGGTCGAAAATCAACTAAGTCTAAAAATCAAAACGTTGCGTTTAGACAAGGAGGGTGAATATGAGTCGTTGTCCTTTAAATCATTATGTGAAAAACATGGAATTATCCATGAAGTGACAGCACCATACACCCCTCAACAAAATGGAGTAGCCGAAAGGAAAAATCAGACTCTAAAAGAGATGATAAACGCATTCTTGATAAGCTCAGGTGCCCCCAACGCGTTGTGGGGGGAAGCTGCACTTACAGCTAATCATATCCTAAATAGGATACCTCACAATGGGTATGAGAAAACACCTTATGAGATGTGGAAAGGATACACCGCAAATCTGAAATATTTCAGAGTGTGGGGGTGCTTGGCCAAGGTTGGATTACCTACGTTGAAAAGGCCTAACCTTGGGTCAAAGACCGCAGATGCAGTCTTCGTGGGGTATGCAGAAAATAGTGCTGCATACCGATTCATGAACTTAGACAATCGGTCTATGTGTGAAGCAAGGGAAGCAGAATTTTTTGAGAATATCTTTCCCTTAAAGTCTCCTATTAGCTCTCATAGGAACGAACTAACTCCGTTTCCTCTCTTACAAAGTGAGAATGAGCCTGATCACCTCAGGAGGAGCAAGAGACAACGAACTGAAACAAGCTTCGGTTCAGACTTCGTAACATACATACATAACTGATTTGGAAGATATAGATGAACTATCTGATCAGTTTGTATGCAAACTAATTCTCAAAGAAGAGCCAAAAACCTTCGAGGCCGCTATGCGCTCGATTGACGCTGTGCTTTGGAAAGAGGCTATCCAGAGTGAACTAGACTCAATAATGTCTAATCACACATGGGAATTGGTAGAGCTTCCAAAAGGGGCAAAGCCTATTGGTTGCAAGTGGATTTTCAAAAGAAAATTAAGACCCGATGGGTCAATAGAGAGGTTCAAGGCAAGACTTGTAGCCAAAGGCTATAAACAGAAGTTTGGGGAAGATTACTTCTGTACCTACTCACATGTGACAAAAATAGCAACAATACGGGTGCTATTCGCGTTGGCCGCAGCGCGTAAGTGGGCAGTCCATCAAATGGATGTCAAGACGGCCTTCCTAAATGGGGACGTAGAGGAAGAGATCTACATGGAACAACCGCCTGGTTGCGTTAACCCAGGACAAGAAGGAAAGGTGTGCAGACTCATAAACTCCCTTTACGGGTTAAAACAAGCCCCCAAACAGTGGTATGAAAAATTTCATAGGACACTAATGGATTTGGGATACATGATCAACAGATCAGACGCCTGCCTATACGCAAAAGAGTGTGAGTCAAGCGTTGTACTCATCTGCATCTACGTAGATGACATGCTAATCTTCAGTCCTAATGTCAACGCAATAATAGAGACTAAAAAGTCTCAGTGTGAGAGATTTGACATGAAGGATTGGGGGGGGGGGGGAGGGGGGGGGGGGGGGCGATGTGATACTTAGAGTAAAAGTCACCCGAAATGGGAATGACTACAAGTTATCACAAAGTCACACAGAAAAACTGCTAAGAAAGTTCGACAGTTATCAAGTGACTCCGGCCTCAACCCCATATGACTCCAGTGTCAAGTTGACAAAACACACTGGAACAGGGTAGCACAAGAGGATTATGCAAAACTAATAGGGAGCTTGATGTTCTTGATGAATTACACTCGACCCGACATTACTCTTGCAGTGAACAGGCTTAGTCGGTACACTCACAACCCAAGTGAAGCCCATTGGACTAAAACATGTATTACGCTACCTAAGAGGTACAATCGAATGGGGGTTTAATTATACTGGGTTTCCAAACGTCCTAGAGGGATATTGTGACGCTAACTGGGTTAATGACAGTGACGATGTCAGTTCCACCAGTGGCTACGTATTCACCATGGGTGGAGCAGCTGTGTCATGGAAATCAACCAAACAATCCTGCATAGCTAGATCAACAATGGATGCTGAGTTCATAGCTCTGGATCTGGCTGGGCAAGAGGCTGAATGGCTAAGAAACCTACTAGCGGACATGCCATTGTGGGGGAATTCCACTCCATCAGTGCCCGTACATTGTGACTCACAAACTGCCATATGTGTAGCAAAAAATAGTGTTTTTAACCGGAAAAGAAGACACATAAGAGTCAAACATGAGTCTGTAAGGCAGTTAATAGTGAATGGTGTAGTCACACTAGAATATGTGAAATCTGAGAGGAACATTGCAGATCCTCTAATGAAAGGATTAAACAGGAAAGTCATCCTTGACACGTCAAGAGACATGGGGTTAAAATAAAACGTAAGGAATGGTAAACGAAGCCATAAATCCTGTGTGCCCAGCTGAGGCATAGAAATGTGTGTTCAATAAAGCTGATGTGTGCACCAGAGTTCAAAACTACCCACTTCTCAAAGAGTTCAATACTCAGTTCACTCTTGAGAAGTAAGTTACTTAGGTCACTACGTGCCAGTTCAAGTTCTACACTGGCATTAAGATCGACTGATATTCCAGTCTCCACACTCCTTGAATGTGTGGGGGATTGTTGGAGGTTGGCATTCAAGAATGTGGTTTAGCTTTAAGTTTGGCTTTAAGACTTGTCCAACATTGGTTTCCTAGAAGGAAATATCCCACATTTTTAATACCACTCCAAATGGGTTCTTTGAAATGTTTTCAAGAGAGAGGAAAGAGGGAATCTCGTGCACGCTGCCGCCCGCCCGGCTCGTGGCGTGTGCAACGCGATGTGGTCAAAGTTTTGTTTTAATGTCCGACTTTTTCGCTTGAACTAGTCTACTCTGTCCCATTTTTGCGCTCCAGAAAGAGTCTTGTGGCCAGGAGAAAATCGAGCAGAGTAAGTGTGCGTAACCTCTCCACTCTTTGCGTTATTCTTTGTGGAGGTCGTGGGGAAGGCCGTTGGTTCGATATATTATAAATACCAGGCCTTCCAAGCCTCACTTTACAAGAATAATTCCAGTGCTAATACATATTCTCTCTGTGCAAAAGATATACCTGAGTTATTCTGTGTTTGCTGGTCGAAAGCACCCCGGTTAAAGACTTGCACGGTCTCCGGCAATAGCTTTTAAGTCAGTGTATACACATGTCACAGAAACAAATAATCCATACTCATTTCTTTTATCACAGCCTTAAACACACCATAAAATAAACCACGCACAACATATATATATATATATATATATATATATATATATATATATATATATATATATATATATATATATATATATATTATTTATATGTGTGTATTTATTTATTTATATGTATATATGTATATCAATGCTTAAATATTAAAAACATTTATATTTATATAAATATATACGGAGTATTTATTATTATTATTATTATTATTATTATTATTATTATTAGTAGTAGTAGTAGTAGTAGTAGTAGCAGTAGCAGTAGCAGTAGCAGTAGCAGTAGCAGTAGCAGTAGCAGTAGCAGTAGCAGTAGCAGTAGTAGTAGTAGTAGTAGTAGTAGTAGTAGTTAACAAGGGCAAAGTTGGAATAATTCAAGGTAATCTAAGATTATCTAAGAAAATGGAAGTAATCACATTGCCTTTAATAATATAATATTACATGATAATCTCATAACTTGAACCAAACAAAGTAATATAACATTACCAGACTCTGATTACCTAGGTAATCTAAGATGACATGAACCAAACGCTCCCTTAGTCTTGTAGGGGTACATGAAACAAACCCATAAAGTTTTTTACTATTTCAGGCTAGTGAACTTATTTCTTTCTACGCAGACTTGATTTATCATCATTGCCCACATTCTTTTTAGGTAATTATATTTGATTAATTTAAGTTTGCATTACTTTTAGTCATACACTCGTGCATATCAAGACCAAACCATAAATCTGTAAATTATTTCAATATTTCTTCCATTTTAAGTAGGTGAACTCATTACTCCAAGGAAGATCAAATTTCTCATTGTTGTTCACATTCCTTTAAGGTAACTCTACTCTATTTTGCTCAATCTTGCATTGTAAAAAGCACAAAAGCTAGATGTATAAGTGATTTATACCATTTTAGTAAGTGTAGTATCTATTAATTTAATTTGTTTTGTCACGATAGTGGAAAGAAATTTAAACTAATGTGTTATATTTTTGACTACTTTGAATGTAAAACTATATATATGATCTTACATGCATATATAAATATACTTGTCACCAAAATTGAAATATGCTGGTCCAACATCATGATCGAGGATTCATGCCTTTAGCATCAAAATTGAAGTTGTCAAGTGTGCATTTGTTGGTGTGTTGGGGTTTTTTTTTTACTAAAATAGGTAAATTTCATGAGGGATAGACACAAATGGGCAACTTTTAAAATTTGGACAAAAAAACTAAAACTCGTTTGAATAAAATTTGGACAAAAAAACCATTTTCTCACTCGAGTTTGTCAAATTTCTAAAAAAATAAAATAAATAAATAAAATCACCTAGCATACAACAAACGCAAATACAACTTGTGTTTGTCATACAAATATGAGAAACATACTTAATGTATTAAACCACTACGTAGAATTAATTAGTATATTGCAAGTACGACTTCTTCTTCTCCAACAAACGAAGCCATGTATGTCCACTTCTTTGTCATTTCTTGCATCAGATCCCTCCGTAATGTATGGTTCCATGCACAGTACTTCAGGAACCTACAACTCATTTTGTACTTCCAATTCACGTGAATTCCCATAGCCTCATGCTAGCACACAACTCATTGGTGCTATTTTATTTTAGAAATTTGACAAACTCATCGGTTGTGAAGTTCAATGCAAGATTTGTGCAAGGATGGTGCTGTGTGTGTGCATCGATTTAAGATTCCCTAAAAGAATTTGAAGACATTTTTTTGAGAGAAAATTTTGAAATATTAGTGGCAAGAATTTTATAGCAAAAGTGAGTGTTTGAAAAAATGACTGATCAGCTATTTTCCAGCTGGTTTGGCCAATTTTGTCTTGACCTTAGTGTTTAGTGGAAGAGCTTTTTTATTTTTTATTTATTTATTTTTTTTTACAGAAAACCAAATCATGATATTAACCAAGCCAAATGTAAGATCAGTCTCAGGATAAACATAATCAAGATACTCCAAGTGACAAGTAGACATACGTGGACAGATATTAGAGCTTTCAAGACTCTGGTCTATACATTTGTTGCATGAAATTTATATGGTAAAACCAAATTAAACCTTCAAAAGTAAGGACTGTAATGCATTGGTGCCCTGAACCTAAGAACCTTCCCATATCTCAGACTCATTCAGAAGAAGGGTCTCTTGAACAGCTTCAACGTAGCCACGTAGGCATATCCCTTTGGTTGCCCAAACTTATTAGTATGGATAGTAACTCTATTTACCGTACCACATGCCTGGAAGTGCTGCGGCCTTTCCTCTGGGGTGCATAAATATTCCACATTGCCAAGGAACGAGAATCCACTTCTTCCCTATTCGATTGGCTTGCAGCAGTTGTTATACAGTGGACCATGGTCGTCAAATGAAACTGCAGTAGAATTAAAATGATACTCCAATGGAGCTATAATGAAACTAGTGTGTGGAAAATGAAATTAAAAAACAAAGCTCATTCATCAACATATATTGTGATTATTGTCAAATGAAACTGTAGTATAATTAAAATTATACTTTAATGTTGTTATAATGAAACTAGTGTGTATGAAAAATAAAACTAAAATTCTGAGTCATACAATAACATATATTGTCAAATGAACCTAGAATGTAATTAAAATAGTACTTTAATATTACTATAATTAAACTAGTGTGTGTGAAAAATGAAACTACAAAATACAGCTAATGCAATAATATAATGTATATTATCAAATGAAACTGTACTAGAATTAAATTGATACTTTGGTATTGCTATAATGAAACTAGTGTGTGTGGAACATGTAACTAAAAAATAGAGTAATATTGTCAAATGATATTGAAGTATAATTAAAATGATACTTACTCCATAGACCACACTGCTACATGCACCATGGTCCACAATAAATTTGCCAGCAGAAGTAGGGTCTTGAACAGCACACATTTCCTTCTCACCTTTGGCCTGCATTTTGCAGAGCGCCGCCACCTCGTCTTCCATTTCCTTCAACCTCTTTTTCAACTCATCCAATTCCACACAGCTCCGGCCTCCGCCGCAGCGGCCATTTCCACGTCGTCGTCGCCACCATCCAAGATTTTTATTTTTCACTTAGATAAGATGAAAATATGTGTTGTTTCATCAAAATTATAGTTCATTCACAAGTTTTAGTTGAGGAATTTTTTTTTTTTTTGAGAAAAATTTGAAAAATTAGTTGCAATAATTTTATAGCAAAGGGAGTGTTTGGAAAATGATTAATTGGCTATTTTCCAGTTGGTTTGACCAATTTTGACAAACAAGGTGTTCATTGGCTATCCTCAAAACTCATAACACACAACAAATCTAGATTTTTTATTTTACAAATTAAACTAAAAAAAAAAAAAAAAAAAAAAAAAAAAAAAACAACAACAACATCAATGGAAAATACTACCAACTCAAGTCAAGAAATGAGTTAACTCCAATCATTGGTTCTTCATCTTCAATTCTCATTGTCTACCAGTTCTGAACTCACAATCTCACCGTTGACTAGTTATAAACTCACAGTCCCTAACCAATGCTATCAATACCGCCTTTGCTAATTTCTTTGCCGTTTTCTTTGCCTTTGACTAAGAAACATAGTCTCACCTTGTTGTTCGATGTGTCGGGGAATAATGTTTCACCTAGTAATTGCATACGTAACTGAGTCATGTTTTCCATGTCTTCATCAGTTGAATATAATGTTTTGTCAGCGGTCGCAAGTTCTGTAGACATATCAAGATCCCTTATGTGGTCTAAGAAACATAATCCCACCATGTTGCATTATTTAACATACATGTCCAGGAATAACATTCCACCTAGTAATTGCATGATATGCAGTCAGGCCATGCATTGCACGTCTTCATGAGTTGAATGACATACGTAACTGAGTCATGTGTCGGGTTCTGTAGACATGATGATCAAACGAGAGGTGCTAAAAATTGAGTTAGGTGTGTTCTTTGCATTTTCGTGAAGGATTTGAAGCTCCAAAACCAATTGGAGGCCGGACACGCAGCCAGCCAGTGTAACCCTTTCATTTGACGCAGTGCACCAGCCTTGCTCAAATCTTGCATCCAACCACTTCACCCATTTAACTCCAATCTATCATTCAACACACATAAATTAATCACAACTGAATCACAATCATTCACTAAACCTTTCAAAAATTAAGAACATAGCAACAACACGTACACCAGCAAATGAACACTCGACAACTTCAATTTTGCATCCCAATTCAAAACAAGTTATCATATATCTACAGCACCTCAAGGGTTCATTTATTTGACGACATCCTTTCCAAACTTTAGTAGATCTATAAGGCTTTGGCTGGGTAAGAATATAATTGCAAATGGGACATGGTTCAAGTTGTGCCATGTCCTACAAAGTCAAAAAAAAAAAAAAAAAATGAAACACAAAAATTGTTATACTAACATCTACAATACACATGAAAACTAGAATTCTAGGTAATTATATGTTCCTCATACAAAAAAAATGGTTGTTTAGATGGGTAAAACATATGTGGGAAGATAATGGAAGAGAAAATATAAGAAAATGAGCATAGAGATATATGATGGAAACTAGTGAAAAATAGGTTCTTAATCTTATTTTATTCTTTCAGATCAAATTCAAGTTATATGTTTACAATTAATTTTTATATTAAATTTATTGTTAATGTGAAATTTTGTATATTTAGACATATATTAAAAGTTGTATTGTTTATAAAAAAAATTAATTTAAAAATTTTGAAAACAATATTTAAGAAATTAAGTGGATAACTTTTTTTTGTTGTAAAATATTATACTATTTCTTGTGGCCATAATTCTATCCCACCATCCAATTTTCTAGGATCAATAGTTTAGGGTCTTTACCCTGTTGTATCTGTGTATTTTGACAATGATCAAATGAAAATGGTTTTTGCATGGGCTCTTACTTCTCTCTCTCCTATCTTCTTAGTTCTATGATATTGAATTGTATTATGATGTATGTTCCCACGAGAAAACACGATTTTTCATAACACATTATCAGCATGAGGTGTTCTATATCCTCGGTGAACCTAAAAAAGTGATTCCCATTTGTTTCTGCGTACATTTAATTCCAGTGTTCTTCGCGAAAATTCCCCGTCGAATGGCCAAAATCCGGTAATCATATGGTAGGGTTGAGGTCGTCTCTTCATCGCAACCAATTGAGGCGAGAGAGGGCGTGTGTCGCGTGTTGGAATAATTATTATTATTGTTATTATTCTATTGCTCATTATTATTTTTTATGGCTCATAAATATTTATTTATACTTAATAATGATATAATTCTTTATTGGTCCGTTAAAGAAGTAGCAGTTTCAACTGCTCATCAGATAACCTCTCATGTTGATGGAATCGTGAGATTGTGTTTTAACCATTCTAATTCTATGCTCCTCTCCCCAACCTTCCGAAAAACAAAACTAAAATCTCTCTTCATCAGAGTTCTTAGAGAAAGTAATGTTGAAGGTCTGGAGGGAGAAACCAAGTCTCTAGTTCAAGCATTCATTGATAAACAATGGAGCCAGGTATGCTTACAAAACGACATTTAAATACAGTATGTGAAAGGCATATGTTCTGAAGATCTTCTGTTCATAGAATTGACTTACATGTTGTATCAAGAGCCAGGTTGTAGAACATATATTTTTCCATATATTATGTTGAAAAAATCATGAATGAAATTGCATATAAGGTTGTATGTAGTTCGTACTTTTTATGGAAATAAACGAAGTTTAGTGAATGAAAGACCAGCTTACTTGTGGGATAAACGTTTGGGTCATATATCTAAGGAAAGGATTCAAATATTTGTAAAGAATGAAATCCTTCCTGAATTGGATTTTACTGATCTCGGTATTTGTGTGGATTGTATTAAAGAAAAACATTCAAACCACAAAAATAAGAATGCAGCCAGAAGAAGCACACAACTCTTTGAAATTATACACACTGATATATGTGGACCTTTTGATGTCCCAACATTCGGAAAAGAAAAATATCATCACATTTATTGATGATCTTTCACGTTATGGTTATGTCTATTTGTTGCATGAAAAATCTCAATCAATAATTGCCTTAGAGGTATTTGTGGATGAGGATGAAAGACAATTAAACAAAGGTGAAAATTATAAGATCTGAAAGGGGTACGGTGGTGAATATTATGGAAGGTATACTGAAAGTGGACAATGCCCAAGTCCATTTGCTAAATTTCTTGAAAAACGTGGTATTTGGGCTCAATACACAATGCCCGGTACACCGCAACAAAATGGTGTTGCAGAAAGGTGTAATCGTACCTTAATGGAAATAGTTAGGAGTATGGTGAGTTATTCTTCTTTACCCTTATCATTATGGACATATGCTTTAAAAACTGCCGCTTATTTATTAAACATGGTTCCTAATAAGGCAGTTTCAAAAACACCTTTAGAACTGTGGACAGGAAGGAAACTTAGTTTAAGGCACCTTCATGTTTGGGGATGCCTGGCGGAGATACGCATTTGTAATCCACATGAAAAGAAACTGGATTCAAGAACAACTAGTGGATTTTTCATTGGTTATCCAGATAAATCTAAAGGGTATAGATTCTATTGTCCTAGCCATACTACTAGAATCGTTGAAACTGGAAATGCTAAGTTCATTGAGAATGATAACATAAGTGGGAGCGTTGAACTACGAAAAGTGGGACTTAAACAAGTTACGATGAAAGATTCTCTGATATCTTCTTCTCAATTTGTTGTTCCTATGCGTCGAATTACTCTCCCTGGAGTTACTTAAATTTCTCATCCTGCAACGGTTGAACAATTTAATCACATGCCTGAACAACAAATTAATGATAAAGAGATTAATGATTAATCACTCCATGTTGAAGTTAACAATGAACCCACAAATGATATTCCTACAGAAGTAGCATTAAGAAGATCTCAAAATACAAAGGAGATCAACTATATCTGATGATTATATGGTTTACCTTCAAGAATCTGATTTTGATATTGGAATTGATGAAGATCCAGTTTCATTTTCACAGGCTATAAATAATCCAAATTCTACTAAATGTGTCGAAGCCAGAAAAGATGAGTTAAAATCAATGGAACATAATGAAGTATGGGATCTTGTTGAATTGCCTGAAGGTTGTAAGCCCGTTGACTGTAAATGGGTTTTTAAGACCAAACACGACTCAAATGGCAATATTGAACGATACAAGGCCAACGTGTTGCCAAAGGTTTTACTCAAAAAGATGGTATTGATTTCAATGAAACATTTTCACCTATTTCAAAGAAAGATTCATTTAGAATAAGAGTTAATCAATGATTTGGTCCATCAATTATTAGCGAACTGTCAATGTAGTCCCTCAATTGCTTATTCATCGATTTGGTCCCCGAAAATAATTATTTTTAGTCGATTTAGTCCCTCCGACCGTCGACGGAAGACAGCCTGAGGGACTAAATTGACTAAAAATAATTGTTTTCGGGGACCAAATCGATTAATAAGGCATAGCTCGACTCGCTAAAATGGATATATAATGAAGCGAGTTTGTAGCTTATGGGTTCACGCAGAGACCCTTTGATTCTAATCAAATATACTCTCCCACGGTAAATGGCATTAAGTTTCGCTACATAATACCATTGGTAGAATAATAAATTTAGATATGCAGTAGTTAATATTTATTTTGAGAAATCTCTGATCGATTTATAATCCCGAAATGAGAGAATGAGAATCGTAGCATGTATGGTATTAAATTACAATGGTCTTTATATGACCGGAAATAGTTAATAACTGATTGAGTATTTCTCCTCTTGAAGAAGGAATATGTATTAATTATGTGTCATTATGTACCCTTTAAAGAGTTGCGAATGCAGTTATTATCCTCATGAAGAAGGAATAATATGTGTTGGAAAAATAGCATTTTAAGTGGCTATTTTGTGGTACAATTATCAGTGGGGTCCACTCCCGATTTGGATAGGGTCAAAGTGGATTGATATATTGTACGCTCAAAAAGGATAATGAGTGAATAAGATATTGATTCTCAAAGTATACACATTAAGTTGGGAAAATGAAGGGAAAAAGATGAGCTTTTGCCCCACATTGGTTTGGGAAGAGGATTTGCCCCACTATTTATACAAGAGCCTTTCTAAGGCTTATTGAATTGTATAGCATAGAGGCTTTCTCTCGTGCGCAGGGGGTGAGGGGTGCAAATCAAATCCCAAACTGAGAAGGAAAGTGCACTCGTAGTAGTGAAGCTCGGAGTAAAATAGCGCGAACCATTCAAAGGTTTTGGACTGTTGCGAGATTCAATTCATCCAATTTTAATTTTTGAATTAAATCTCAAATAACGGTGGCTGTTTCAGGTGTTACAAATCGTGCATTAAATGTCAAGAGTGAACAAGAGTGACACAACACACAACTCACCTTTTCTTCTCCAAAACTCTACTCCTACTCCATTCTTGAAACACATCCTACTCCATTCTTGAAACTGTGTTCTACCCCGTGCTCTAGCTCGCCGGGTTCGTTCGTTTGGGTGCTCAAACGTCGAACCGTAGTACGTTTTATCCTCGAAAACCTAGGCCACAACGCTCCTAGCACTTTTGGGAGGTTGCAAATAAGGTTTTAAGGAAAAAGAGTGTATACTCGACTCGTACTTACCCTCTTTCTTCCTCTTCTTCTTTCTTGTTTTGGATTATGCTCTAAGCAAAAATCCTTGTACTATATTTCGTATATAGTTGTCGATTGGAATTATAATCTGAGGATTATAACTGTTCCATTTTGGTTGATATATATATATTTTCTGTAGATATATATATATATATATATATATATATATATATATATATATATATATATATATATATATATATATATTTATTTATTTATTTATTTATTTATTTGAGAACATTATAGTAAATTGATCCATATAACCTAAAATATAACCATTAACCAAATAAGGTAATATTATATTACACAATCCAAGCCAAACACATAAGGTAATCCTATTACGTAGGGTAATCCAAGAACATAGAAAGAATATAGAGAGCATTTAGAAAGACTAAATATTTTGCATTACTTAGATTTGCTTGTCATTTATTCAAGTGAGCTTACAACCTTAAAAGGGGGGGGGGGGGGGGGGGGGGGGGGGGAGAAACTCCTAGATTGCCTCCAATCGGTATATCGTGCATCAGGTTGCACAATGCATTGTGCGTTCTTGCCCAAAACGACGTTATTTTTATAAGTATTACTTTGCAATTTTGTTACAGTTTTTTTTTTTTTTGAAAAATATATGTGGTGCTTTATTAAAAATATGCCGAAATAATGTCAGGTGGGAGAAGATCCCAGTACATAGCAGCCGATTGCTGATATGCTGAAGTAGCTAAAGCATGAGCTATAAAATTGTCTAGTTTAGAAATAAAGTGGAAAGAACCAGACTGAAAATAAACTGTAGCTGCTCTGCAGGCATCAATGGCATAGCCGTCGTAAGTGCGAAACGTAGTAGGTGATGTAGTAAGATAACGTTGTAGCATTAAACAATCTGTATATATCTCGATGTTCTGCTCCCCTTGGTCCTTTAACCATGTCATAGCCTCCTTGCATGCTAATGCATCGGCCATAAGAGGTGAGAAACAATCCGGGAGTGGTGCACTGAAGGCCGAGACATACCCTCCATTCATGTCCAAGAGGATTGCCCCAACCGTAGCCTTGCCTGTATTTTGCATAAACCCAGCATCGATTCGATAGAGCCTCCGAGATGGCTCCTCCTGTACAGCATCGTGAGCCCCGAGTGGCGCCTGAGCGCCAAGATGAGGAGATTGCGTTGGCGGCAGTGCTGCGTGGCTTTGAGCTACCGGCGGATTTGCGTGTTTCCATGCATGCATTGCCGTGGTCGCAGCTGCCAGCAAGGTTTGTGGCCGTGGTAATAGTGCATTCCAAACCGCCCCGTTCTGTGCTCTCCAAATATTGTAGAGGATTGATGCTGCATGTAACATCCCATCAAAATCTAAAACATTTAGGAGTTCACCAAACCAAATATGAAAAACATTCGTCATAATATTGGGGATTGGAAGGTTGGATCGGTCCCAAATGTTCATTGCAAATTCACATAACACCAAGGCATGTATAGTGTCCTCTTGAGATATTCCACACATGGCACAATATGGGTTCACTTCAACCCTCTTTATAAGCAAGTTAGAGGTGGTAGGCAGTATATCACAAATGGCTCTCCATAGGAACATTCTCCATTTTGTGGGGATTTTGAGTTTCCACAAGGTTAACCATTTTGTAAAGGTCTCATTCTCATTCCCATAATTACCAACTATTAATCTGTAACCGTCTTTCACAGAATAAACTCCTCTTGGGTCCCCAGGCCAATACCAAGTATCATCATAATCCGAAGAGACTGGTATTTTTAGAATATTTGCAACATCACCAGGCTGAAAAAGATCAGTTAAGTGCCCGAGTGAAGTGGCTACGAGAGGGAGATGCCAATACAAGAAGAGTGCTTCTGGAAGCAAAATGCCCGAGTGAAGTGGCTACGAGAGGGAGATGCCAATACAAAATACTTCCACTCAATTGTGAAAGAGAGACACCGAAGGCAACGAATCTCATCTATAAAGGATACAATGGGACGGTTGTTAATCACGCAAGCCGAAATCAAGGATGAAGCAGTCAGGTTTTTCTCCGAGCTTTTTTCAGCCGAGAACAACCACGGCTTGGACAATCTGCTCCAGTGCCTGAACACGGCCTTGAGCCCTCAAGATGCTGACACACTCATGGCGCCACTCTCGCATGAATGGCCCGTTTGGTTCACGGAATAGGCCGGGAATGGCATAGCATTCCCAGTAATAGGCATATTCCTTTTGTTTGGTAACCATTTCTATTACCAGGAATAATATTCCTGGTAATAGCCTATTGCCTCAAATAAGGTAATAGCTATTACTAGGCCCCTGATATTATCCTATTACTGAACACTCAGGAATAGATTTTAGAATCTATTTTCTTTTTTACCCCTTTCTTTAACCTAATTTTTTTATCCTATATATAAATATATAAATTTATCCTATTTCACCACCGTTTTCGCCACCACCACCATCACCGCCGCCGCCGCCACCACCACCGCCGCCCCCACCACTGCCACCGCCACCACCACCACCACCACCCCAGCACCACCATCGCCACCACCACCACCATCGCCGCCGTCGCCGCCACCACCACCACCATCGCCGCCGTCGCCGCCACCACCACCACCATCGCCGCCGTCGCCGCCACCACCACCACCGCCACCAGAACCACCACCCAGCAGCACCACCGTCACCACCACCACCACGGCCACAACTGTCGCCGCCCCCACCACCACTGCTACAACCGTCAACCCCCACCACCACTACCACCCAGCACCACCACCACCACCACCGCCACCACCACCACCGCCGCAACCACCACCACCACCACCATCGCCACAATCACATATTTTTATAAGGGTATTTATGCCTTTTAAAATATATTTCATTTCTATTCCTTAAATCAACCAAACACTGTAATATAATTCCTAAAGTCTATTCCTTCCGCGAACCAAACAATAGAATATAATTTCTATTCTATTCCTTTCCTATTCCATTCCTTATGGAATAGTATTCCTATTATCTCAAAGTTCATTCCGTGAACCAAACGTGCTGGAAGAAGTTAAAGATGCGGTTTGGAAGCTAGATCTTGACAGTGCAGCCGGGCCTGATGGTTTCTCGGGGGCGTTCTTCCGTCACTGTTGGGAAATTGTGAAGGATAATGTCTTTGGGGCAGTTCAGGATTTCTTTCTAGGGGTACCTGTTCCCCGGGCAATGGCGAGTGCAGAAATCGTGTTAATCCCGAAGAAGACCCATCCGGACTCGTTTGCAGATTACAGGCCTATTTGTTTGTGTACCTTTATCAGTAAGGTTCTAACACGACTATTGGCTACGAGGTTGAATCCGGTCTTACCAAAATTGATTTCCAGAGAGCAATCGGGGTTTGTGGCGGGGCGCAATATCTAGGATAATATTCTCCTTGCCTTTGAATTGCTGCAATTTCTTGAAAAGAAGTGTCGAGGCTCTATTGTCATCATTAAACTGGATATGATGAAGGCCTTCGACGGGGTGTCCTGGCCTTTTCTTTGAGAGGTACTGAAGAAGTTTGGCTTCCCGGAGTTATTTGTCAATCTCATCATGCGAAATTTAAAGGCCCACAAGACTCTCAATACTGGTGAATGGCGAAAGCCGCGGGTACTTTCAGCCTTCAAGAGGTGTTAAACAAGGTGACCCGCTATCCTCGCTCCTCTTTATCCTGGCTTACGAGGCTCTGTCCCGATCCCTTATTCTGAATATGGGTGTTGGTCTGCTCACACCATACTCTACGGCCCCAAGCTGTCTTTTGATCTCACACTTAGCGTTCGCTGACGACATTGTTATCTTTGTAAATGGCACATCATCGTCTTTGAAAGCTCTAACAGACGTCCTGAATGACTATCAAGCATGCTCTGGCCAGAAAATCAATTATAATAAAAGTTTCTTTGTGACTTTGAATTGGTGCACACGTAGAAGGACGAGCGAGATGTTGCGACTTCTGGGCATACAACAATCTGCCTTACCATTTCGTTATCTAGGAGTCAATCTCTTTAAAGGCAGGAACCGGCCCCTCTTTTATCATCACCTTCTGGAAAGAGTTGACAATAAACTACTCAGCTGGCAACGCAAATTGCTCTCCCTGGGCGGGAGACTGACTCTCCTATGGCATGTCTTGTCCACAATCCCTTTATTTACTATGGATTCGGTCCCTCTCCCGCGACAGATTCAATCAGCTCTAGAGTCCATGTTTGCTAATTTTTTGTGGGTTGTTGAAAATGGTAAGCCTAAGCGACACTGGGCTGCTTGGCGAAGGGTTTGTTTCCCAACTGATGAGGGCAGGTTAAGCTTCCGATCGCTAGGAGCTGTGCAACAAGCTTACTCATCAAAGTTGCTATTCGGTTACCTAAAGGGCGGCTCTCTTAGGAGTAATTTCATGCATGCCCTATATTCTCCTGGTCGAAGATCTGCTTCAATTACTTGGAAGCTTATGCAACATCTCGGGGACTTTGTGGATGACAACACGGATGTTGTTACTGATAAAATAATTTGGACTCCCGATCCTTATGGTGAGTTTTCTCTTTCATCAGCTTACGATGAGCTGCGATCCGGAGCAGCTACAAGCCTATCTTCCAAGTGCATTTGGGGTGGAGGGATCCCGTCGAAGGTTTCTTGGTTTATGTGGAGGTTGCTTCACGGTTATTTTCCTTTTCTAGATATTATTCAAAATTTTAATGTCTGCTTGCCCTCGGTTTGCCCTCTTTGTCATCAAGCCTCAGCAGAGTTAGAACACTGCCTCTATCATTGTGGTTCCTCTCAGCAGGTCTGGACCTTCTTCCAGGGTTTTTTTGGTTCGACGACTGGTGCGTCCTTGTTGCGTTCGGAGTGCCACGCTTGGTGGTTACTTGCGCCCCCGGGCTCGGCGACTGACTGGTTTGGAAAACTGATGCCATGCCTTATTCTTTTTGTATCTTTGATTGCTTGCCACTTGAAACATCCATCAGGTGGGTCCAGGAGACGATTTTCTGCTCTCAGCCGGTTTCTTGAGAAGATTTCACATGCCGCCTAAAAAGGTAACCATTTGGATAAAATGGCTCACAGCTCCCGCGGGCAAGCTCAAGCTCAACACTGACGCGGCCTTCGGGGTTGATGGAGCGGCGGGTGGGGCGTGTTTACGAGACTGTCGTGGGCAGCTCATAGCAGGACTCTGCTTCCCGCTCGAGGCCTCATCAGCACTAGAAGCCGAAGCTTTGTCTCTCCAGCGTGCTCTTTATTGGTGCATTATTGCTTTCGCTAGAAGTCCATCCTCGGTTGAAGTGGATTCTCTTTCCCTCGCAACCTTGGCGAGGAAAGAGACGTCCAAGATACCCTGGAGGATTTCAAACGTGGTGCACTTCATCCGCGGCTGTCTGCGTGCTTGGGGCTCAACGATAAGCCATGTTTATCGGTGGGCCAATCAATTGGCAGATGCACTTGTTTCAGAGGGCCTACTTAGCCTGTCCCCACGTCTTTTTAATACCGCTAATTCTTTGCCTGTACATGCCAAGATGGCTTTTTTGTATGATCTTAGAGGCTTTGCCTCTCATCGAGCTGTTCGCCTTTAATAAATCTCCTTTCATTTAAAAAAAAAAAAAAGATACTGCACTTACTAAAATGAGTAAAAGACATTTTTGGTCCTCCTTAACAAAATTAGACAATTTATGGACACTCATATAAAGACGAGTACAATTTTGGTCCTCCGTCAATATTCCCATTAGATAGGGGTAACTTTATCTTGTTAGACCTCCTTCCTCCTTCCTCCTTCCTCCATCATTCTTCCTTCTTCCTTCTTTTTCCCTCTTACTGAGTACTGACTACTGAACAAACGAAAAAAAAAAAAAATCCATCGTAGAATTGGAGATCTCAGCGAACTCACCCTTCAATTTCGTTTGTTTTGGTAGGGGTTTAACTTCCGATTAGATTTCTTCCCCAAACAAACCCTTCTTGTTCGTTTCTTCCCCAAACTCAATCCAATTTCCTTCCCCAAATTCACATCAATTTGAGACTTCACAGCTCTCGCAAAGAAAATCAATAAGCTAGGGTTTTGATTGTGGCCAAGTTTTCTGGGTGGAGGAGGCGGGTGAGCGGACGAGAGTGGTTGCGACGGTTGCAGAGATTGGTCATGCGGAGGATGGGATGAGAAGGGTGGAGAGAGAGGAGGTGGCGGCGACGGAGGCTTAGATCTGTTCGGATCTGGGATTTGAAACACATCTGCTCGGATCTGGGATTTTTCGCACGTTGAAGATGACCGTGAACTCCATGGGAGAGGATCTGTTCTGGGCAACCAGCGGTGACGATGGCGGGAGCTTTGGGGTGATTTTAGCCTACAAAATTGAAATAGAATGCCACCGTCGGAAGCAGAGGTCGTCATTGCTGGATCTGGAGCGCCCCACATCTGCTACACGCTGGAAAGGACCAAAGGTCACCGAAGCTCATCGAGGAAGACCGTCGTTGCCGCCGTCGACGAGAAGAAGAGAAAGAGAGGGGAAGCGGAGCTCGCTCGTCGCTGCTAGAGGGACTTCTCTCGTCGCCACTACCGCACCTTGTCGCCGCTTCGGCGGAAAACCAGACGCCACCGGTGGGGTGTTGCAGCTGTTGGTGAGCTTTTCTACTGTCGATTTACCATTGAGAAGAGGGAGAGAAGAGAGAGAGAGGGAGAGAGAGAGAGAGAGAGAGAGAGAGAGAGAGAGAGAGAGAGAGAGGAAGAGAGGAGGAGATGGGGGTTATTGGTGGATTAAACTTGTTTGTTGTTGGCAAGGAAGAAGAAGGTTGAGGATGGGTGGTATTATGGCTGCCATTATTGTTGTTGTTTTCGTGAATAGAGAGAAACAAAGAGAAAATGGGTCTCTTGTTGAAAAGACGCAATTATCCCTACTCAAACGGGGTATCTAACGGAAATATTGACGGAGGACCAAAATTGTCCTCGTTACAGTAAGAGTGTCCATAAATTGTCTGATTTTTTTAAAGAGGACTAAAATTGCCCGTCCCACTATAAGTCTAGGATAAAAAATGTCTTTTACTCTACTAAAATAGTATAAATCACTTATACATCTAGCTTTTGTGCTCTTTACCAATGCAAGATTGAGCAAAATAGAGTAGAGTTACCTTAAAGGAATGTGAACAACGTAACAATGAGAAATTTGACCTTTCTTGGTTTAATGAGTTCACCTACTTAAAATGGTAGAAATATTGAAATAATTTACAGATTTATGGTTTGGTCTTGATATGCACGAGTGTATGACTAAAAGTAATGCAAACTTAAATTGATCAAATATAATTACCTAAAAAGAATGTGGGCGATGATGATAAATCAAGTCTGCATAGAAAGAAATAAGTTCACTAGCCTGAAATAGTAAAAAACTTTACGGTTTGTTTCATGTACCCCTACAAGACAAAGGCGACATTTGGTTCTAGTCATCTTAGATTACCTAGGTAATCTGAGTCTGGTAATGTTATATTACCTTGTTTGGTTCAAGTTATGAGATTATCAGGTAATATTATATTATTACCTGAAAGCTGATGTGGCGGTAATGTTTCGAGATAATGTGAGTACCCCATTTTCTTAGGTAATCTTATTACATTGAATTATTCCAACTTTTCCCTTGTTAACTAATACTAATAATAATAATAACAATAATAATAATAATAATAATAATAATAATAATAATAATAATAATAATAATAATAAATATACATGTTTTTAAATTTATATATTTAATTTTTTTTAATAATTAAGCATTGATATACATTTATACATATAAATAAATAAATACACACATATAAATATAAGGGAAAATTGTAAAAAATGTCCCTCTATAATATGCCAATTATGAATGTCACCCCTGAATTATGAGTGGTGTAAATGTTGCCCCTCAATTATCAAAATGGTGCATATATAGCCCCTCCCGTAACGGATCTGTGGTTCCCCACCGCTGTCCCTCGCTGGTATTTCGAATCGAGGGAGGGAAAAAATAATTAAATTACATATTTACTCCGACTTAACGGTGTCGTACACTAACGGGAAACCACATGTCCGTTACGGAAGGGGCTATATGTGCACCGTTTTGATAATTGAGGGGCAACATTTACACCACTAATAATTCAGGGGTGACATTGATAATTAGCATATTATAGAGGGGCATTTTTTACAATTTCCCTATATATATATATATATATATATATATATATATATATATATATATATATATATATATATATATATATATATATATATATATATATATATATATATATATATATATATATATATATATTTATTTATTTATTTATTTATTTGAAGACATTATAGTAAATTGATTCATATAACCTAAAATATAACCATTAACCAAATAAGGTAATATTATATTACACAATCCAAACCAAACACATAAGATATTCTTACATTCCCAAAATCTCACATTACCTTCTTGGAGGTAATCCTAATACGTAGGGTAATTCAAGATTCATGTACCCCTACAAAACTAAAAGTAATGCACATGATATGCTAGAGTATAATTACCTAAAAGGAAGGTGAAAAATGACCAAAAAAAAAAATCGGTCTTTGTTGGAGGAAATTAGTCCACTTGCTTGAAATTCTAGAACTATATATGTTCAGATCTAGGGTTTAATTGTAAAATTGATGCAAGAATAAAGGTAATGCAAGTGAAATAGAGTACAATTATCTAAAAAGGATTGGAGGTGAACGGTGATGAGAAATCCAGTCTTCAATTCCATGGGGTAAATGAGTTCGCATGCCTAAAATGGTAATACAGAAAGAATATAGAGAGGATTTAGAAAGACTAAATATTTTGTAATACTGAGATTTGCTTGTCATTTATTCAAGTGAGCTTACAGCCATGGGGGGGGGGGGGGGACTCCTAGATTGCCTTTAATCGGTATATCGTGCACCAGGTTGCACAATGCATTGTGCGCCCTTGCCCAAAACGTCGTCGTTTTTATAAGTATTACTTAACAATCTTGTTACAGTTTATTTTTTTTTTCTTTTTTAATACGTGTGTTTATGTGCATTCTGTTAAGAGTTTATGTGTATTATGTTAAGAGTTTATGTGTATTATGTATGATGTTAGATTATGTATATTATGTTAGGAGTTTATGTGTATTATACTATACAATTATGTACATACGAAACAAAGATTTTTTTTAATTTTTTTTTAGAAGTTAACGACAGAAACGAGAGAAGAAGTTTCTTTAATAAAAAAACAGATACAAAACGACGTCGTTTTGCGCCAGGGCGCACAATGCATTGTGCGCCCTGGTGCACGATATAATTTGCCGACTACCTCATAGTCCTTATTACATTAGAAATAGGAAGCCCTGGCCTTATTACGTTATGAATAGTAAGCCCAGTCTTACTAAACTCCTAAGTTGCGTCGTATTGGGTATCTTTCTTGGGCCCTCTTGATCTAGTTATCCCTTGGGTTGGTTCACACAGCCCAGGCCCTTTTGGCTAACCAATTTAATGTGACCAACTGCCTAGGGGCGGTCCGACCGGTAAACTTAATATGTCATCCATCAGTATAAACTATGTTATTTAGTTTCATTTTATATACACAATATGTTCATTTTAATAATGCTAAAGTATTATTTTAATTTTACTACAAATTTATTTGACAATATACATATTTGTAGCGTATCACCATGGTCCACGTATAACGATTGTGTTAATCTCATTAGGCCTGGCCTAACCAACCCGCTTGATATCATCCTTTCCCCTGGTGGTGATTAAGGCAATTTATATCCTGCACAGGGCGCGCATTGCATTGTGCGCCCTGATGCAAAACGACGTCGTTTTAGATTTTTTTTTTTTTTTTGAAATTTTGCTACCCTGTGTTGTCGGTTACTTTTCTTTAAAAAAAAATCTCATCTTAAAAAATGTACATAATTTTATACTAGAATACACATAATTGTATACATGAATGTACAGAATTGTATAACAAAATACACATACTTTTTTTTTAAAAAAAAGATAATACATTTAATCTACTCCGTATTTTAACATAATAAATATCAACTCTTAACATAATACACATAAATTTCCTGTTTTGGATGTACATAATTGTATAAAAATATCTACATGGTTGTATAAAAAATGTACATAATTATATTAACAAATACACATAATTTATAAACAAATACACATAATCACGTCAACTCCCTACATAACTTACCAAAACGACGTCGTTTTGGGAGGCGCGGGGCGCACAGTGCTATGCGCGTAATTGAATGAGTGACTTGTATTACTCTTCTCAAAACATCATTTCCCCTGGTGGTGAATAATTAACAGTGATTAAAAAAAAAAAAGAGAGAGAAAAAAAAAAAAAAAAGATAACACCAGAAACTGAGACATGTATGTGTTTACTTACAAAATAAATTCTCTACCAAGTACCAAACACAAGCAAATTTCCTTAAACATTACAATATTATATGGTGCAAAACATGCAAGTGAAAATTTCTCTCATTTTAAAAATGCTTCCTCTCTTTGATATGCTAAAGGTTTGAAAACACTCAAATTATCTGCTACAAAATGTAAGCAGAAACTCATTTTCATCGATCTTTAACAAAATCAAATCCTCAAATTTTCATGCTGTTTGAACACATTACAAGTTGTGAATGAAGCATATAAGTTAAGCTAATTGTCAAACGCCCCTTATAATTGATTTTTTTTGGGGTGTACGGTGTACCCAAGGTTAGTTGGTATGACCACTAATAGTATTAGTTGGTTGTAGAAATATATTTTGGTAAAGTAGTTATTTTCTATTAGCTGATTGCATATAAAATGATTTTTAAGAAAATGAGTGTATTGTGTTATTTTAAGTTGTAAATATATTAGGAGGTATGAACTCTTAATCAAAATAAATGATTATACAATTTAAGTCACCAATTATACTTTTTTCTAAGAACATAAGGTCAATTATATGAGTGCATTAGTTTTTTTTTTTTCATTTTTGAATAATACTGACTCTGTTACAATGTAGAGCCAATAGTCCACCTCCAATGAAGCTCGAACCCACAACATCCCATATGGGGGAGCAATTTGGTGCTAGTGGATCACAAGGTCCTTGGCTTATTATTATTACTAGTTTTTTTACATGCTTTGCGTGAATGGGATAATGGCCAATGACTATTTTTAAATAAGTATTTCAAAGTATATCAATGCAATATTATATAGGAAATGTTCATGGATAAGTAAATAAATATTTCATTTGTTTATTTAACTCGGTAATTTAAAGTATATAAATGCAAGATAATTTATGACAAATTGATTATAATTGTCACTAAAATAAATTTTCAACTTTGTAATAACGCTAGTCTAAAATACTTAATTAGTCTAAAAGGGATAGTCTAAATAAATACTACTTTTGGTTTAAATTTCTCTAATTCTTCTTAATTCTCTTATCGGTAGTATTGTCATTGTCTTCATCTTCAGTACATGTCCTTTTTTTTTTTTATTAGTAGTGTGTCATGTGCAATTGGATTACTGGTTGCATGGAGGGATTCATCGTGCAATGAGATTATGGTGTAGGAAGCTTTCGATTTGTCATGCTATGTATATAATTGGGATCTTAGTTGTACTATAAACTCTTTATCTTACAAGCACCTATTGATATTTGGTAGTGGTAGTTTTATCCCTACATGTTTCATGCATTGTGATATGTGTGTCGTAGGTTATCATGTTAAAGTATTGAACAAAATATTAATATTTATTATATTTGTATAAAATACTTGGTAAATGAATATATATATATATATATATATATATATATATATATATATATATATATATATATATATAACATATTTTGTATTATATTATAACTTTGATACAGAGTATTTAATTACAAGATAATGTAAAAAGAAGACAATGGACAATGTAGTGAATATAATAAATTTGAAGGTAATAAATCTTTGAATTGTAGAAAATAAAGATAATATAACTAATGAAATTATATCTCTTTTTAAAATTTTTATAATGAATAATTTTTTTTAAAAATAAAGTCATTATAGACATCTAATTTTAAAGTAATTAAATGCATATGTATTAATTTTTGTTGTAGCCACTAATTTATTTAATTTAATAAGAGTAATAAAGTGGCGTATATACTTTTCATCAACAATAATGAAATTATTGATTTTTTTAATGAAATTAGTGGATGTCAACGTTGTCAATTCTTTGGAAAATGGTCCTGTCGTTTTAGAGTCCAAGTGTAATTGTATTTATGATCAACAACTTTGTAATTACGTCACGCAAGTCTGACAATGATGTAAGAACAATTTTGTCCGAAAAAAATATAAGAGTATAATATTTGTAAAGTAATGTACAATTGTACCATATATTATAAAAATATATACAAAAAATATTAATCCCATAATGACCTAAATCATTCCAATAATGTAAAAGCATAATTGAAATATTAAGTTTTGTTCTAAATAATCAAAAGAAGATTAACTAAACCAAAAAAAAAAGAAAAAAAAAAAAAAAAAAAAAAAAAAACCTTAACCTAATTAAATTTTATTTTTATTGCAAGAATATCAAATGATTTTTAAAGTTCCTAATTTATAATCTTTAATGCTCAACTTTGAATGCTATGTATTTAGTTGAGCTAATTATTTGACCAAAGTTTATGTTAAATTTTATATTATATATATATGTTTAATACATTTTAACATATTCGTAGTATATGTGTAACAATTATGCCAACTCTAATTGGGATGTGGTTCGAACCTAAGATCTTTCTTATAGAAATTAATGATAAGTTAAGAATAATAAATAGTTAACGGAATATTCCGTTACTAAAGTTTATACTAACGGAATTTAAGGTTATTTAAGGGATGAAAATAATATAATAGAGGGTAAATAAGAAAAATCATTAAAAAATATTAAAATCAAAATAATATGAACCATTCATTTTAAGAAACAATTACACAAACATTTTTTTTGTTCCAGTTAAGGGCCTAACATTATTGGCTCTTATTAGATTTGTAGATTTGTAGATTGTAGATGTAGATGTAGATGTAGATGTAGATGTAGATGTAGATTGTTATTGTTATTGTTATTGTTATTGTTATTGTTATTGTTATTGTTATTGTTATTGTTATTATTATTATTATTATTATTATTATTATTATTATTATTATTATTATTATTAAATGATAAGACCACAAGTCCACAACTCGTGTCAAACCCAAAAGTCCACAACCCATAAATACAAATAGAAAATCACTATCCACAATATTTTCCTTCGCAGCAAATCGAAGGTGAAGAAGACGGCGACGCTTAGATCAGAGGAGAAGAAAACAGCTAAGAAATTAGCGAAGGTGGTGTTCAGAGCATTGGTTAGGGACTATGAGTTTAGAACTAGTTGACCGTGAGATTGTGAGCTCAGAACTAGTCAACTGTGAGAATCGAAGATGAAGAACCGATGATTGGAGATGGCAACTGTGGGTTAGCTCGTTTCTTAAATCAAGTTGGTAGTATTTTCCACTGTTGTTGTTGTTGTTGTTTTTTTTCTCTTTTTTTTTTGTTTCCTTTTAATTTGTGAATTAAAAAATCTAGGGTTTTTGTGTGTTATGAATTTTGAGGATGAAGATGACTTCCTTTCTGAGTTAACTTGTTTCTTAATTTGGGTTGGTAGTATTTTCAATTATTTTTTTCTTTACTTTTAATTTGTGAATAAAAAAATATACATCTTGTGTTTTGAGTTTTGGAGAAGAAGATGAACACCTTGGTTTGTCAAATATGGAAAAACTTCAGGAGTAATAATCCATGAGAGAGAAGATACGGATAATTTTGGCTTTTAGAAGAAGTTGGAATAAGCTAATTGCCCTAATCAGCTATTCCATAAGTTATTCTACCAAACATTAAATTTGGTTATTCAAAATTGGTCAAAAAATAGCTCAATCAGTCATTTTCCAAACACTCCTTTGCTATAAAATTCTTGCAACTAAATTTTCAAAGGAGTTGTTTGGCAAATGGCTGATAGCTCGTAGCTTATAGCTGGTAGTTAATAACTTATCGAGTTAGCATATAGTTAATAGCTGATTGAGTTAGTTGGTTTGACCAGTTGATAGTATTTGCTAGTTGTAAAAATAGGCTTGGTAAATTATTTATTTACTATTAGTTGAATATATGAATGTACATAATTTTTTATATATTATCAAATAATGTACATTCAGTATATAAATAATATACTTTTAGTATATTAAAAATATATATTGCATTCATGGTCCACACAGCTATGTGGACTACACAATAATTTACCTTTTGGTATGTGTTTGGGCTGGATGTAATGTTTGGATGAAGATAAGACAATCATTATGATGTGCAATCGTGTGCACCATGCATGGTGCACACGGTTGCGAACGACGCTGTTTCACTATGGTGGAGTAACGGTGCCGTTAGTGGCGCCGTTTAACTCCACCAATCAATTTTTTTTTAAACTCCAATCGACTGGATTTCCACCATTTTCGGTGTGGATATATAGTTCACTAATTCTGGATATATAGTTCACTAATTCTGGATATATAGTTCACTAATTCTGGATATATAGTTCATTAATACTGGATACATAGTTCATTAAATCTTGATATATAATTCATTAATTCTGGATACATAGTTTACTAATTCTGGATATATAGTTCATCAATTCTGAATATATAGTTCATTCATTCTAAATACACAGACGCAATGAACTGGCATAAGCCAAAACAGAGTACCAGTGACCGGTGTGGATATATAGTTCACTAATTCTGGATATATAGTTTATTAATTATGGATATACAATTCATTAATTCTGGATATATAGCACAACATAACGCCGTTAACGGCAATCGAAAATGATTTTTTTCTTAAAAGTCGAACGCGTCGTTTTTAATCAAAACGACGCCATTTTTGTAATCGTGTACACCATGCACGGTGCACAGTTACACAGCATAATTTGCGAAGATAAGAGTTGTAAATTTGGCTTGTAATGCTTTAAGATTGTATTCGAAATTCTAAACTATCATCACTGAATTATATAATTAACTATTTATCAAATGATGAATTATAAATTTATAATTAATAATTAAGTCACTAATGTATATTCGCACACTTTTTTTTTTTTTGAAAGCCAAAAGCATTGGCATATATTAATGAAGGAAAGAAGATATAAAGTCAGGAGGGACAGAGTCCCAATACATAGAGTGTACTGATCAAAAGCTACCGTAGCTAAAGTATGAGCATGTAAATTAACCAATCTAGGAATAATACTAATAGAGCAATGAGAAAAAAAGGGCTATGGTTGCCCGGCATTGGTCCACTACCATCCCTACATAGGATAGGAAGGTTGTAGAACTGGCAAGTAAATAGTTACGGAGATCTGAGCAATCCGTCAAGAGATCCACATCCAATTCATTTGGCTCCCTGAGCCAAGATAGAGCCTCTTTGCATGCAAGTGCCTCTGCCATAAGGGGTGAGAAACAACTCGGGAGTTTGCCATTTGTTGCTGCTTTGAGCGAGCCATCCGGGTGTACAAGTACTACACCGTACGTTGCATCGCCAGTGTTCGGCCGGTATCCTCCGTCGACGTAGCACCGTGGCCGGCCATGTGGTATCGGCGCTGCCACAGTCTCGCTGTGTTGCCGAGTGGCACGGCAGTGCTCCCGGGCATAGGCCTTCATCGCGACTGTTGACCTTCTCCATACACTGACCGGCCGTGCCAACGCACCATTCCATACGGCGTCATTTCGGGCGCTCCATAGGTGATAAAGGACTGCAACCGTCATGCAAAACTGCTCCTCTGTTAAGTTTGCCATAGCTCCCATTAGTCATACCGGGAAAGAAAGAGCAACAATATTTTCAACAAGCAATTCCGAAATATTCCACACAAATTTAGAATAATCACAAGAAACCAGTGTGTGCATAACATTCTCATGAGATAATCCATAGGGCATGTTGGATCTACTTTCACTCACTTTATAATCAAGTTATCCGTAGTAGGGAGAATATCACATAAAGCTATCCATAAAAAAGTTTTCCATTTTGGGGGACCCTCAATTTCCATAATGCAATCCATTTATCAAAGGCACCATGATTATGTTCAAAATCTCCAACAATATGCCTATATGCACTTTTAACAGAATATATTCCCCTCTGGTCACCATACCAGTACCAAGAGTCCTCGCAATCCGCGCTAATTGGAATTTTAGAAATACGGGTTACATCCTCTGGCTCAAATAAATCACTCAGAATATGAGGATCCCATGAGTGTGTCTGCTGGTCAATTAAACCCACCACTTTAGCTACTCGCAGTTCGTCAGGCATAATTGTTTGAACTAAAGGGCTAGGATTATCTGGTAACCATGGGTGACCCCAGATTAAAGTTGTTTCCCAGTTTCTAATCCTTCTTCGAACACCAGAGCAAACCATTTCGTGTGCAGCCATTATACTCCGCCAACAGTAGCTTGGGCAATTTCCAATTTTAGCATCAATAAAAGAGGTTGTTGGGTAATAACGAGCTTTATAAATTCTCGCCTCAAGAGAGGTAGGATTAGTAAGAAACCTCCAAGCCTGCTACCCCAACATAGCCAGGTTAAAGGAACGAAGATCTTTAAAACTCATTCCCCCATATTTCTTAGGGATACACAATATGTCCCATGCCTTCCAATGGATTCCTCTACCTACACCTTTTTCCCACTAGTATTTATTCATTGTTTTTTCGATAGACAAACAAATTGATTCAGGTAGCAAAAAAAATACTCATTGAAAAGGTAGGCATAGATTGGGCCACACTTTTCAATAGTACCTCCTTCCTAGCCTGAGACATCAGCTTTTTGTTCCACGATCCAATCCTCTGTCTGATTTTATCATCCACATAGGAAAAAACAGCCCTTTTGTTTATCCCAATGAAAGATGGCAGACCAAGATATTTCCCAAAATTGGGAGCTTGGTCGACCCCTAAACAATTTGCCACCTCCTCTCTATCTTCCCATGTGGCATTTTTATTAAAACAAATACTAGATTTATGATAATTAACCATTTGACCAGACAGGTTCTCATACCTCATTAAACACTGTTTAATCACACTTGCTTCCTGGATGTTTTCTTTAAAGAATAATAAACTGTCGTTAGCAAAGAAAAGGTGCGATACCAGGGGGGCCCCTCTAGCCACTCTGCATCCGTGAATTGCCCCTGATAATTGAGCTCTCTGTAAGAGTAACGATAATCCCTCTGCACAAATAATAAATAAATAGGAAGATAGGGGATCACCCTGTCTGAGACCCCGGGTAGGGATTATTTGTCCTTTGGGCGCGCCATTCACCACAATATTATATGTTACTGTTGTTACACATAACATAATCAGATCAATCCATCCCTTATCAAAACCCATTTCCTCCACCATTTTCCTCAGGAACGGTCATTCCATCCTATCATATGCCTTTGCCATATCCAATTTTTAAGCTCCCTACCCAACTTTACTGCACTGCTTTCTATTCAAAAAATGGCCAACTTCAGAAGCCACTAAAATATTATCCGTAATTAATCTTCCCGGAATAAAAGCGCTCTGGGATTACGTGATTAGATTTCCCATAAGTGGTTTAATCCGGTTCGCTATCATCTTAGCCATAATTCTATAAAGCACATTACTCAAAGCAATCGGTCTCATAACTGCTACCGTTTCAGGCACACTTTTCTTAGGGATCAGAACCACATTTAATCCATGAGGGAAAACACGCGTGTTAAGAGAGTTGATAATAAACATTGGCACATCCTCCCCAACTACATCCCAAAAATATTGATAAAACCCCAGATTCATACCATCCAGCCCCGGAGCCTTATCAGGAAACATAGCAAAAATTTCCATTTTGACCTCATCACTGTCAAACGGACGCAGCAGGGTATCATTATAGGCCGAGGTAATCCGTGGGATAAAACCATCAAACAAAGGATCACTGCACACAGAATTACTTGAAGCAAAAATTCTGTCAAAATAATCCAAAATAATCGGGTTCATGCTCTCCCCCTCAACCCAATCCCCATCATCATTCTTTAATTTGGCAAAAGAATTCTTTTTCTTGCGGGCAGAGACATACCTGTGATAAAATTTTGTATTGGCATCAGCTCCACATAGCCACTGTTTCTTCGCTCGCTGTCTCCAAAAAAATCCTCCTGAGCTTCCAGCTGGGACAACTGACTTTCGAGATTGTGAAACTCAGTTACCGCATCTGGATCACGTCTGTGTCTAATGGCCTCCTGCTTCATACACAATTGTTTAATGTGGTCCCCAAACTTCTTAAAATGGTCACCACCCCATCGCATCAGACTGTGTCCACAATTCTGCAAACCCTTAGTCCGTCTATCTTGCCAGGCAGTCTCAACCACCTCCCTACACCCTTCATCCAGCAACCAGGCCATCTCAAACCTGAAACCCCTCGCCCCCCTTCCCCTTCGTATGTATGGCACATTAATACTAAGGAACAGAGCCGAGTGATCCGAATTACGCGTCAGAATGTTCTGTACCTCCGCATGGTGATTGACATCTCCCCACGATGTCGTTGTCAAAACCTTATCCAACCTCTCCTCAATCCACTTACTAGTGCCCTTACTCTTCTCCCAGGTAAACTGATGACCTCTCATAAACATCTGTGTCAATCCACACCCTTCCACTGCTTCCCCGAAACCGCGAAGAAGACTATCTGGGTGCGGGTTACCCCCCCCCCCCCCTTTTCTCGTGCTGATATAGAAGATCATTGAAATTTCCAATTACAACCCAAGGTAGTGAGGATCTCTCGCCTAGCGTACCCAATAGCTCCCACGATTCCGTCCTCCTAGTGCGCTCAGGAAAACCATAAAAACATGTCATACGCCATACCCTATCAGCGCCCAATCGAACCTCCACATTCACATGATTCTTAAAGTAGCTCAGGAGTGTAGCCGTATTATTTTTCCTCCAAAGCAATGCTAAACCACCACCATGCCCCTCTTTATCAACGTAAAATAAACCTCCGAAACCAAGCTTGATACGGAGGCGTTCTGCATGCTCCTGTCCAACCATAGTTTCCATTAAGTACACAAAGTCTGGCTTCTTATAGGACACCATGTTCACAATCTCTCGAACTGTCCGTGGATTGCCCACGCCACAGCAGTTCCAATTTAGAGTACTCATTAGGTTGGGCGGGCCTGGGAACCAGTACCCGCCTGCTGCAAGTTTTTTGACAATTCTACCATCACAACATCACCCCCATCCAAATCGTGTCTCACACACCCAGTCCCCGAGCCTTCCCGCCTGCGTTTAGACATGGCTACCACAACACTCTCCTCATCGGTACCGTCCACACCCGCCAGGCTCCCATCTGCCACACGCTGCCCCGTACCTGTTCCTCCCTTCGCCAGAGCAGAATTCTGCCAGATGTGGCCGACGGTAGCAGCCAACTGCCTCCAATCGGCCTCGGTCCCCGACTTCCGCCTGCCCGTAACTCCGGTCCATACGGGTAGTCCTCTACTGGCACTACCGAATCCTTCGCACAACGACAAAACTTATATGCATGTCCAAGAAATCCATAGAAAAAGCAATATGTATGTAGCCGCTCATACTTGAACAAAACCCAACAGCTCGTTTTATCCCGCTTAATGAACTTCATACGACGTTTTAAGGGTTTATCAACAGGTAATGAAACCCTAATTTGATAGAGCGTTTTCCATGGCGCATTCTGAAAACGATCATCCCTTTTGACGAAAACCCCCAGGTAGTTTCCGATTTGCTCTTGAATCAACTTAGACGTATATCCCATGGGTAATTCATGAATCTGTACCCACATGTCAACCGTATCAAGCTTAACATTCACAGGCAGAACTCCATCGGGAACTTGTTTGCAAACGAGTGTACTATTATCAAAAGACCATGGCCCCTCATTAAGGACACGTTGTACATCCGTTATATGATGAAAAACGAAGAGAAAGAGTCCCGGTTGTATCTCAGAAGCCTGAACACCATTCACCGGCTGCTAGACAGAAGCCATGACCTGACTCATAAACTCAAGTTTAACTAGCTTCCTCGTCAAGAACCTGCCAACTATTCCCCATGACTCCTCCACCTCGTTGACCCTCTGCCCTTCACCGTCCGCCTCTACCTGAGGCACGAACGCCGCCTCCTCCTCTTCCAATACGAGATCGGCCCACCTGGCCGTGAGTCTCGCTACAGCAGCACTACTCGACGACGGGGTTGCCATCACAGAGATAACAGTCGCTAGCACACCACACGGTAGGGAACCGCACAATTACTCACGGATGAAAACTCGGCAATCACCGGGGGGGAAAGTCGAAGGAAAACGCCCGGAACCCTAGAAAACCCTAGGTAGAGAGAATTGGTAATGTAGAAGATGGATTAGATGTTCTGTATATTCGCACACTTAATTGCACAGTTTGCACTTGTTTAGTTTTAAGAAAATCCTTAATTTGTTGTTGGCAATTCCATAGATTGCATTTATTCTTTAGTTTAAAAAATATAATTTTTTAAAAAGAAAACATAAAAAACTAACGAAATAACCAAAATAAAAACAAATCCGACCTACCAGATTCAAACAAGAAACCTAAGGATCTCATTCAGGTAATAACCACTACAGTCCTCTGCTCTACCAACTGAGCTAAGGTCGGATGTATCATTTCGTTTACAACGAAAGCTATATAATACTTCCTTTAAATTAAACCATTCAAAATAGTTAATAAAAATGCAATCAAAAGGAACACAATTAACTCTCTAAACAAGTCAAATTTATGCAATTAAATAAAAAATAATATGTACTTCTGATTTTTTATTGACATGGTGGTTAACCATTAAAAAATCATTTTTAAATTCCATTTTAATAATTTTAAATAAAAGAAAATTTTAAAAAAATTTAAAACCCAACACCTATCCCCTTCATCTTTGATATTGAGAGAAAGACACTCCAGCCGAAGACGAAGAAATATTTTCGTCTCTAAGCTAGAGACGAAGATATTGCTTCATCATTAGGACGTAGACTTAGGGGGTTGGCTTTATTTTTAAAATTTTATTTTATTTAAATTGTTAAAATAAATATAAACTTTTAATTTTTAAAATAATAATCGTCATGTCAGTAGAGAACTTAGAGCACATATCACTATAAGATGAAAACTTAGAGCACATATCAGAATAAGTTTAATTGCATGAATTTTTTATTGAAAGGAAAATGGTGTGCCGGCCCTTGTTAGACGGAGATAATCCTACACATGCAGGTCCAGCTCACCACTGTGGATCTATGGGTCTAGGTCTATGACCTCCCTGTGGGTTATTGTACGAATATGGTCATTGAAAATGTTGGTGATTATCTTGGAGTTTTGGTGAGACTGGACGAGAGGAATTACCAATGACCATGGAGAACGTTTTATCGAATTAGGGTTACGCTGAACGTGATTAAACCTCTAAAAAGACGCATGAAATTGATTAAACGCGATAATTCTATAAAAATCTTGATTGGATACACCCCTAAACAAACTTGGAATTTGAAAGGAAATGAATTGCAATTCTATCGTACTAAGGACGGAGTACTAAACATGTTCAATTGATTGTAAATATATATACAGACGATGTCGTTTCACTTTAGCGCCAAATTTTCCGTGCGGACAATTTTCACCCCGCGGATCCAATGCTCCATCCTCTTTTTTTTTTTTTTGGTTGGTTTATTCATCTTAATTATAATACTAGTATTTTCACCCGTGCGATGCACGGAATGAAATTGTTGTAATATATTAAGAATATTTAAATCTATATATAATTATTTAAGAGTTGATTTCACCAGAGGTCGTTTATCTTTCCTGACAATTCCAAATTTAATTCTAGACTATAGTTATTAATTATTACAATTTATTCTATGTTACAACTCTTACGTTAATATTCTTACTATTATTATTAACACTTAATTACTTTTAGATTTATTATTACCACTTATATTATTATTATTATTATTATTATTATTATTATTATTATTATTATTATTATTATTAGTTTCTTTTCAAGTACTGTTAGTATATAATGGTCGTGAGGCACAATAATAATATAACCATAATTAAATATTCTTGTATTGTATTCCAGAGTTAATGCCATTTTTTATCCTAGACTTATTGAGGCATTGACACTTTTCATCCTCCATAATAAAAATTGCCACTTAGTAGACACTGTTATTGGTCGTTGGACAGTTTTGATCCTCCGTCAATGAAGTCGTTTGTTGACCGTGAATTAGAAGGGTTTTTCTATCTTTTTATGTCTTATTCTTCTAATCTTGTTTAGACCAGCGCTGCTGTGACTCCTGTGAGGCGAGATGGCGAGACTTGGCGGCTAAGTAGTAACCGTCGGTAGTGAGTAGCAGCGAGGTTCTTCTCCGGCGAGTTGTGGGTACGGCGGCGAGCATACGAGGCAGTAACTCCTTCCGGCGATGGACCAATAAGGCAGATCTAGCAGTGCAGCAACAGATCCGGCGAGGTTGGGGCCTTCACCGGTGGTTTTTGGTTCCGGTGAAGCAGAGAGGGCAGCAGGTCGGTGAACCCTCCTATGGTAAATAGCAGTTGTAGTTGTAGATGGCGTGATGTAGAATTTGCACCTGTAAGTCCTCCCTTCCATATTGACCACAAATATCCTTCCCATCTCTCTCTCTCTCTCTCTCTCTCACCACAACTACTTGGTGCACAACCTCAAAAACTCTGTTATTCTACCTGAAATTCATTGAAGTTTCAAGCTGAAAATGTGGAATATGCCGCTCCCCAAAAATCGCATTGTCTGAGGTGTTGGAATGGCCGGTGTTGACTTCCTGGCTGCTGTAGCTTCATTCCCCAACCCGGATGATAAAATTCGGAGCACCAGCTTTGAGGTTCAAGGAGGTGGTAACACTGGCAATGCTTTGATAAAACCCGGATGATAAAATTCGTCTTGGTCTTAATCCAAGGATCATATCTAAGGTTGCTGATGACTCGCATGACGAAAGAATACTTGATGAGCTTGAAAGGGATGGTGTTGATACATCTTTTATGGTGGTGTCCAAAGGAGGAAACTCACCATTCACATATGTCATTGTTGACAACAAAAAAAAAAACTTGCACGTGCATTTTCACTCCAGGATATCCACCCATGATATCTGAGGGTCTACATACCCAAATCAAAATTGTCTTCAACGCTTGGAGTAAATATTGTCTACTTAGATGGAAGGCTGCATGAGACTGCTTTGATTGTAGTGCAGGAGGCAAAGAGTAGGGGCATACCTATTATAGTTGATGCAGAAAGGTTAAGGGAGGGGTTGGGTGATATTCCTGACTTTGCTAGTTATGTTGTATGCTCGACAAAATTTTCACAGGCATGGACTAACGCCCTTTCTATTCCAACTGCACTTGTTTCCATTATCTTGAGATTGATGTCAAATGTAAAATTCGTGATTGTTAGTTGGGTGAAGATGGTTTCTTAATGTTAGAAAGGAATAAAGCAGATAACCTCAGTTTGAAGAAATGGATCTAGCAGTGACCAATGGATGGAGAAATACAAGGATTAGAACATAAAAAGACAAAAAAAAAACCCTTTTAATTCACGGTCAACAAACGGCGTCATTGACGGAGGATCAAAACTGTCCAACGATCAATAACAGTGGCTACTAAGTGACAATTTTTATTATGGAGGATGAAAAGTGTCAATGCCCCAATAAGTCTAGGACCAAAAATGGCATTAACCTCTTGTATTCCGTGAGTCACAATAATAATATAACAATAATTAAATATTGTTCAATTCTATATTCTTCTAAGATTTATATTACCATCATTAATTATTTCCAAATTTACCATAATTAAATAATTTGACCAATTATAAAAAAAGATTATTAAATAATGCACGAGACAATTGTTTAATTAAAAATTTTAAAAATTCATTAATAAAACATAAGATTCTCATAGTTTTTTCTTAGAAACTCTTAATAAAGTATTTTTTTTAGAAATTGGTGGACATAAGATTCGCATAAAAAATCTCTCTTCCTAATAAAATATATTGATTTCTACTTTCTCATTTGCACAATAATTCTGCGTTAAAATTCTATATAAATATTATAAAATAGTGTAATACAATCTATACTATATATAAAAACAAAATCCTGAAATATTAACTTCCCGCCCAATTCCTAAAAAATATCTCTTCTTATAAAATATATTGATTTCTACTTGTCCATTCGTATAATAATTCTGCGTTAAAATTCTTTTCTAATATTATAAAATATTGTAATACAATCTATCTATACTATATATAAAAACAAAATCCTGAAATTTTAACTTTCCGCCCAATTCCTAAAAAATCTCTCTTCCTAAAAAATATATTGATTTCTACTTTTCCATTCGTACAATAATTCTGCGTTGAAATTCAATTCTAATATTATAAAATAGTGTAATACAATCTATACTAATTCTATTCTAATATTATAAAATAGTGTAATACAATCAATACTATATATAAAAGCAAAATCCTGAAATTTTAACTTCCCGCCCAATTCCTAAAAAATCTGTCTTCCTAATAAAATATATTGATTTCTACTTTCCCATTCGTACAATAACTCTGCGTTAAAATTCTATTCTAATATTATAAAATTGTGTAATACAATCTATACTATATATAAAAACAAAATCCTAAAATTTTTACTTCCCGTCCAATTCCTAAAAAATCTCTCTTCCTATAAAATATATTGATTTCTACTTTTCCATTCGTATAATAATTCTGCGTTAAAATTCTTTTCTAATATTATAAAATAGTGTAATACAATCTATACTATATATAAAAACAAAATCCTGAAATTTTAACTTCCCGCCCAATTCCTAAAAAATCTCTCTTCATATAAAATATATTGATTTCTACTTTTCCATTCGTACAATAATTCTGCGTTGAAATTCAATTCTAATATTATAAAATAGTGTAATACAATCTATACTTCTATACTATATATAAAAACAAAATCCTGAAATTTTAACTTCCCGCCCAATTCCTAAAAAAGCTCTCTTCCTATAAAATATATTGATTTCTACTTTTCCATTCGTATAATAATTCTGCGTTAAAATTCTTTTCTAATATTATAAAATAGTGTAATACAATCTATACTATATATAAAAACAAAATCCTGAAATTTTAACTTCCCGCCCAATTCCTAAAAAATCTCTCTTTCTATAAAATATATTGATTTCTACTTTTCCATTCGTACAATAATTATGCGTTAAAATTCTATTCTAATATTATAAAATAGTGTAATACAATCTATACTATATATAAAAACAAAATCCTGAAATTTTAACTTCCCGCCCAATTCCTATAAAATCTGTCTTCCAAATAAAATATATTGATTTCTACTTTCCCATTCGTACAATAACTCTGCGTTAAAATTCTATTCTAATATTATAAAATTGTGTAATACAATCTATACTATATATAAAAACAAAAATCTTGAAATTCTAACTTCCCGCCCAATTCCTAAAAAATATCTCTTCTTATAAAATATATTGGTTGCTACTTTCCCATTCGTACAATAATTCTGCGTTAAAATTCTATTCTAATATTATAAAATAGTGTAATACAATCTATACTATATATAAAAACAAAATCCTAAAATTTTAACTTCCCGTCCAATTCCTAAAAAATCTCTCTTCCTATAAAATATTTTTATTTCTACTTTTCCATTCGTATAATAATTCTGCGTTAAAATTCTTTTCTAATATTATAAAATAGTGTAATACAATCTATACTATATATAAAAACAAAATCCTGAAATTTTAACTTTCCGCCCAATTCCTAAAAAATCTCTCTTCATATAAAGTATATTGATTTCTACTTTTCCATTCGTACAATAATTCTGCGTTGAAATTCAATTCTAATATTATAAAATAGTTTAATACAATCTATACTTCTATACTATATATAAAAACAAAATCCTGAAATTTTAACTTCCTGCCCAATTCCCAAAAAATCTCTCTTCCTAATAATATATATTGATTTCTACTTTCCCATTCGTACAATAATTCTGCGTTAAAATTCTATTATAATATTATAAAATAGTGTAATGCAATCTGTACTATATATAAAATCAAAATCCTGAAATTTTAACTTCCCGCCCAATTCCTAAAATATCTCTCTTCCTAATAAAATATATTGATTTCAACTTTCCAATTTTTACAATAATTCTGCGTTAAAATTCTATTCTAATATTATAAAATATTGTAATACAATCTATATCTATACTATATATAAAAACAAAATCCTGAAATTTTAACTTCCCGCCCAATTCCTAAAAAATCTCTCTTCCTAATAAAATATATTGATTTCTACTTTCTCATTCGTACAATAATTCTGCGTTAAAATTCTATTCTAATATTATAAAATAGTGTAATACAATCTATACTATATATAAAAACAAAATCCTGAAATTTTAACTTCCCGCCCAATTCCTAAAAAATCTCTCTTCCAAATAAAATATATTGATTTCTACTTTCTCATTCGTACAATAATTCTGCGTTAAAATTCTATTCTAATATTATAAAATAGTGTAATACAATCTATACTATATATAAAAACAAAATCCTGAAATTTTAACTTCCCGCCCAAATCCTAAAAAATCTCTCTTCCTAATAAAATATATTGATTTCTACTTTCCAATTCGTACAATAATTCTGCGTTAAAATTCTATTATAATATTATAAAATAGTGTATTACAATCTATCTATACTATATATAAAAACAAAATCATGAAATTTTAACTTCCCGCCCAATTCCTAAAAAATCTCTCTTTCTAATAAAATATATTGATTTCTACTTTCTCATTTGTACAATAATTCTGCGTTAAAATTCTATTTAAATATTATAAAATAGTGTAATACAATCTATACTATATATAAAAACAAAAATTCTGAAATTTTAACTTCCCGCCCAATTCCTAAAAAATATCTCTTCTTATAAAATATATATTGGTTTCTACTTTCCCATTCGTACAATAATTCTGCGTTAAAATTCTATTCTAATATTATAAAATAGTGTAATACAATCTATACTATATATAAAAACAAAATCCTGAAATTTTAACTTCCCGCCCAAATCCTAAAAAATCTGTCTTCCTAATAAAATATATTGATTTCTACTTTATCATTCGTACAAGAACTCTGCGTTAAAATTCTATTCTAATATTATAAAATTGTGTAATACAATCTATACTATATATAAAAACAAAATCCTAAAATTTTAACTTTCCGCCCAATTCCTAAAAAATCTCTCTTCCTATAAAATATATTGATTTCTACTTGTCCATTCGTATAATAATTCTGCGTTAAAATTCTTTTCTAATATTATAAAATATTGTAATACAATCTATCTATACTATATATAAAAACAAAATCCTGAAATTTTAACTTTCCGCCCAATTCCTAAAAAATCTCTCTTCCTAAAAAATATATTGATTTCTACTTTTCCATTCGTACAATAATTCTGCGTTGAAATTCAATTCTAATATTATAAAATAGTGTAATACAATCTATACTAATTCTATTCTAATATTATAAAATAGTGTAATACAATCAATACTATATATAAAAGCAAAATCCTGAAATTTTAACTTCCCGCCCAATTCCTAAAAAATCTGTCTTCCTAATAAAATATATTGATTTCTACTTTCCCATTCGTACAATAACTCTGCGTTAAAATTCTATTCTAATATTATAAAATTGTGTAATACAATCTATACTATATATAAAAACAAAATCCTAAAATTTTTACTTCCCGTCCAATTCCTAAAAAATCTCTCTTCCTATAAAATATATTGATTTCTACTTTTCCATTCGTATAATAATTCTGCGTTAAAATTCTTTTCTAATATTATAAAATAGTGTAATACAATCTATACTATATATAAAAACAAAATCCTGAAATTTTAACTTCCCGCCCAATTCCTAAAAAATCTCTCTTCATATAAAATATATTGATTTCTACTTTTCCATTCGTACAATAATTCTGCGTTGAAATTCAATTCTAATATTATAAAATAGTGTAATACAATCTATACTTCTATACTATATATAAAAACAAAATCCTGAAATTTTAACTTCCCGCCCAATTCCTAAAAAATCTCTCTTCCTATAAAATATATTGATTTCTACTTTTCCATTCGTATAATAATTCTGCGTTAAAATTCTTTTCTAATATTATAAAATAGTGTAATACAATCTATACTATATATAAAAACAAAATCCTGAAATTTTAACTTCCCGCCCAATTCCTAAAAAATCTCTCTTTCTATAAAATATATTGATTTCTACTTTTCCATTCGTACAATAATTATGCGTTAAAATTCTATTCTAATATTATAAAATAGTGTAATACAATCTATACTATATATAAAAACAAAATCCTGAAATTTTAACTTCCCGCCCAATTCCTATAAAATCTGTCTTCCAAATAAAATATATTGATTTCTACTTTCCCATTCGTACAATAACTCTGCGTTAAAATTCTATTCTAATATTATAAAATAGTGTAATACAATCTATACTATATATAAAAACAAAAATCTTGAAATTCTAACTTCCCGCCCAATTCCTAAAAAATATCTCTTCTTATAAAATATATTGGTTGCTACTTTCCCATTCGTACAATAATTCTGCGTTAAAATTCTATTCTAATATTATAAAATAGTGTAATACAATCTATACTATATATAAAAACAAAATCCTAAAATTTTAACTTCCCGTCCAATTCCTAAAAAATCTCTCTTCCTATAAAATATTTTTATTTCTACTTTTCCATTCGTATAATAATTCTGCGTTAAAATTCTTTTCTAATATTATAAAATAGTGTAATACAATCTATACTATATATAAAAACAAAATCCTGAAATTTTAACTTTCCGCCCAATTCCTAAAAAATCTCTCTTCATATAAAGTATATTGATTTCTACTTTTCCATTCGTACAATAATTCTGCGTTGAAATTCAATTCTAATATTATAAAATAGTTTAATACAATCTATACTTCTATACTATATATAAAAACAAAATCCTGAAATTTTAACTTCCTGCCCAATTCCCAAAAAATCTCTCTTCCTAATAATATATATTGATTTCTACTTTCCCATTCGTACAATAATTCTGCGTTAAAATTCTATTATAATATTATAAAATAGTGTAATGCAATCTGTACTATATATAAAATCAAAATCCTGAAATTTTAACTTCCCGCCCAATTCCTAAAATATCTCTCTTCCTAATAAAATATATTGATTTCAACTTTCCAATTTTTACAATAATTCTGCGTTAAAATTCTATTCTAATATTATAAAATATTGTAATACAATCTATATCTATACTATATATAAAAACAAAATCCTGAAATTTTAACTTCCCGCCCAATTCCTAAAAAATCTCTATTCCTAATAAAATATATTGATTTCTACTTTCTCATTCGTACAATAATTCTGCGTTAAAATTCTATTCTAATATTATAAAATAGTGTAATACAATCTATACTATATATAAAAACAAAATCCTGAAATTTTAACTTCCCGCCCAATTCCTAAAAAATCTCTCTTCCAAATAAAATATATTGATTTCTACTTTCTCATTCGTACAATAATTCTGCGTTAAAATTCTATTCTAATATTATAAAATAATGTAATACAATCTATACTATATATAAAAACAAAATCCTGAAATTTTAACTTCCCGCCCAAATCCTAAAAAATCTCTCTTCCTAATAAAATATATTGATTTCTACTTTCCAATTCGTACAATAATTCTGCGTTAAAATTCTATTATAATATTATAAAATAGTGTATTACAATCTATCTATACTATATATAAAAACAAAATCATGAAATTTTAACTTCCCGCCCAATTCCTAAAAAATCTCTCTTTCTAATAAAATATATTGATTTCTACTTTCTCATTTGTACAATAATTCTGCGTTAAAATTCTATTTAAATATTATAAAATAGTGTAATACAATCTATACTATATATAAAAACAAAAATCCTGAAATTTTAACTTCCCGCCCAATTCCTAAAAAATATCTCTTCTTATAAAATATATTGGTTTCTACTTTCCCATTCGTACAATAATTCTGCGTTAAAATTCTATTCTAATATTATAAAATATAGTGTAATACAATCTATACTATATATAAAAACAAAATCCTGAAATTTTAACTTCCCGCCCAAATCCTAAAAAATCTGTCTTCCTAATAAAATATATTGATTTCTACTTTATCATTCGTACAAGAACTCTGCGTTAAAATTCTATTCTAATATTATAAAATTGTGTAATACAATCTATACTATATATAAAAACAAAATCCTAAAATTTTAACTTTCCGCCCAATTCCTAAAAAATCTCTGTTCCTATAAAATATATTGATTTCTACTTGTCCATTCGTATAATAATTCTGCGTTAAAATTCTTTTCTAATATTATAAAATAGTGTAATACAATCTATACTATATATAAAAACAAAATCCTGAAATTTTAACTTCCCGCCCAATTCCTAAAAAATCTCTCTTCATATAAAATATATTGATTTCTACTTTTCCATTCGTACAATAATTCTGCGTTGAAATTCAATTCTAATATTATAAAATAGTTTAATACAATCTATACTTCTATACTATATATAAAAACAAAATCCTGAAATTTTAACTTCCCGCCCAATTCCTAAAAAATCTCTCTTCCTAATAATATATATTGATTTCTACTTTCCCATTCGTACAATAATTCTGCGTTAAAATTCTATTATAATATTATAAAATAGTGTAATGCAATCTGTACTATATATAAAATCAAAATCCTGAAATTTTAACTTCCCGCCCAATTCCTAAAATATCTCTCTTCCTAATAAAATATATTGATTTCTACTTTCCAATTCGTACAATAATTCTGCGTTAAAATTCTATTATAATATTATAAAATAGTGTATTACAATCTATCTATACTATATATAAAAACAAAATCATGAAATTTTAACTTCCCGCCCAATTCCTAAAAAATCTCTCTTTCTAATAAAATATATTGATTTCTACTTTCTCATTTGTACAATAATTCTGCGTTAAAATTCTATTTAAATATTATAAAATAGTGTAATACAATCTATACTATATATAAAAACAAAAATTCTGAAATTTTAACTTCCCGCCCAATTCCTAAAAAATATCTCTTCTTATAAAATATATATTGGTTTCTACTTTCCCATTCGTACAATAATTCTGCGTTAAAATTCTATTCTAATATTATAAAATAGTGTAATACAATCTATACTATATATAAAAACAAAATCCTGAAATTTTAACTTCCCGCCCAAATCCTAAAAAATCTGTCTTCCTAATAAAATATATTGATTTCTACTTTATCATTCGTACAAGAACTCTGCGTTAAAATTCTATTCTAATATTATAAAATTGTGTAATACAATCTATACTATATATAAAAACAAAATCCTAAAATTTTAACTTTCCGCCCAATTCCTAAAAAATCTCTCTTCCTATAAAATATATTGATTTCTACTTGTCCATTCGTATAATAATTCTGCGTTAAAATTCTTTTCTAATATTATAAAATATTGTAATACAATCTATCTATACTATATATAAAAACAAAATCCTGAAATTTTAACTTTCCGCCCAATTCCTAAAAAATCTCTCTTCCTAAAAAATATATTGATTTCTACTTTTCCATTCGTACAATAATTCTGCGTTGAAATTCAATTCTAATATTATAAAATAGTGTAATACAATCTATACTAATTCTATTCTAATATTATAAAATAGTGTAATACAATCAATACTATATATAAAAGCAAAATCCTGAAATTTTAACTTCCCGCCCAATTCCTAAAAAATCTGTCTTCCTAATAAAATATATTGATTTCTACTTTCCCATTCGTACAATAACTCTGCGTTAAAATTCTATTCTAATATTATAAAATTGTGTAATACAATCTATACTATATATAAAAACAAAATCCTAAAATTTTTACTTCCCGTCCAATTCCTAAAAAATCTCTCTTCCTATAAAATATATTGATTTCTACTTTTCCATTCGTATAATAATTCTGCGTTAAAATTCTTTTCTAATATTATAAAATAGTGTAATACAATCTATACTATATATAAAAACAAAATCCTGAAATTTTAACTTCCCGCCCAATTCCTAAAAAATCTCTCTTCATATAAAATATATTGATTTCTACTTTTCCATTCGTACAATAATTCTGCGTTGAAATTCAATTCTAATATTATAAAATAGTGTAATACAATCTATACTTCTATACTATATATAAAAACAAAATCCTGAAATTTTAACTTCCCGCCCAATTCCTAAAAAATCTCTCTTCCTATAAAATATATTGATTTCTACTTTTCCATTCGTATAATAATTCTGCGTTAAAATTCTTTTCTAATATTATAAAATAGTGTAATACAATCTATACTATATATAAAAACAAAATCCTGAAATTTTAACTTCCCGCCCAATTCCTAAAAAATCTCTCTTTCTATAAAATATATTGATTTCTACTTTTCCATTCGTACAATAATTATGCGTTAAAATTCTATTCTAATATTATAAAATAGTGTAATACAATCTATACTATATATAAAAACAAAATCCTGAAATTTTAACTTCCCGCCCAATTCCTATAAAATCTGTCTTCCAAATAAAATATATTGATTTCTACTTTCCCATTCGTACAATAACTCTGCGTTAAAATTCTATTCTAATATTATAAAATTGTGTAATACAATCTATACTATATATAAAAACAAAATCCTAAAATTTTAACTTCCCGTCCAATTCCTAAAAAATCTCTCTTCCTATAAAATATATTGATTTCTACTTTTCCATTCGTATAATAATTCTGCGTTAAAATTCTTTTCTAATATTATAAAATAGTGTAATACAATCTATACTATATATAAAGACAAAATCCTGAAATTTTAACTTCCCGCCGAATTCTTAAAAAATCTCTCTTCATATAAAATATATTGATTTCTACTTTTCCATTCGTACAATAATTCTGCGTTGAAATTCAATTCTAATATTATAAAATAGTGTAATACAATCTATACTATATATAAAAACAAAATCCTGAAATTTTAACTTCCCGCCCAATTCCTAAAAAATCTCTCTTCCTAATAAAATATATTGATTTCTACTTTCCCATTCGTACAATAATTCTGCGTTAAAATTCTATTTTAATATTGTAGAATAGTGTAATACAATCTATACTATATTTAAAAACAACATCCTAAAATACTGAAATACTCACGCACATTAAAGCACAAATCTCACGCACATTAAACACAATACTCAGACACATTAAGTACAAAACTCACGCATATTAACATGACGCACATTAAGTACAAATCTCAGGCACATTGAGTACAAATCTCACGCACATTAAGGGGTCGTTTGGTTCACGGAATGTCAGATTACCTTAGGGAATGCTAGATTGCTAGGAATGTTAGATTCCTGTGTTTAGTTAAAATTGGGGTATGTAATATAATCATGTTTGGTTTAGGGTTATCTTTTCTACACACTATAATATCCTTACCATATTTTCATATATTTTAATAAATTTAAAAACTAAAATAAATAAATAAAATAACGGTATCATATATAATTACATGATTTTAAAATATTAACTAAAATCTTGAGAAACAAAATTATTTTATATGCTAACATAACATAATAAAAAAAATACATAATTACAAAAATAATTATATATATATATATATATATATATATATATATATATATATATATATATATATATATATATATATATATATATATATATATATATATATATATAATAAACTAACATAACCATGGTTATCTTACATTACCTAAGATTTTGAAGGGAATCACATTCCTTTCAAAATCCTATGTGGAGGGAATGTGACATTCCTTGAGAATGTTAGATTCCCTAAGATAATATGAACCAAACACCGGAATGTGAGCTTTGGAATGCCGCATTCCCTTGGTTATGTTATATAACCTGAACCAAACGCCCCCTAAGTATATATATGCACTCAGGTGAGAATAAGTGCCCAGGAGGGAATATGCAAACGAATCAGCGCGCGACACGTGTCCAGATCTAATAGAATAAAAAAACGCGGTGGCATTTTCGTAAATAATTGAACATCGAAGTGCAAGTAAAATCACTTACAAGTGCACCTATTTTCACCTATAAGTGCAGGTAATTTGCGTTGTTAACATTCACTTATCGCAAACATTCATGCACCTAGGTGCACCTACTTATAACTATAGGTACAACTACTTATAACTATAGGTGTACCTACTTTCACCTGTAAGTGCATTTAATTTTGCCTTGTTAACATTCATTTCCCGCAAACATTCATGCACCTAGGTGCACCTACTTATAACTATAGGTGCAACTATTTATAACTATAGGATCAACTACTTATAACTATAGGTGCAACTGCTTATAACTATCGGTGCACTTTGTATTGATGCTCAGTGTAAATTTTACTTGCACTTATAATACACTTTACATGCACTTGTAATACATTTTACTTGCACTTCGATGTTCATAACTATAGGTGCACTTAGTATTGATGCTCGCGCGCTGATTCGTTCGCATATTCCCTCATGGGCGCTTCATTCGCACCTGAGTGCAATTCTATATATATATATATATATATATATATATATATATATATATATATATATATATATATATATATATATATATATATATGATCTTTTATATATATGCTTGTGATCAAAATATGCATGTTATTAATGATTGAATTTTGTTTGGGTGCTGTTCAACAGTCGTTATATCGTAGACCGCGGTGCACATGCACCACGGTAAAAAGCGGCCCCGTGTCTTTAAGTAAAGAAACGGCCGCCGTTACCGTTAACAGAGTCCGCATGATTGGTGTATTAAACACCAAATAACACTACAGTACATCTAAACCGACACTGCCTCACGTATTATTTTTATATTATCAAATGAAACTGCAGTTATATCAAAATGATAATGTAGTTGTGGTGAAATGAAACTGCAATGTATATAAAATGAAACTGAATATCATTTTACATATTTGAGTGTATTTTGTACAATGAAGTTGTAATTATATCAAAATGATCATGTAGTTGTGTTTTAATAAGACTATAGTGCATATAAAATAAAATAAAATAAAATAACATTTTCACATATTTGAGTCTATAAAAATCGAATGAAACTGTAGTTATATCGAAATGAAACTGTAGTTGTGTTGAACTGAAATTGTAGTGTATACAAAATGAAACTGAACAACAGAGTTAATTTTTGCGGAAGGGTGCGGAACGGCGGAAACCAAATGCCGTTTCTTTTCATTTAACAAAACGACGTCGTTTTGATGCGCGGTGCAAAATCGATTATGCACCACGGTGCATGATATGATTTGCTGCTGTTCAACTAGTGGGTACAGTGGGCATTGCCAATGTGTTTTGAGAACTTTAATTTGTTTATTTTATTTGGATGAGAATGGAAAAGAAATGTATGCAATGGATGAGAATACTGATTCTGCAAATCTGTGCTGCTATCATTTTTATTATTGTTGATTTCTGTGTACCTTGAATTGGGTTACACGGCAATTTAGAATGCCTTGATTTGAATTGCATTTTTATGATTCACTCGCATTTGGACTTTTGTTTGCCATCTGCGTCGCATCGCCACTGCTTCCGGCAATCTGTCTTCGACTGTGGCGGTTGTGAATCGAGCTAGGGTGGCGTTTTACAGTCGCTTTTTTTTTTTTTTTTTGCTCTGTTTTGCACTGAGAATATTCATCCTTTTGGGATGATGATAATTGGCAGTTTCGTATGTAAGGTTTTGCTCTCCAATATTGACCCTAATCCAGTGATTATTACTAATATTAGAGGTGCAAGTACTGTGTCTAATCTAAATTTGCCAACTACTATATGTTGTGCTTAATAATAGTGCCAATGTTGTTTGTGGTACGGCTAAGCTTTGAATGTGCTTAATAATTATATTAATGCTTCTTTAATGTATCTCCTCATGTTCTGTGGGTATCATATTCATGCTACTCCATATTATAATGCATGAGAGCATGACTCAAAACACAAACCAAGTCTCATGTTGATTAGAATATGGTATAATTATTTGCTATAGGCCATATTTGATGATGAGATTTTTTCTTAAATCTTAATCGGAATTTGCATAAATGCATGTAATATTTGCTTAGAAATGAAGTACTTATTATATGACCGTCCCTGAAGGATCGTCTTTGATCAACAAGTGATTATAGCCGAAATCTTAAACATAACATTGCCCAGAAGGTGAATTCATAGAACTAGTTAAGGTAATTCTACTCTATTTCACTCAATCTTGTATTGGTGAAGTGTGCAAAAGCTAGATCTATAAGTGATTTGTACCATTTTAGAAAGTGTAGAATCTTTTGTTTTGTTACACTAGTGGAAAGTAATTTATTCTAATGTGTAATATATTTGACTACTTTGAATGTAAAACTATATATATATATATATATATATATATATATATATATATATATATATATATATATATATATATGATCTTACATATATAAATATACTTGTGATCAAAATATGTATGCTAGTTATGCTTCAATTATGTTTGGGTGTTGTTCCACTAGTGGGTACAACGTGTAAGATTATAAACTCAACTATTTAATGATGTAAATACAACCAGCTATAAATAGTATACATAGGAGAGAAGATAGCAGGATATTGTAACAACCAGTCTAACACAGCGGACATGGTCAATGTCTTTTGGGTTGGGGTAGAAAATGAAGATATTATAAGAAAAAGGGAAAAAACATTATATAAGTTTTTGAGACCTTTAATTTGTTTATTTTATTTAGATGAGAATAGAAAAAATGCATGAAAATATTTTGAGAAAATGTTTTTAGGAATTGGGATAAAATAATCCATTCCTATATTAGAAATTAAAGTCAAGGGAAAATGATGATAGATAATGTCATAACAACATAAGGATAAAAGTATTAATGGAAAATCATGTTTTCTCGCTTGAACATACATTATAATACAATTCAATACCATACAACTATGAAGATAGAAGAGAGAGAAGTAAGAGCCCGGGGAAAAACCATTCTCATTTGATCATTGTCAGAATACACAGATACAACTGGGTAAAGGTCTTAAACTATTGATCCATGATCCTAGAACGGGGATAGAGTAATGACCACAAGAATATAATATTTTACAACACTCCCCCTTGACCATTATTTTACTATACTCATGCCTCGTTAAAAACCTTGCTAGAAAAACTCTGTGAGAAAAAACCTAGTCAAGGAAAAGAGTATATGATGCATGACGAAACATATATTGCACGCGGGTTGCCTCATTAAAAAACTTAAGCTAAGAAAATCCAGTGGGAAAAACTTAGCTAAGGAAAAGAGTACAATCATAAATTAATCATAAAGCTTCTGGGCATAATCTTCTTAACATTACTATACATAACCATGCCTCGTTAAAAACCTCACTAGAAAAACACAGTAGGAAAACACTAGTTGAGGAAAAGAGTAGTTGATATGTGTATTCATGTGTTGCACTCGCTGCCTCTTTAAAAAAAAACCTTTAATTAAGAAAATAATATCAAAAACTTAATTAGATGAAAAAGAGTACAGATGTTGGCCTTCAAGACCCCATCTTCAGGAATAATTTAAGTCTAATCTTCATGATTGATTCAGGTGACTCTCCCCCCGAAGATTCAAATGAATAACACTCCCCCCGAAGATAACAATCTTCAAAGTCTACACGTTCTAATATAAAGAAAACATTGTTCAAAAAGAAGTGTAGAAAAAGAATATGGTACATTTTTCTAGATTGCCATTAGAGTGAACATTCTGTAAAACATCCTCGTGACTCTTCTAGAGTTCACGTGAGTTGCATTTTGACACTATATATACTTTGTTGAATATTCATAAAATACACATTTATCATTTGTGCAACATATTGACTGAGATAATAAAAGTTCATTATCAACTCTTTATTGAGCACATAATGGTACATATTATTCCTTCTTCATGAGGATAATAACTGCATTCGCAACACTTTAAAGGGTACATAATGACACATAATAAATACATATTCATTCTTCAAGAGGAGAAATACTCAGTCAGTTATTAACTGTTTCCGGTCATATAAAGACCATTGTAATTTAATACCATACATGCTACGATTTTCATTCTCTCATTTCGGGGATTATAAATCCATTAGGGATTTCACAAAATAAATATTAACTGCATATCTAAATTTATTATTCTGGCAATGATATTATGTAGCGAAACTTAATGCCATTTACCGTGGGAGAGTATATTTGATTACAATCGAAGGGTCTATGCGTGAACCCATACGCTACAAATTCGGTTCATTATATATCCATTTTAGCGAGTCGAGCTATGCCTAAATTGCTGCTTTATACGTTAAATAGTCATGAAACTTCTGGTGCTTAACTCTGTATCCAGATTATCATATAACGATAAATTTGTAATGGCAACTGTGTTGTCGACAACTATAATATTTTATCATAATTTTTTCCCATTGAATTCATGACAATTTCTAAATCAACCAGATTGTTGTTATTTCCCAAAGGTACTTAGATCTTGTTGTTCCGCATCCCTAGTATTGTGTTTGTTTGGTGCACCTATAATTTTACTAGGGTTTTTCGTCATCTGGATGAACATCTGCAGGACATAATTATTATATTTAAGGTATTTCAAGAGTAACAATGTTTATTTACTAGATCTAGTATTATGATTCTTGTCGCTTACACCGAGAGATATCTTGCGCTTCTAGTGTCAAGGAGTATCAGTAGATATATTTGGTCCAAGTTGGGAAGGTACATGAGACCTAGTCACTCTTTTATATATTTGGCAGATTATTTGCTAATGTCCCAAATTCTTAACTAATGAAGATCTTTTCATTTAACTAATGAAGATCTTTCCATTCCATAGAACTTCTCGGCATTTCATTAAATTATCTGGGCCTCATATATCCCCCTAATGCCGTGAAGTATTTATAAAATATTTAACTCATTATGTTTGCCCAATAGACATGCATGACCTATATCCAAAAGTTAGGCATAACCATTTTGTTTCAATACTAAGTATTGAGATCTTTAATGTTATAGAGTCATGACCAATGATAATTGTTATAACCAAGAGCCAAAGAACTTGGATTTGGATAAATAATAATTGACTTTTGAATCGTGTCAAAGTCAATTTCACATTGGAGTTATATATATAATTTGTCCTACTATTGGTATCATATAGTTAGTGCTATGTATTCACCTTCATTCCGGGCAAAACTATAGTCAATATTCATGCTAGATATCACAATATTTAGACTCATATCATCTAATTGATATCACAATAACAAACTAAGGTTTAGCAACGACATGTGCAACCTAACAATGAAAACCATATTGAGAATTCATGTTATTGTCTCACTTATAATTTGTATGATAAACCTCAATAGCTATGGCCTATAGCAAATAATTAATTGTCAATAAGTGAAATAAAAAATTCTCTTGTATATGAGCCTCATCAAGAGGTTATATGCTAAATGTTGTCAAAAAAGGAGAAGCATATTCAATATGTGATATAATTATTGGTGAGCTGTCGTTGGCTCCCAAATTAAAACCTTGCAAACGTAGTAGCGGCAGTAATGATCGATCCCACGAGTAGTAACTAGTTTAATATATGTGCTCAAATTAAAGGAAAGGGGGGTTTGGTACGAAATTGACACTCAAAGTATAATATAAAACCTTGGTTAGTCAATATCCACCACCGGAATTTAGCACTAGTCATTGATTCAAAAGGTAATTAATGTTGAATTTGAAAGATGGAATGGCCTTGCGGGTGGAGAATAACACCACCCGCCAGTTAGGCGAAAGCAATAATGAATAATCAAGGAATGGAAAATGTATAGATAATATATGATTCTGTATTATCTGTCTGTGTTTCTAACAAAGAAACATAGTACACACACACACACACACACACACACACACACACACACACACACACACACACACACACACACACACACACACACACACACACACACACACACACACATATATATATATATATATATATATATATATATATATATATATATATATATATATATATATATATATATATATATACATATATATATATATATATACAAACACACAACTGTAAGTAACTACCCATAACTGACACCTATTCATAAACATACACAACCCTATAGATAAACCTAACTCTTTATTTTTCAACACCTCCCCCTCAAGCTGGAACATCTGGAAGTTCCAAGCTTGGATTAAAACATACACTCTACCTTACTTTAAATTACAAATGAAGATTAAAAGCAGCTAGAGAATAACAGTGTTGGATGGCTTCAGAGGGACAATGCTATACACAACCCTTGGGAATGAAGGTACCAGGGGCGAAGCTTGTCACAAACAACCTTGGGAATGAAGGCACCAAGGATGAAGATTAACACGAACGCCCTCACCACATCAACATAAACACTCTAGGATTTGCCAACAACATTCTTCATCAAGAGCGGTAGAACAAACAAATCATGGGCAGCAAAGGGGATGTAGTAGAGCCCATAGTAATGACAAACTGAGAACACCACATGATTGTTGTTTATACCCCTTATAGGATAAGTGAATAACAAACGAGGCTTTCGGAAATAAAAAAAAAAAGTGCCAAACTTGAAAACCCTAGGGAATAAATATGGTATACGGAAAATAATGAAACAAATACGGTGATACCAAAAGCACCCTGGAAAGAAGTTTGGCTACAAAGCCAAAAAGCCTTCAAACTTCACCAAAAGGTCCAAAGAAGGGCAAAAAATAGTTTGAAATTTTCACCGGAGAAATACATCACAAGGAAAAATACACAGATGGAGTTGCAGAGGCCTGACGAAGATATCTGGAAAATTTTGTCTGAAAATCTCGCCGGAGGTGGCCACACGCACCGGCGCGTGAAATCGGAGGTCCGGCAACGGTGATGTGGCTTGCTGGGTCAGGCTCGCCGAAAACGTTAGAAAAGATGGGTAACACAAATTTGACAAAAGAACTCACCAAAAACAAGTAATTTGAAAAATTAGGGTTTGTGCGAACAGTAAGTTTACTATTCATCACTATTCATGCGACTGAAAAATACAACTTTTATGTTTGGCATACCCTAGGAAAGTAGGCTCTGATACGAAGTTGAATTTGAAAGATGGAATAGCCTGGCGGGTGGAGAATAACACCACCCGCCAGTTAGGCCGAAGCAATAATGAAGAATCAAGGAATGGAAAATGTATAGATAATATATGATTCTGTATTATCTGTCTGTGTTTCTAACAAAGAAACATAATACATATATATATATATACAAACACATAACTTGTAAGTAACTACACATAACTGACACATATCCATAAACACACACAACCCAATAGATAAACCCAACTCTTTATTTTTCAACAATTAATATGCAATTGAATATTTGTCGTGAAATTATTTCATTTCCGTTTTCCCTTAGTTGTAGGTAACTAAAGCACTTGTGGTTTAATTACCTCTAACTACTAAATAATCTAAGACAAGCGCTATAGATTTAATTTAATAGAAGCAATAGGAACTAGGAAAACCAACAAACTAAATAACACAAGTACAAGCGGTTGCATTTAATGTAGGAAAATATCCTACCTGAGACCAATTATCACTAAAGCCGTCATTAATTAATGTCAGTTACTACTAAAATTAGAATAATTTGTAGCACAACATTAGCTAATATAGGAAATAATTATATCAAATAAATAACTAGTGGGCCTTCCTAGCAATTAAATGATACAACTATTCAAATAATTTAGAAGAATATTTAATGCTCAAACGCATAAAAATTATATAACAAAAATAAATAACTAATCTCACAGCATAATCAATTCCGGGGCTTCAATTTACAAAACCAAGCTAAAGAAAATTAGCCACAAAGGGACATTGATAACAACTTCAAAGAAAGAAGAATTAAGATTATCTAGAGGAAGAAGAATGAACGTACGTTTTACAATAGAAAACCTTCACTATTTATACTACTCTTAGAATACTTTCCAATCATTTTCCTATCGTCCGTTTCCTATTTTTGTGCCGCACGACATGGTCTTCTGAAAATCCTTGTAGTAATGCCGCCAGAATAGCGCCAATTGACTTCTTTTGCTGCTGCGCCATTCATCCTGTACGAAGAACACAATTTATTTTAGAGTAAAAGACATTTTTAGTCCTAAATTTGTAGTGGCTTGGACAATTTTAGTCCTTTATAAAAAAATTTGCCATTTTATGGACAGAGTTATTGTGGCGAGGACATTTTTGGTCCTCCGTCTATATTTCTGTTAGATAACCGTCTGAGAGAGGGGTAATTACGTCAGTTTAGGCTATCTCCTTCTATCTATTATATCTATGTGTGTTTTGTTTTCTTCTCGGTCATAATTCGAAGGAGTCGGAGAGTCCAAGTTGCAGTTGTACGAAGAAATTGCCGGAGAATCGAAGCCGCCAAACAGGTTACTAATCAAATACAAACACACATTGATATAATAGATAGAAGGAGATAGCCTAAATTGACGTAATTGTCCCTCTCTCATACGGTTATCTAACAGAAATATAGACGGAGGACCAAAAATGTCCTCGAAATATAGACGGAGGACCAAAAATGTCCTCGCCACAATAACTCTGTCCATAAAATGGCAATTTTTTTTTATAAAGGACTAAAATAGTCAAAGCCACTATAAGTCTAGGACCAAAAATGTCTTTTACTCTTTATTTTATTTGTTTATTTGTTTTGCCTTTTCTAAGATTTTGGGTGGTGTGTAGGCCATAATGTTATAGGATTAGGATAGAATTAAGAAAATGGACTCAAAACATATTATTAACTAAATATTATTATAAAACACTAATTTAACTTTTTTTGAATGTTATTGACTCTATTACATTGTAGCATCTGTTCAAACATACTTTCTCAACCTAAACAAGAACAAAACACAAAGAGTCAACAACACCTCTACTGAAACTTGATCTCATGACCTTTCATATGAGAGAGCTCACTATATGCCATCTAAGCACAAAGTGCTTGGCAAACATTAAATTAACTTAATTTATTATTAAACTCTAAAATGAAATAATTATTAAATAATTATAAATAACTAATGCAAAAATATTATAAAAATGTATACAAAATAAGAGTGTAAAATATGCATATCAATTATCCCTTATGTCTTAGACACCAAAATCTCAATTGAGTCATGCACATCCATTTTAAATAAAGAGTAGCATGTTTGGTACACACAAGGCATGACAATAGACATTCGACGCAGCCTGGGAATTTTCGCGAAGAACACTGTAATTAAATGTACGCAAAAGCAAATGGGAATCATTTTTTAAGTTCACCAAGGATATAGAACACTTCGTGCTGATAACGTGTTATGAAAAATCGTATTTTCTGGCGTGAACATACATCATAATACAATTCAATACCATATAACTAAGAAAATAGAAAAGAGAGAAGTAAGAGCCCAGGGAAATTAAAAACCACTCTCATTTGATCATTGTCAAATTACACGGATACAACAGGGTAAAGACCCTAAACTATCCAACCATGATCCTAGAAAATAGGATGGTGGATAGAATAATGGCCACAAGAAATAATATTTTACAATAAAAAGAAGTTACCCACTTAATTTCTTAAATATTGTTTTCAAAATTTTTAAATTCAATTTTTTTATTAACAATACAACTTTTAATATATGTGTAAATATACAAAATTTCCCATTAACAATAAATTTAATATAAAAATTAATTGTAAACATATAACTCAAATTTGAACTTAAAGAATAAAATAAGATTAAGAACCTATTTTTCACTAGTTTCCATCATATATCTCTATGCTCCTTTTCTTATATTTTCTCTTCCATTATCTTCCCAAATATGTTTTACCCATCTAAACAACCATTTTTGTTGTATGAGGAACATATAGTTACCTAGAATTCTAGTTTTCAGGTGTATTGTATAGGTTAGTATAACAATGTTTGTGTTTAATTTTTTTTTTTTTTTTTTTTTTTGACTTTGTAGGACATGGCACAACTTGAACCATGTCCCATTTGCAATTATGTTCTTACCCAGCCAAAGCCTTATAGATCTACTAAGTTTGGAAAGGATGTCGTCAAATAAATGCACCCTTGAGGTGCTGTAGATATATGATAGCTCGTTTTGGGATGCAAAATTGAAGTTGTCGAGTGTTCATTTGCTGATGTACGTGTTGTTGCTATGTTCTTAATTTGTGAAAGGTTTAGTGAATGATTGTGATTCAGTTGTGATTAATTTATGTGTGTTGAATGATAGATTGGAGTTGAATGGGTGAAGTGGTTTGGTGCAAGATTTGAGCAAGATTGGTGCACTGTGTCAAATGAAAAGGTTACACTGGCTGGCTGCGTGTCCTCCAATTGGTTTTGGAGCTTCAAATTAAATCCTTCACGAAAATGCAAAATAAAAAAAAGAAACACCTAACTCAATTTTCAGCACCTCTCGTTTGATCCTCATGTCTACAGAACCCACACTACTAACACAACATTCAACTCATGAAGACGTGCAATGCATGGCCTGACTGCGTATCATGCAATTACTGGGTGGAACGTTATTCCTCGACATGTATTACTTGGTGAAACATTATTCTCTGACACATCGAACAACAAGGTGAGACTATGTTTCTTAGACTACATTAGAGATTTGACAACAAGGTGAGACTATGTTTCTTAGTCAAAGGCGAAGAAAACAACAAAGAAATTAGCAAAGGCAGTATTGATAGCATTGGTTAGGGACTGTGAGTTTAGAACTAGTCAACGGTGAGATTGTGAGTTCAGAACTAGTCTACAGTGAGAATTGATGATGAAGAACCGATGATTGGAGTTAACTCATTTCTTGACTTGAGTTGGTAGTATTTTCCATTGTTGTTGTAGTTTTTTTTTTTTTTTTTTTCTTTTAATTTGTAAATTAAAAAATTTAGGTTTGTTGTGTGTTATGAGTTTTGAGGATGAAGATGACTTTCTTTCTGGGTTAACTTGTTTCTTGGCTTGGGTTGATAGTATTTTCCGTTGTTTTTTTTCTTTACTTTTAATTTGTGAATAAAAAAAATCTAGGTCATGCATGCATGAGTTTTGAGTTTTGGGGATGAAGATGAACACCTTGGTTTGTCAAATATGGAAAAACTTCAGGGGTAATCCATGAGATTGAAGATAAGGATATAATTTTGGCTTTTAGAAGAAGTTGAAATGAGCTAATTGCCCCAATCAGCTATTGTTCTTCCACTAAACACTAAGATCCGTCAAAATTGGCCAAATCAACTGGAAAATAGCGGATTAGTCATTTTCCAAACACTCCCTTTGCTAAAAAATTCTTGCAACTAATTTTTCAAATATTTCTCTCAATAGAACACAAAAAAAAAAAGTCATCAACTAAAACTTGTGAATGAACTATAATTTTGATGAAACAACACATATTTTCATCTTATCTAAGTGAAAAATAAAAATCTTGGATGGTGGCGACGACGACGTGGAAATGGCCGCTGCGGCGGAGGCCGGAGCTGTCGTGGAATTGGATGAGTTGAAAAAGAGGTTAAAGGAATGGAAGGAAATGCAGGCCAAAGTTGAGAAGGAAATGTGTGTTGTTCACGACCTTGCTTCTGCTGACAAATTTTATTGTGGACCATGGTGCATGTAGCAGTGTGGTCTATGAAGTAAGTATCATTTTAATTATACTTCAGTTTCATTGGCTCTGTTTTGTAGTTACATTTTCCACATACACTATCTTCATTATAGCAATTTCAAAATATCATTTTGATTCTAGTACAGTTCATTTGACAATATACATTATTGCATTATTATGTAGTTTCATTATTCACACACACTAGTTTAATTATAGTAATATTAAAGTACTATTTTAATTACATTCTAGGTTCATTTGACAATATATGTTACTGTATGACTCTGAATTTTAGTTTTATTTTCCATACACACTAGTTTCACTATAACAACATTAAAGTATCATTTTAATTATACTACAGTTTCATTTGACAATATATGTTGTTGAATGAGCTCTATTATTTAGTTTCATTTTCCACACACTAGTTTCATTATAGCAACACTGGAGTATCATTTTAGTTCTTCTGCAGTTTCATTTGACGACCATGGTCCACTGTATAACAACTGGAATCTGCTGCTGCAAGCCAATCGAATAGGGAAGAAGTGGATTCTCGTTCCGTCTTTGTTGGCAATGTGGAATATTCATGCACCCCTGAGGAAGTGCCGCAGCACTTCCAGGCATGTGGTACTGTAAATAGAGTTACTAATAAGTTTGGGCAACCAAAGGGATATGCCTACATTGAAGCAATTCAAGAGACCCTTCTTCTGAATGAGTCTGAGCTTCATGGCCGCTAATAACTAATATTCCTGGCATGAAGCATTTCCGTCCACGATGTCCCAATCCTTTCTTCTATACTCCTTATGGATATGGGAAGGTTCCTAGGTTGAGGGCATCAATGCGTTATAGTCCTTACTTTTGAGGGTTTGGTTTTACCATATAAATTTCATGCAACAAATGTATAGACCAGAGTCTTGAAAGCTCTAATATCTGTCCATTTATGTACTACTTGTCACTTGGGGTATCTTGATTATGTTTATCCTGAGATTGATCGGACATTTGGCTTGGTTAATATCATGATTTGGTTTTCTGTAAAAAAAAAAAAGAAAAAAAAAAGAAAAAAAAATGAAAACGTTCTTCCACTAAACACTAAGGTCAGCCAAAATTAGCCAAGCGAGCTAGAAAATAGTTGATCAGTCATTTTTTCAGACACTCCCTTTGCTATAAAATTCTTGCTACTAATATTTCAAAATTTTCTCTCAAAAAAACACAAAAAATGTCTTCAAATTCTTTTAGGGAATCTTCAATTGATGCACAAACACAGCACCATCCTTGCACAAATCTTGCATTGAACTTCACAACCGAGGAGTTTGTCAAATTTCCAAAATAAAATTTCGCCTGAAATACATGTTAGTGTATACGACTTGGGTTTCTCGTATGTATTATGGCATATGATAAACGAAAGTTCGACTTTATTCTTGATACCTCCCTGACCCTTGACTACATTGGCTAGTTGGTTGTTGTTGCTGTATTTGTGAGAGTAGATTGGCAGCAAACAGTAATGTTGCTTGGTACTGCTCATTCTTATTTTCCTCAGGCTCAAAACCCTCTTGTCCTGCCCCATAGAATTAGACTGAAGATGTTCAGGGTGACTTGTAATCCCTGATCCAGAAGCCTGTTGTGTGAATTCACCAGAATTGGAAGTACAGAATGAGTTGTAGGTTGCTGAAGTATTGTGCATGGAACCATACATTACGGACCAGATCAGAGATGAGAAAGAAGTGGACATATATGGCTTCGTATGTTGGAGAAGAAGAAGTCGTACTTGCAATATATTAATTAATTAAGTTAATACCATCTGAGGTCATCCGAGTATAGTGGTTTTGCCACGTTTAGTCCTAAACTTTTAAATTGACCATTTGTGGTCCTTCGACTTTCAAACTTAACCATTCGTGGTCCTAGTTAACCACCCATGGTCCTTCAACTATTAAATTTTAACCAACCATGGTCCTTTCAAGAGGACCATGACTGGTTAAATTTTGAAACTTGAAGGACCATGGGTGGTTATCTTGGACAATAAATGGTTAAATTTGAAAGTCGAAGGACCACAGATGATCAATTTGAAAGTTTAGGACTAAACGTGGCAAAACCACTATACTCAGATGATCTCAGATGGTATTAACTCTAATTAATTCTACGTAGTAGTTCAATACATTAAGTATGTTTCTCATATTTGTATGACAGACACAAGTTGTATTTGTGTTTGTTGTATGTTAGGTTATTATTATTATTATTATTATTATTATTTTTTTTTTTTTTAGAAATTTGACAAACTCGAGTGGGATTGAAGTATTGCACATGATATGCTAGAGTATGTGTGTGTGTATATATATATATATATACATATATACATACATATATATAATATGACATATATACACCCGTAGACTAGTTTGATACTTTGAATCTTTTGATGATTGAAGTATTTGAGTATTTCATATTTGAATATTTTTAATTTTTGATATTGTTTTGATGTTATGACTTATGAATTATCATTATTTCATTTATTTGATTGAATGTTGAAAACAACCTCATTAAAAATGTTAAACTGCAAGTCTACCACTAGTTTTTTGGCGCCCGCCTAGCGCCGCCTAAATTCTGCCTAGGCGCCGCCTAGACCGCCTAGGCGCTAGGCGCTGTCGGGCGCCCGACTAGCGCCTAGCGCCTACTTCAACCACGCATAAGATTGGTAAGGATGTCTACTACAATGCTTTGATATCTAGACAACAACACTTTGATAAAGGGGTGTTCATTCGGTTAACCGTTCGGTTAACCGAACCGTTTTAACCGAACCGAATTAACCGAAATTTTTTTTGCCTTAACCATTAACCGAACTGAAATGCGCTCTACCGAATTAACCGAACCGAACTTTTTTTCGGTTAATCGGTCGGTTAACCGATTAACCGAAATTTTTAACCCTAAAATTGAAAATCCTAAAAATAACTCCTAAAATAATAAATTCAATTAAAATAAAATACATATCATAATAAATTCATATCAAAACATACAAAAATAATACCATAAGTCCATAATCCATTTGACTATTTGGAATTTTAGTACATATTATATATTTATATTTAATATTTAATATATTATATACATATATATATATATATATATATATATATATATATATATATATATATATATATATATATATATATATATATATATATATTCCAAAATTCGGTTAACCGTTCGGTTAATTCGGTTAACTGACACTTTCGAACCGAATTAACCGTTAACCGAATTTTGGGAAAACCTTTAACCATTCTCCGAACCGAAATATTTCGGTTAAAAAACGGTTAACCGAATTATGTTGGTTCGGTCGGTTAACCGAAATTTCTCCGAAATTTGCACACCCCTATTGATAATACATCCAAGGTTATAAGCAAAATATTTATATGCAACCCTAAACATGTACATGCATGTACAAAATTACTTATGTACTATACCATATATAGGGGCATTGGCCCCTCACCCCTGACCTGCTCTAATACCCAATTCGCTTTGTTCCGTCCAAGACCTATCATCCTTCAATACATATGAGACATACACACATATTTCACTTACATTACTTTTATAATCCCCCCATTTAAGTTCTTTCCTCCAACGAATACTGATTTTTTTTTTTCTTAATTTTTGGTCACCCTTCCTTTTAGGTAATTATACTCACTACTGGAAATTATAGAATTTCCGACAACTTGAAAGTGATCTTAAATCAAGTCGAAAGCCTTGTTCCGACCACTTTTGGTATCCGGAAAAACCTCTGTTGCTATTTCCGACCACTTTTTTATATCAACTTGATTTAAGATCACTTTCAGGTGGTCGGAAATTCCATAATTTCCAGTAGTGACTCTAGCTATATCACTTGTATTTCTTTTAGTCTTGCACATATATACATAGAGCAAACCCTAAATCCGTAAGGAATTTTACAATTTCAAGCAAGTGATTTTTTTTTTTAATGAAAATTGAATTTATCATCATTGCTCACATTCTTTTTAGAGAATTATATTCTATTTAATTTTTCACCACGTACTTATAGTCTTATACAAGTATAGATTGAGAAAAAACAGCAAATCTACTAGTGTTCAAGCAGGTGAACTTATTTGCTCAAGGAAGATTGAATTTGTAATTATCAATACCTTCCTTTAAGGTAATTTTACTTTAATTCACTCACATTATTACTTTTAGTCTTCCATTTTAGAAAGTATAGTATCCTACCATTTTAGAAAGTGTAGTATCCTCTGTTTTTGTTACAATAGTGGAAAGCAATTAATCTAATGTGTTATATATTAGACTTCTTTGAATGTATAACTATATATAACTATATATATGATCTTTTATATATATATATATATATATATATATATATATATATATATATATATATATATGCTTGTGATCAAAATATGCATGTCATTTATGATTGAATTTTGTTTGGGTGCTGTTCAACTAGTGGGTACAGTGGGCATTGCCAATGTGTTTTGAGAACTTTAATTTGTTTATTTTATTTGGATGAGAATGGAAAAGAAATGTATGAAAATATTTTGAGGAGAAAATGGGCTTAGGAATTGGGATAAAACAACCCAATCCTATGTTTTAGTGAAGATTCTTCCCTTCAAAAATTGAGAAGAAAGTCAGGGGAAAATGATGATATGAGAATACATAAGGATAAAAACAAGTTATCAACTTATTTTCTTAAATATTGTTTTCATAATTTTTTAATTCAAAATTTTGTTTTTATTATTAATACAACTTTTAATATAATGTCTACATATACACAAATTTTCATTAACAATAAATTTAAGAGTAAAAGACATTTTTAGTCCTAAGTTTATAGTGGTTCGGACAATTTTAGTCCTTTATAAAAAAATTTGCCATTTTATGGACAAAGTTATTATGGCGAGGACATTTTTGGTCCTCCGTCTATATTTCTGTTAGATAACCGTCTGAGAGAGGGGTAATTACGTCAATTTAGGCTATCTCTTTCTATCTATTATATCTATGTGTGTTTTGTTTTCTTCTCGGTCATAATTCGAAGGAGTCGGAGAGTCCAAGTTGCAGTTGTACGAAGAAATTGTCGGAGAATCGAAGCCGCCAAACAGGTTACTAATCAAATAGATAGAAGGAGAATCGAAGCCGCCAAACACACATTGATATACTAGATAGAAGGAGATAGCTTAAATTGACGTAATTGCCCCTCTCTCATACGGTTATCTAACAGAAATATAGACGGAGGACCAAAAATGTCCTCGCCACAATAACTCTGTCCATAAAATGGCAAATTTTTTTATAAAGGACTAAAATTGTCCAAGCCACTATAGTTCTAGGACCAAAAATGTCTTTTACTCTAAATTTAATATAAAAATTGAATTGTAAACTGATATGTTCATTGGCAAGAAATATATACGACGACACAGAAAATTGGACTTAGTTGCAAAAGTTGATAAAAATAATTAATTTTCTAAATCATTATTTTTTCACAGTTGTGTCCCCTAATTCTTAGGACTTGTTCAGAAAGTTACCGTTATATTCTACTCTTGTATTTAAAGAGATCCTTTTGTTCTAATAACATCATCAGAATTCTTTCATGAGAAATATATTGTGGGGAGAAGGATAACTCATAAAATCTCCAGTATTTGCTATTCTATTACAAACATAGGAAAATCTAAGCACCCAACGATCTCTTCCGCAAGACGGCTGTTGGAGGATAAAAATGTATTTTCCTAATGCCCTTCCTTTTTATTTCTATTTCTTTCCCATATATAGACCAGAACCAGCGTATCGTGTTGATTAACTCTCTTTTCATAAATAATATCATCTTTCTTCTTCATCTTCTCTGCACCTCTCGTTTCTCTCTACTTCTTTCGTTCATTGATGTAGTCCATATTCCGACATGGTATCAGAGCGGCAATCCTACGCCGCCGCCGGCATCGGAGAGTCCAGTCGAAGAAGTCATTCGACGACTCCTGATGCTCGATCGCTTTTGCGATCTTCTCCGATCAATCCGTAGAGGAACATCGCTACGCAGAGTAGCAATAAATCCATAGTTCGCGCATCGCGAATCAGTCCGGTTGCTACACAGAGTAGTCGATCATCAACAACGATTCCGCAGAGGAATCCACAAGATAAGGAGACTTGAATCTCCCCGACGATCTCCACAGTCGTTCCGCAGCGGAAGGAAGGAATTGATCTGCCAAATGAGGTTCTCAATTTGAAGAAGACGGAGCAGTTCTCCGATTCTCAACCTGAAGAAGACAGAGCAGTTCACCGAAGCAGTTCTCCGATTCTCAATCTGAAGAAGACGGAGCAGTTCTCCGATTCAGCCACAGAGGCTGTGTCTCTCGTTCCGAAGCGATCGCAGGAGTTCGCGAAGGAAGCTGCTAAGTGCTTGCGGGAGCTGACGATTGGAGGCTCCGCCAAGATGTCTAACGTTGTTTTGGAGGCGTCTGAGCGATCCAAAGGGATCGCCGTCGAAGCGTCCGAGAGGTCTAAGGAGATCGTGGCCGAGCATATCACGTCCACAGTAGTTGCGTCTTTCGATCCGAAATTTCAGAGAGGAATGGAGAAGAGTATGGCCGGAGTTGGAGTAGAGGAAACGGCGTTGCTGGAGACAGAACTCAAGGACGCCGTTTCTCTGTCTCGCCGTCGCCTTCGAGCCAATGCCGCCGCCGGTGAGGAGACGGCGCCGGGAGTGGAGCCGCAGGAGATGTGGCACGAGGTTTTTCCGGTGAACTACGAAGCTGAGGTGTCACGACGGCTTCTGGAAGCTTCGCATTCCAACGATCTAGCAGCGGCGCTTGAGTGCCTCCAGGATTCATTCGTCGACGTCAACTTCGTCGGCGATGTGTGTCTAAAGGTGCGCAAGGCGGAGGTGGTGCTGCGCGAGGAGTCTCCCAACGAAGTTCGAGTCGGTTACGAGGAGCTTAAGACCGACGTCACTGCATTGTTCCTAGCCGTGCATAACGGCAATGTCGCACTCGTGAGGAAACTGCTGAGTATTGGAACAGATGTGAACCAGAAACTTCTCAGGGGAAGTGGACTCTCAATGGTTGAAGGACTCTCAATGGACATTGGGAGTTATCTCACATTTGGTACTCTGGAAACGGGAAGAGAATCAGCTCCTGGGCAACCAACTGTTCAGGATCTTTTGTATTTGTACAACTTCAGACACATAGGGCCAGACACCAAAGTATTTGGTATTATTGGGAAGCCTGTTGGTCATAGCAAATCACCTTGTACAACAAAGCTTTTAGATCGATTGGGTTCAATGGAGTTTATATTCCTCTTCTGGTAGATGATGTTGCAAATTTCTTGAAGACCTATTCCTCTTCTGATTTTGCTGGTTTCAGTTGTACGATTCCTCACAAGGAGGCTGCCCTTGCAAACTGTGATGAAGTTGATCCTATTGCTAAGTCAATAGGGGCTGTAAATTGCATTATAAGGAAAGCTGCTGATGGGAAATTATTTGGCTGCAATACTGATTATGTTGGAGGTGATGATTCTGATAAGAGAATTGTTGATTGGCTAGCATCAAATTTCAAGAAGGATGAGGAGTTGCCAGGGCAAGTATGGCTTGAAGTAGGTGGAAGAGTTGCTATGGACAAGATTGTGAAGAGCTCTGCAATCTTGGCTTCATCAGATTCAGATGTACTCAACCAGGTTCAAGAAAGATTTGAAGTCGATATCAAAGAGCTTCCTGAGCAGATTGACACATCCACATATATGCCATCCTAGAGAAGTTGGCTGGCAGCCTCTGCAATAGCGCCCCAAGGTTTTCTTGAATGATGCAGAATGAAAGGGGAGCAAACTGCTGGCGTTTTTTGGCTTTTGTTGGTCTGAAAAGAATGGGTGTATAAGGAGGTCCACCATCCTTGGTGGACTCAATGAGAAGCCTGGATAGTCAAGAAAAGAAAAGAATTACATCAAAAACTCTACTAGTTGCTGATTTAGAATTACTTCACTCTTTTGTATTTAAGCTGGGCATGTAGGATCTACACGCTCCAGCTTACGGTGGGTGTTGGAGGATAAAAATGTATTTTCCTAATGCCCTTCCTTTTTATTTCTATTTCTTTCCCATATAGACCAGAACCAGCGTATCGCGTTGATTAACTCTCTTTTCATAAATAATATCATCTTTCTTCTTCATCTTCTCTGCACCTCTCGTTTCTCTCTGCTTCTTTCGTTCATTGATGTAGTCCATATTCCGACAACGGCCCGTGACGCGATCCCAGATTTCCCGGCCTGCAACAAATTTGGTATCAGAGTCAGTCGTCATGGGTGACCATCCATTGGAAACTATTGTTAGTGCCATATGAGAAGAGGTCCAACAACTCCACGCTGCCATCATGACTATGAAGGAAGATCAAGCTTCATTACAACAAATGTTCCTTCAACTTATGGCAAATAAGGATTCCACCCAAACATCAAACAATCATGCTACACCACCACCACCACCACCACCACCACCCTTACACCCAAAACACTCATGTTCCGCCACCAGACTCTTCAAAGCAAAATACACATGAACCTATATCCACATTTATACCCAAATATTCTCGCCTGGAGTTTCCCAAATATGATGGCAAAGATGATCCGATAGGTTGGCTACACCGCTGTGAGCAATTTTTTCGTAACCAAAACACGCCGGGTAACGAACGTGACCAGAGTGGCTCAAATATGGTTTTTTCGACTCAATACGGAAGAACCCGAGATGACATGGCCTCTTTTCAAGAAAAGGTGCATCTTAAGATTCGGACCACCACTACGGGGTAACGTTCTTGGCGATCTGATTAATCATAAACAAAAATGGGGTCCCATTGAGGCATATAATGATGAGTTCCAAACCATGCTTATGCGTACATCCTCGGTTCGCCAAGACCAGGAGGTTGATCTTTACACTGCAGGCTTGGATGATGCACTCCGCATAGATGTTGAATCACAACGACCAGCCAACTTAGATATTGCAATGAATTTTGCTAGAGCCCTTTTCCGACAACAAGCATGAAGCATGCAGAACCTAGGCACAATAACGTCACCCCCTGCCAGAAATGAAGCATCCACCTCCTTCTAGTCGCATTCGAACTTCCGCAGGTTCAACCAACAGCAATTTTGTAACCAACCGACCATCATCGACAAAGACGTTTGGGGCATCCTTCCCGGCAGAAAAACGGTTGTCTAGAGCAGAGCTTCAAAACCGTCGCTCTTGAGGGCTTGGTTATCACTACGATGAGCGATGGTCACCTGCTCATCAGTGCAAAAAACTCTTCCTCCTTGTGATTGATGAAACAGCAGAAATGGACGCATATCATAACGAAACAGAACCTGAAACGTCCGAAGACCCTGAGATTTCTCTTCACGCCATTACCGGAGCCAATAATGCATATACAATGAAAGTACAAATGTAGCTTGGTAGCCACCCAGTAACCGCCTTAATTGACTCCGGAAGCACCCACCATTTTGTGAATGAACAAACTGCCAAGAAGTTAGGACTGCATATATATGTGTGTTCAGACCTGCAGGTGGCAGTGGCAAACGGCGAAAGGATCACAGGTACAGGGACTGCAACAATGTCCAACTCTGTAAAGAAGGACAACGGTTTTATGTTCACTTCTACGTAATTCCGCTTGTTGGATTTGAAATGGCCCTGGGTGTCAAAAGGTTGCGCACCTTGGGTGCAATTTTATGGGATTTTAATGCTCTGACCATGAGTTTCTCCTACAATGGACAAAAAATCACTTGGCAAGGAGAACACATCCATCCTTCAAAAATGCTTCATGTGCTACAACCCCGGGTAAGTGCTGAAAAAGCAATCGTTCACCAACATCGTTACCACCACAACGGGATTGTGACCACCGCATTACGTTAATAACTGGGACGGATCCTGTGGCTGTTCGCCCTTACCGATATCCACAGGCACAAAACGATGAAATTGAGCGACAGTGCAGTTCTATGTTAGCGCTCGAAACCATACGGCCTAGCCGATCCTCGTATTCATCTCCTGTTCTTCTAGTACGCAAACAGGATCAATCATGGCGATTCTGCGTGGATTATCACGAATTGAACTCCAAAAAAAATCAAAGACAAGTTCCCCTACCTATTATTGACGAACTTTTGGATGAGCTGCACGGTGCGTGATTCTTTACAAAGTTAGATTTACGCTCGGGATACCATCAAATACAAATGCACCCTGACGACATCGAGAAGACAACCTTTAGGACTCACCATTGTTATTTTGAATTTCTAGTAATGCCGTTCGGACTCAATGCTGCATCAACTTTCCAAGTAGAATGAGGTTTTTGGTTCCCTATTACGTAAATTTGTTTTAGTTTTTTTTTTATGACATTTTAATCTATAGCAGGTCTTGGATTAAACACATTCACCATGTCTGAACCGTCTTTAGCCTCCTACGCCAACACTAACTCCTGCTAAAAAAATCTAAATGCTCTTTTGGGGAATCCAAGGTCTGCTACCTAGGCTATGTCATTGACGCAACTGGAGTATCCATGGATACATGAAAAATTAAGGATATTATTGAATGGCCCCGCCCAAAGTCAGTTCGATCATTTCGAGGTTTCCTCGGGTTAGCAGGTTTTTACCGAAAGTTTATTAAAGACTTCGAAGTCATTGCTGCACCCTTGACATCGCTACTGCGTAAAAATTGTTTTGCTTGGACAACAGAGGCCGAAACTGCTCTTAACACCCTTAAGACAGCACTTACTTCTGCACCTGTTTTGCAGCTTCCGGACTTTGATGTTACATTTATAGTGGAATGTGATGCTTCGGGAAGTGGTATTGGCGCAGTCCTACAGCAGAATGAACACCAGATTGCATTCTACAGCCGTAAGTTGGCAACTCGTCACCACAAACTTGCTTCATATGAGCAGGAATTAATTGGGTTAGCACATGCGATTCGACATTGGCAACACTATTTATGGGGAAGAAAATTTATTGTACGTGTAAGTGTAAAATTATTCTACACGTTAAACCTTATTGGCTATTTTATTTAGTAGTGTTGTTATTATAATTAATTAAAAGTTGTTAGTGTTAGTCTTCCTTTGGACCACTTGATAACTATCAAAGTATTTTTGGGTGGACAATATGCATTGTCAAATGAAAAGAAAGTCAGCAACAACGCACAAAAGGAAGCTTTCAAACAAAGAACAAGTGGCTGAGATTTATTCGAAAAAGAAGGAGCTAATATTAAGGATCAGAATGAGCCTTTAATATTTGCTATAAAAAGGAAGCTACACCAAAGAGGAAAGTTGCCAACTTTGAGACTACAATTCTGATTGCATACTTTCCTTACAAAGCTTCTTAATTTAAATCTGCTATGTTATTCAATTGTTAAGAAGAATTAATCTGGGATACTTGATCTGTACGTGGTACTGCTGAAGCATCTTGTGAAGATTGTTCGGGCATAGTGTTTCAGTCCTGAATAGGTGTTAGAAAGAGTGGTAGTGGTAAAGGCTGGAGGCCATTTATATTTACCTCTTGTAGTACTCCTTTTGGTGAACATCTATAATGGATTGGGCAGACGTGGGTTGCCCCGCGTACGTTACACCTTGCTTTCAAGACTCACGGTGCAATTTCAGTACGCACGGATCATTATAGCCTAAAATTCTTACTACAACATCTCACGACTTCACCGCAACACCATTGGATAAGCAAATTGCTTGGTTATGATTTTGAAGTTAAATTTAGAGCAGGTCGGCTTAACACTGTTGCCGATGCCTTATCCCGCCGAGACGAGGAAGAATTCTCATTCACGGCATTATCAGCACCAATATCTTCCTTAATGGATTCTATTCGGAAAGAATTCCAGGAAACGGATGAAGCTAAGTCTTTAACCCATCGTATTGAAACAGGACATGAGGGCCCTCATTGGAGTATCCAAAATGGATTAATCTACTACAAAGGTAAGATTTTTTTTGTTTAAAAACTCCACAATCATTCCATATATACTTGCAAGTATGCATGAGGCCACACATGAAGGTACCCAGAAAACATTGTTTCGAATATCCCGAGAGTTCTACTGGCAGGGAATGTGAAGGAATGTGCGTGAATTTGTGTGCCAATGCGTCACTTGCAAGCAAAACAAGTGGGAAAATGTGCGTCCGGCTAGACTCCTCAAACCTTTACCAATACCAACGTTGATCTGGAGCAATATCTCATTGGACTTCATTGAGGGACTACCTAAGGTTCAAGGAAAATCTGTACTCTTGGTAGTGGTGGACCGTCTATCTAACATCGTAAAACTCCATGGGATTCCAGAAACAATTGTGAGCGATAGAGACGCAACATTCACGAGCAATTTCTGGAAAGAATTATTCAAGCTGAGCGGTTCCAAGTTATTCCTCTCTTCGGCATACCACCCACAAAGTGACGGACAGACTGAAGTAACAAATCGCACAATCGAGATGTACATCCGATGTTTCGTTGGTGACTATCCACGTCAATGGATTGCATGGCTTCCTTGGGCTGAATACTGTTACAACACTTCTTATCATTCAACTTTACATACTTCTCCTTTTCGTGTTGTCTATGGCAGAGAACCACCACGGCTTTTATCCTATGAAGCTGGCTCATCAAAATTAGATGCCGTGGATACATCATTAAAAGATCGGGATGATTTTTTAAGTGATGTGCGAAAACATCTTCAAGCTGCTCAGTCACAGATGTCCAAATTTTATAACTTAAAGCATAGGCAAGTGGAGTATAATGTTGGCCAGTGGGTATGGCTGCGGCTCCGCCCGTACCGGCAAATGTCAGTAAATCGGCGATTTTTTCATAAGCTTTCTGCCAAATTTTTTGGCCCTTTCCAAATCATCAAATGTATTGGTAGTGTGGCATATCAACTTGGACTCCCAGCAAGTAGTCAGATCCATGATGTCTTTCATGTGTCTTTGCTTAAAGAGTTTCATGGGACGTACTCCTGCTGCAACTCCAGACCTCCCTCCATTACACGATGGTAAAGTTTTGCTTCAGCCAGCGGAGGTACTGTCAGCTAGACTAAACAGAGGAATTAAAGAAGTTCTTGTGCGTTGGAGTGGGGCTGCCATAGAAGATGCTTCATGGGAACCAAAGGATAAATTTCAGCTCTTATTTCCTAGCATCAAGCTTGGGGAAAAGCTTGATTTGTTGGAGGGGAGTATTGATATGTTCATTGGCAAGAAATATAAACGACTACGCAGAAAATCGGACTTAGTTGCAGAAGTTGACAAAAATATTGTACTAATAACATCATCAAAATTCTTTCATGAGAAATATATTGTGGGGAGAAGGAGAACTCATAAAATCTCCAGTATTTGCTATTCTATTACAAACATAGGAAAATCTAAGCACCCAACGATCTCTTCCGCAAGACGGCCTGTGACGCGATCCCAGATTTCCCTGCCTGTAACATAAACATATATATAACTCAAATTTGAACTGAATAAATAAAATAAGATTGATAAATTATTTTTCACTAGTTCCCATCATAGCTCTATGTTCCTTCTCTTATATTTTCTCTTCCATTATCTTCCCATATATAGATGTTTTACCCATCTAAACAACTAGTCCTGCTATTTAGGGGCACATAATATAATTATCTAGAATTTCTAGTTTCCATGTGTATTGAAGAGGTATAAAAATGTTTATGTTTCAACATTTTTTTTGTTTGGCTTTGTAGAACATGGCACAACTTGAACCAGGTCCTATTTGCAATTCTGTTCTTTCCCAGCAACAGCCTCATAGATCTACTCGAGTTTGGAAAGGATCTCATCGAATAAATAAATCCTTGAAGTGTTGTAGATATGATAGTTCATTTTGGAATGCAAAAAAATAGAATTTGATGCATGATAGGGTTAAGGCTTACATTCGACTGGCAGACTTTGATGGGTTGTCAAGATTGGAAAGGATACATTTGGATTGGTCTTTGATCACTGCATTGGTGGAAAGATGGCGCCCAGAAACGAACTCATTGTTTCCAACTTCCATTTGGGGAATTGAAGTCACCATCACATTGCAAGATGTGGAGATTCTTTTAGGACTGCGCACCCGCATTGATGTCACAGACTGGAGCACTAGCTAGGCACATGAAATACTTGTTAGAATGGAAAATGTTGTGGCTGATGATGATAATGGCCAAACGTGGTTAGAAGAATATATGAGATGGTATAGCTTGATTGCACGTCGTGTCATTACCAACCCAGTCCACCGTGCAAGGATGGTGCAGTGTTTGTGCATCATACTGAAGGAAATAGTTGTCTTGTAGGAAAGGTAATGTATAAGTATGGACAAAAAGGCATATATACTCAAGTTAGTGAGGAAGTTTGAGTTAGTAATAAAAATTGTGACCATATCTTCTTGTTTTGCTGATAAGGAGATACCAATTAAAAAGGTAGAGAATGATTTCATCTTTAATACCGGAGAAAATTGTTATAAATAATATATTTAGTGGGGCCATTATTAGTATTGATTATGTAATGGTTAGGTGATTAATGGCTGCATTATGTCTTCCGTTATATTTGTATATTATATATAGATGTGTTGTGGTTGTATGTAAGATACACATATGAATGAATGAGATGACCTTGCCTCTTACTTTCTTTCTTGACTTGTCTCCTACTTCTTCTTTTTGCAATTCCTTTGATCGTTTGAGCTAATGGGTTACAACACGTTATCAGCAAGCTCCCATTTTTTTTTCTCTGGTGGACGGTATGATTCATTTTCATAGTTGCTAAAAACCTTGTTATCCTTGCTTTGCTTCACTATCTGTATATGAATATCTGTAGTGCTATCACTACTGGAAATTATGGAATTTCCGACCACCTGAAAGTGATCTTAAATCAAGTCAAAAGCCTGGTTCCGACCACTTTTGGTATCGGGAAAAACCTTTGTTGCTATTTCCGACCACTTTTTGGTATCAACTTGATTTAAGATCACTTTCAGGTCATCGGAAATTTCATAATTTCCAGTAGTGTATATTCAATGCCTTTCATGATGAAATGCAAATTTTTCTGTTGATTAGTTCTTTCATTGCAAAATACTGGCCATACTGGTATGAATCATGCTATACTGGCTGGATCTAATTACTAACACAGATAATCTGTTTAAAGCAAGATGTGAAAATATGACTTGTATCATAGTTCATGATGGATCTCTATCTTGACGCCGTTTTTTTAATTCTATTTATGCAACTCCATGGTGTTCATGGATCTGTTTTTTTCGAAATATCAATTTTTCTTAATAAAACAAAAACCCAGAATACTGTTTCAGGAAATCTGTGCTGCTATCATTTTTATTATTGTTTGATTTCTGTGTACCTTGAATTGGGTTACACTGCAATTTAGAATGCCTTGATTAGAATTGCATTTTTATGATTCACTCGCATTTGGACTTTTGTTTGCCATCTGCGTCGCATCGCCACTGCTTCCGACAATCTGCCTTCGACTGTGGCGGTTGCGAATCGAGCTAGGGTGGCGTTTTACAGTAGCTTTTGGGATGATGATAATTGGCAGTTTCGTATGTAAGGTTTTGCTCTCCAATATTGACCCTAATCCAGTGATTATTACTAATATTAGAGGTGCAAGTACTGTGTCTAATCTAAATTTGCCAACTCCTATATGTTGTGCTTAATAATAGTGCCAATGTTGTTTGTGGTACGGCTAAGCTTTGTATGTGCTTTTTTTTTTTTTTTTTTTTTTTTCGCTAAAAGTAAACTGTATATCATCAAAGCAAGAAGGGGAAAATCCCTACAAAGTTCAAGACCCAAAAGTGGTCTAACTCACAAGCACTTGGTCAAATGACCAATCTATACAAAACTATAAAACAATGCTACTCCATATTATAATGTATCTCATCATGTTCTGTGCGTATCATATTCATGCTACTCTATATTATAATGTATGTGTGCATGACTCAAAACACAACTACTGCAGTTTCATTTGACGACCATGGTCCACTGTATAACAACTAGCTTCTGCTGCTGCAAGCCAATCGAATAGGGAAGAAGAGTATTCTCGTTTCGTCTTTGTTGGCAATGTGTAGACAAAGTAGACGACTTGCACAAAATACGGCATGCGTGATTCGGAATCATGAGAATCAGAAGGTAAGCTGTTAGATTACTTTTGCAAATCGTTATAAGGAAATACATGAGGCACAAATTTAACATGCCTAGATACATAAATACGATTCAAACTGTTGTCTAGACATTTATAATCAGATTGGGTTTGAGTAGCCAAGGAAAATACATGGACGTGACCTCGGTTGTAGTTTCTTAGTGTTATAGGGACGCAACCAGGGAAAGCACAGGCAACCAAAAGGATGTAACTTATAATAGTTGGGTTTTTGTTTGAACAAAACTGGATAAGGAGAGGGATTACCTAATACCGGAGTTAGACGACAGCCTGAAATGCGTGAGACCAGTACGGAGAAGGCAAAGAAGCAGCGTGGAGAAGTGACATTGCATTTTCAATGACATGCCTGTATCGCCGTTCAGCCATGCCATTGTGCTCAGGTGTATTTGGAGGAGTCAAAAAATGCGAAATGCCATGAGCATTGAGCATCGAAAAATTTCTCCACTAACCTTTTAAACTTAAGGAAAAATAAAAGAAACATCAAACTTTCATTTTAAAGGATATAACCAGACATACCTAGAGAAGTGATCTATAAATATAACATAATAAACAAAGTCATCAATTGATTTTTCCGTCGGGCCCCATACAACAGTGTAGAGTAGTTGTAGAAGCCTAGTACTAACAAGTGTGCTTTAGAAAAAAAGTAATTTATAACTTTTGTATACATTGCATGACAGACATAAAAACTTATTTAACGTTGACATAGATATGGGAACGTTGTAGTGTTGCAACACACGATGCAACACCTTAGTAGATGGATGACCTAGACAATGGTGCCACTGGGAAACGCGAGACAACTGCATGGAATTAGATGTGGGTTGATGCAGGAGAGGTGCATAATAGACACCATCAATGTTCGCCCCCCGTAGTAATGACATCCCCGTTCGAAGATCCTTCACAAGAATGTGGGAATCAAAAAATTCAACTGACACTTGATTAGTTTTTCACAATTGCGATATGGATATTTAATTATTATGCAACTGTGGAACATGTAAGACATTTCGGAGAGTGGGCACGGAAGAGGGAGTGAGAATAGATGACTGACCAATGTGAGAGATGTTCAAAGAATTACCGTCGTCCAGTCGTATCCCATCCGGACTATTATACTAAGTGAAAGTGTGCAGAGGAGTCATATCCGGTGTGGCATGGTGAGATGCCGCGCTGTCAAACATCCACCGTGTAGTCGATCCCACGGTAGAATTAGCTGCGGGTGACTGAGGCTGAGGAAATGTAGGAGCCTGCACGGGAAATACGTTATGGGCCTTTAAAAACCGGTCTAACTTACGACAAACACGTGTTTCATGGCCAGCAAGGTGACAGAATTGACGCACAACACCAAGTCGAGTGTTGCTGTTATGCGACCAATTTCATCTATTATTTCCATACGTGTTGTTGGTGTTGTTGCGGGACCTCCGATCGGCAGTGGAGTGCTGAATATTTCGAGAAGCCGAAGGACCACACTGGGAGGCATTAGCAGTAGCCAAAAGAGATTGGCGAGCATCATCGACTTCAGCCAACTGACGTTCATGATTTGTGAGCGCATCGGCTAACTCTCCCAAAGAAATGGGTTTCTCACGGATACGAATGGCAGATACGATGGAGCTATACTCGTCCCCTAGTTATGTTAAAATGTACACAGCCATGTCTTTATCAGAAATAGGGCATTGAGCTAGGGCGAGATCGTCAGCTATGGATCGCATGTCATTCAAAAATGCGATGACTGACCGATTAACCTTCAGATTTCTAGTAAGCTTGGCAATGAGGGAAAGGATCCGATCTCGGGAAGCACTAGCATAGCTAGCAACGAGCCGTTGCCAGGCATCACAAGCGGTGGATGTGGAAGCTATAAGAGGTTCTATGGTGTCTGAACAGCTCCCAAGTAAAACACTGGTAGTTATCTGATCTTGGCGATACCAAGTCAAATGTGTTGGATTCGGGGTTGTTTGTGCAGCATCATTGAATATTGCTGGCTCTTAGACAGAACCGTCGATGTATCCGAGGAGATTAAAGCCAATCAGGGTGGACTGAACTTGTCGTCTCCAGACAGGAAAGTTGAGGGGGGTGAGTTTGATAGGAAAATTAGATGGAGCATTGAGGTGGACAATGTCAGTGGTGGTTGTAGCCATGAATATAAGAATGTCGAAAGAGAAGAGAGAAAAAAAAAAGAACTCCTTAGGGGAATATGGCTCTTGATACCATGTGAGGGAATTAACTGTAAGTTTATTGATGTAAATTACAACCTATATATAGTACATGGAGGAGTGTAAATAGTAGGAAGTTGCAACCAAATATAACTAGTCTATAGGAGCACAAATAGAACAAGTAACAACTGAAAGCATTCTAGCCACATATTGGCTGAACAGAATATTCATGCACCCCTGAGGAAGTGCCGCAGCACTTCTGGGCATGTGGTAAGGTAAATAGAATTATTATCCATATTGATAAGTTTGGGCAACCAAAGGGATATGCCTACGTTGAAGCTGTTCAACAGACCCCCTTCTTCTGAATGAGTCTTATCTTCATGGCCGCTAACTAAAGGTATCGGCAAAACGAACTAATATTCTGAAGCATTTCCATCCACGATGTCCCAATCCTTTCTTCTATACTCCTTATGGATATGGGAAGGTTCCTAGCTTGAGGGCACCAGTGCGTTATAGTCCTTACTTTTGAGGGTTTGATTTTACCATATAAATTTCATGCAACAAATGTATAGACCAGAGTCTTGAAAGCTCTAATATCTGTCCATTTATGTACTACTTGTCACTTAGGGTATCTTGATTATGTTTATCCTAAGATTGATCTTACATTTGGCTTGGTTAATATCATGATTTGGTTTTCTGTAAGAAAAAAAAAACGTTCTTCCACTAAACACTAAGGTCAGCAAAAATTAGCCAAACCAGCTGGAAAATAGCTGATCAGTCATTTTTTCAAACACTCCCTTTGCTATAAAATTCTTACTACTAATATTTCAAAATTTTTTCTTAAAAATCACAAAAAAAATGTCTATAAATTCTTTTAGGGAATCTTCAATTGATGCACAAACACAGCACCATCCTTGCACAAATCTTGCATTAAACTTCACAACCGAGGAGTTTGTCAAATTTCCAAAATAAAGTTTCGCTTGAAATACATGTCAGTATATACGACATGGGTTTCTCGTATGTATTATGGCTTACGATAAACGAAAGTTCGACTTTATTCTTGACACCTCCCTGACCCTTGACTACTTTGGCTACTTGGCTATTGTTGCTGTATTTGTGAGAGTAGATTGGCAGCAAACAGTAGTGTTGCTTGGTACTGCTCATTCTTATTTTCCTCAGGCTCAAAACCCTCTTGTCCTGCCGCATAGAATTAGACTGAAGTTGTTGAGGGTGACTTGTAATCCCTGACCTAGAAGCCTGTTGTGTGCTAGCATGAGGCTATGGGAATTCACTTGAATTAGAAGTACAGAATGAATTCTAGGTTGCTGGAGTATTGTGCATAGAACCATTCATTACGGAAGGATCTGATGCAAAAAGCCAACCAGATCAGAGATGACAAATGTGACACCCCGTAAATCCAAACTCTAATCAAGAGTTAATTAGGGAATTAATCCTAGTCTCCTTATTAATTTACTCCTAAAAATCCTGAAAATTCAATAGTCGAAGGACTAGAATTTGACTAGTTATTCAAGGTCAAAGGGTTGTACCTTATGCTTATTGAGTTGTTCCCTTGTCTCCTTATTCTTCCAACTTTAGTAAGGGCAAAGTTGTCTTTCTACCTAAGGTTGTGCTTCAAGCTAACCTAGCAACATCTCTTCATTCCATTCACCAACAATCTAGACACAAAATCTCTAACTTCTCTCTAAGAGGTTGTAGCTTCTTCTTCAAGCTAAAATTTGGGCATCCTAAATCTTGCAAGTTGTTCTCCAAGATTCCTACTTTCCATATATCTTGAGCATAGGGGAGGGTAAGATCCTTGATCTCTTGGTGTTTTTAGCATCCTTTTAGATGTCTTTTTCTAAAAATAGAATCTTTGTTGTCTTTTGGTTTGTTTATGAAGTTGGTGTGGAAGAAGAGCTTTAGGAGAAGCCTTCTAAGGGTGAGAAAGTGAAGTTTTAGGCTACAAAGGTAACCCATGCTTTCCAAAATCTATTTTCTTACTTATATGATGATTTTTAGGCTTCTACTTGTGATTCTTGTGTTGAAATGTGAGATTTGATGCATTGTCTTGTGGTAATGCATGTTTAGAGCTTGTTATTAGGGTTCTTGTATGCCATTGCTTGGTTATTTCTTGGGTTCAAGTCATATTGTTGTATTGTGTGAGATTTTGGGTGTTTTGGACTTGTTGCTGAAAATCCGCGAAGGGATTATTTTGGAGTACAGGTTGGTACCTACGGGCGGAACGGCGGGCAGGGCACCACCCGCTGCCCCACCCGCGGGGAACGTGGCCTCGTGGGTTGATGTACCCGCGGGCGAAACCGCGGGTGGTTGTCCACCCGTGGTCCCACCCGCGGGGAACATCATGGTTGATGTTCGGGATTTGTTCCCCGTGATTCTTTTGACTTGGAAATTGATGTTTTGACCTCCCGATGCTTTTTTATTGGGTTATTTGTGAGTCTTCTTGATGTTTCGTCTGTCTAGAACGGTATGTTAGGAATCTATGTAGGATTTGGTGTCTTGATTCGTGCTAAGGGTCCAACTTTGTGATTCGTTGGACTAATTGTGAGTCATGAATGTTCTATGGAACTACTTTTGGTTTACCCATTTGATAAGCATGCTAGTTTGATGTTGAAATGCTAGTGTCTGCGGTTTGTTCTTTACTATTGAGATTGGTAACTCGTGTTGACCATCGTTTGGTGTCGGATTGTGATCCTTCATTGTTGAGTGTGGTTTCATATCTTTGTTGTGATCCATTGATTTATTCCTATAATGTGAACGTATGTAATCTTCGTACCCTTTGATTGATGCTTGATTAAGGTTATTGTTGAACCTTAGTCTTCTTGGTAATAATGATGACTTGTGTGATTATGATTGAGATTGGTAGTTTGTTACTTGAGCTTTGTTCACGAGATTGGCGGTTTTGTGATATGATATTTAATGGTACCCTTATGTACTGAGAGATCGGTGGTGAATAGGAGTGTCGGCGGTGGGGGCGACGGTCCCCGGAGGCTAAATGTTGGACTCAGAAGTACAGGGTGGCACTAGAAGGTAATGGTTGGAATTGAAATAAGGTCAGGGGTAGCCATAAGGTTGGAACTGTGATACTTGTGACATGTAGTTGTCACTGTGGCATGTACTTGCCAATGTGTGAATGTGTAATCTTTGCTAATGAGCATGTCTTGATGTATTCTAATTTGTGATCAGTAGAATACATCTCGAGTTGTTTTGGTTACAATTGGTATTCTTGTATTGTTGTTCTCGTAAGGATGTTGATTTCCTTTCCCTTTTGAGAGTGTGAATGAGTCTTTGAAGTTGACTTCTCTCTATGGCTTATGAAATGATATATACTGTATTCCGTTTCGAAAATGGTTTTGACTTATACTTATCTATATATGCTATTTAACGCGTATTGATGGGTTACCAACAATGTTCGATGACCGGGTGTCATCCCCATGTTACGTTTTCCTTGTTCTACAGGTTTTGAGTAGAGATCGAGAGCGCTAGACTGGAGCTTAGATAGTTTTACCCTTTGTCTAGACGTTGTGTTTTGAGCGGCCTGTGTGCCTTGACTCTTAGACTATGTTGGTTGTTTGCTTTAGTTTTCCGCCTATGCATCTTGTAGTGATCAAGATGTGGCATAGTGCCCCCGTACAGTTATGCTTCCGTTTTTGTTTAATGGTTTAATAGACTGCCTTTCTCTTGCAATTAAGTTTTAAAAATTATGGTAAAATCGGGGGTTTTACAACAAAAAAGTGGACATATATGGCTTCGTTTGTTGGAGAAGAAGAAGTCGTACTTGCAATATATTAATTAATTCTATGTAGTAGTTCAATACATTAAGTATGTTTCTCATATTTGTATGACAAACACAAGTTGTATTTGCGTTTGTTGTATGTTAGGTTATTATTATTATTATTATTTTTTAGAAATTTGACAAACTCGAGTGGGAGTTGCATTTTTTTATCAACTCAAAGTTTCAAATGAGTTTTCGTTTTTTTGTCCAAAGTTTAAAAGTTGTCCATTTGTGTCTATCCCTCATGAAATTCACCTATTTCAGTCAAAAACCCCAACACACAGCACCAACAAATGCACACTAGACAACTTCAATTTTGATGCTAAAGGCATGAATCCTCGATCATGATGTTGGACCAACATATTTCAATTTTGCTGACAAGTATATTTATATATGCATGTAAGATCATATATATAGGTTTACATCCAAAATAGTAAAAAATATAACACATTAGATTAAATTTCTTCCACTATCATGACAAAACAAATTAATAGATACTGCACTTACAAAAATGGTATAAATCACTTATACATCTAGCTTTTGTGCTCTTTACCAATGCAAGATTGAGCAAAATCGAGTAGAGTTACCTTAAAGGAATGTGAACAACAATGAGACATTTGATCTTCCTTGGAGTAATGAGTTCACCTACTTAAAATGGTAGAAATATTGAAATAATTTACAGATTTATGGTTTGGTTTTGATATGCACGAGTGTATGACTAAAAGTAATGCAAAGTTAAATTGATTAAATATAATTACCTAAAAAGAATGTGGGCAACTGGGCAATGATGATAAATCAAGTCTGCATAGATAGAAATAAGTTCACTAGCCTGAAATAGTAAAAAAAACATTACAGATCTAGGGTTTGTTTCATGTACCCCTACAAGATTAAAAGTAATGCACATGATATGATATAGTATAATTACCTAAAAGGAAGGTGAAAAATGACAAAAAAATAATAATTTCGGTCATAGTTAGAGGAAACTAGTCCACTTGCCTGAAATGCTAGAACTATATATGTTAAGATTTAGGGTTTAATTTTTAAATTGTTGCAAGAAGAAAGGTAATGCAAGTGAAATAGAGTATACTTATCTAAAAGGGAGGTGAACGGTGATGAGAAATCCAGTCTTCAATTCCCTGGAGTAAATGAGTTCGCGTGCCTAAAATGGTAATATAGAAAGAATATAGAGAGGATTTAGAAAGACTATTACTGAGATTTGCTTGTCATTTATTCAAGTGAGCTTAGAGCCTTAAAAGAAAAAAAAAAAAAAAAAAAAAAAACCCCTAGATTGCCTCCAATCGTTATATCGTGCACCAGGGTGCACAATGCATTGTGCGCCCTTGCCCAAAACGATGTCGTTTTTATAAGTATTACTTAACAATCATGCTAAGAGTTTCTGTGTATTCTGTTAAGAGTTTATGTGTATTTTGCTAAGAGTTTCTGTATATTCTGTTACGAGTTTATGTGTATTCTGTTAAGAGTTTATGTGTATTATGTATTATGTTAGATTATGTGTATTATGTTAGAAGTTTATTTGTATTCTACTATACAATTCTGTACATACGAAACAGAGAATTTTTTAGTTTTTAGAAGTTAACGGCAGAAACAAGAGAAGGAATTTCTAAAATATATATATATATATATATATATATATATATATATATATATATATATATACAAAACGACGTCGTTTTGGGCCAGGGCGCACAATGCATTTTGCGCCCTGGTGCACGATATATTTGCCGACTGCCTCATAGTCCTCGTTACATCAGAAATAGGTAGCCCTATCCTTATTACATTATGAATAGTAAGCCCTGTCTTGCTAAACTCCTAAGTTGCGTCATATTGGGTATCTTTCTTGGACCCTATTGATCTAGTTATCCCTTGGGTTGGTTCACACGGCCCAGGCCCTTTTGGCTAACCAATTTAAAGTATTATTTTAATTTTACTACAAATTTATTTGACAATATACATATTTGTAGCGTATCACAATGGCCCACGTATAACGATTGTGTTAATCTCATTAGGCCTGGCCTAACCAACCCGCTTGACATCATCCTTCTTTCCCCTGGTGGTAAAGAATTAACAGTCAACAAGCCTAAATTTTTGTGTGCAGTCCCATGAATTGACGGATCCTACCAACTTGTAAAATAAATATATCCAATCATATAGTCGATGGAAAGAAAAAACAAAATTGAATGAGTGACTTGCATTACTCTTTATTAGGAATCTATCTGTGTATTTGAGTATTCCCAATCCTAGTCTCCCTATATCTCTTCTTGTATATATACCTAGGTCCTGTACTCTTGTAAATCATTACTGTTAATACAATTTATTACAGTTCTCATCCTCTTCTCAAAACATCCTTTCCCCTGGTGGTGAATAATTAACAGTGATAAAAAAAATAGAAGATAACACCAGAAACTGAGACATGTGTGTGTTTACTTACAAAATAAATTCTCTACCAAGTACCAAACACAAGCAAATTTCCTGAAACATTACAATATTATATGGTGCAAAACTTGCAAGTGAAAATCTCTCGCATTTTAAAAATGCTTCCTCTCTTTGATATGTTAAAGGTTTGAAAACACTCAAATTATCTGCTACAAAATGTAAGCAGAAACTCATTTTCCATCTTTAACGAAATCAAATCCTCAAATTTTCATGCTGTTTGAACACATTACAAGTTGTGAATGAAGCATATAAGTTATAAGCTAATTGTCAAACGCCCCTTATAATTGATTTTTTTTGGGTGTGTACCAAGGTTAGTTGGTTCCACTGATAGTATTAGTTGGTTTTAGAAATATATTTTGGTAAAGTAGTTATTTACTATTAGCTGATTGCATATAAAATGAATTTTAAGAGAATTAGTATATTGTGTTATTTTAAGTTGTAAATATATATATTAGGAGGTATGAACTCTTAATCCTGATAAATGATTTTACAATTTAAGTCACCAATTATACTTTTTCTAAGAACATAAGGGGAACTACAACAGTGGTTCTCTTGTGGTTTTTTTTTTTTTTTTTTTTTTTTTTTTTTTCTTTTTTAACAAATGTGGGGTGGGTTTTTGTTTTAGTGATTTTTACTCTTGCAAATCAAAAAATTTTGTGGGATCCACTGAATGGGGAAAGGAGAGAAAGCAACCGTGCCACTCTCGCCTGTGGGAAAATCTGAACCCAACTGGGTGTGTGTAGTGTATGCGCCAGCTGGCTGCATAAAGAAACTGTTTTTTTTTCCTCAATTTTCCTCTTCTATCTCCTCTCATCTCTTGTACATGGACGTGAAAAAACCAACAAAGAATGTACACTGGTGAGGTTGCTTTGAGTGTATTATTTTTATTCAATTAACTATTATTAAATTGTTTATAATTTTAAATATTTAAAATATAAAATAATCTTATGGTAATAATTATTATTTTTGAATATTATTGACTCGTTACAATGTAGAGACAAAGGGAGCAACTTGGTGCTAGTGGACCACAAGATCATTATTATTATTATTATTATTATTATTATTATTATTATTATTATTATTATTATTATTATTATTATTGTTGTTGTTGTTGTTGTTGTTGTTATTATTATTATTATTGTTACTGTTACTGTCACTGTCACTGTTACTGTCACTGTCACTGTTACTGTTACTGTTACTGTTATTGTTACTGTTACTGTTGATGTTACTGTTGTTGTTACTGTTATTGTTATTTTTACTGTTATTGTTATTGTCATTGTCATTGTCATTGTCATTGTCATTGTTATTGTTATTGTTATTGTTATTGTTATTGTTATTGTTATTGTTATTATTATTATGATTATTATTATTATTATTATTATTATTATTATTATTATTATTATTATTATTATTATTATTATTATTATTATTATTATTATTATTATTAAATGCTAAGACCACAAGTCCACAACTGGTGTCAAACCCACAAATCCACAACCCATAAATACAAATTGCAAATCACTACCCACAATATTTCCCTTCGCAGCAAATCAAAGGTGAAGAAGACGACGACACTAAGAGGGGAAGAAAACAGCTAAGAAATTAGCAAAGGTGGTGTTGATAGCATTGGTTAGGGACTATGTGTTTAGAACTAGTTGACGGTGAGATTGTGAGTTCAGAACTAGTCAATTGTGAGAATCGAAGATGAATAACCGATGATTGGAGATGACATCTGTGGGTTAGCTCGTTTCTTAAATCGAGTTGGAAGTACTTTCCACTGTTGTTGTTGGTTTTTTTTTTTTTTCCTTTTAATTTGTGAATTTAAAAATCTAGGTTGTTTTTGTGTGTTATGTGTTTTGAGGGTGAATATGACTTCCCTTCTAGGTTAACTTGTTTTTTAGTTTGGGTTGGTAGTATTTTCCATTGTTTTTTTTTTTTACTTTTAATTTGTGAATAAAAAAATATACATCTTGTGTTTTGAGTTTTGGGGAAGAAGATGAACACCTTGGTTTGTCAAATATGGAAAAACTTCAGGGGTAATCCATTAGAGAGAAGATAGGGATAATTTTGGCTTTTAGAAGAAGTTGGAATAACCTAATTTCCCTAATCAGCTATTCCAATAAGCTATTCTACCAAACATTGAATTTAAAATTCTTTTAGGGAATCTTCAATTCATGCACACACTCAGCACCATTCTTTCACAAATCTTGCATTGAACTTCACAAACGGTGAGTTTGTCAAATTTCTGATTTTTTTTTCGCCTGAAACACATGCCAGTACATACGAATTGCGTTTCTCGTATGTATTGCGCATACGACAAACGCTAGTGGAACTTTATTCTTGATACCCCCTGACCCTTGACCACTTTGGCTACTTGGCTATTACGTTGTTGCTGCATTTGTGAGAGTAGATTGGCATGCAACAAACAATAGTGTTGCTTAATTAGCTTGGTACCGCCCATTCTTATTTTCCTCAAACTCAAAACCCTGTTGTCCTGCCCCATAGAATGTACTTAGACTGAAGCTGTTGAGGGCGACCTGTAATCCCAACCTGATCCAGAAGCCTGTGGTGTGTTAACGTGGGGATGGGAATTCACCTGAATGGGAAGTACAGAATGAGTTGAAGTACTGTGGAACCATACATTACATAGGCATCTGATGCAAGAAGCCGAGGGACGAAGAAGCTAAGAGATGACAAAGAAGTGGACATGGCTTCGTTGGTCGGAGAAGAAGCAGTACTTGCAATATACGGAGTATTAATTAATTGTACGTTGTGTCCGGTTCAATGTTTTGGACTGGGTGGTTGGACCGCAGTGCTCAACGACTCTCTTATCTTTGCACTGGGCTCTAAGCTCTGATTTTGTAAGTTTATATCACATCACCAACTTGGTTTATTGTAGTATACTAGTTGTTTTTGTTAGATAACAATACAAATCAGACTAACATAAACTGAAATAACGAGGAACCTAACCTCGTAATAGCGGAAGCTTTAGGATCGTCTGAATATCCCTTGCCATAGTCGTTGGTCTTGCTGCGGGATGGTAAACCTGCAGAATAAATGTTAGTGTTTGTTTTTGTCTACCACTTCTCTCCCGAATACCGGATGGTGTGTGTGTGTTCTGAATACGGGAGCTGTGGGATAACTGTTTTGCTTAGAAGCCTACATGCCATCAATGTAGGCAGATATTCTGTTAAATCTAAACGGAATTGTGACACCCCGTAAATCCAAATTCCATTTAAGGATTAATTAAGTAATTAATAATAGCTTAATTGATAGTTTAATTCCTAAAAATCCTGAAAATTCAATAGTCGGGGACTAGAAATTGACTAGTCAACCCAAGTCTATGAGTTGTACTCTAAGCTTTGTGAATTGTTCCCTTGTCTCCTTACACTTTTCCATCTTAGTAAGGGTAAAGAAGACCTTTCACCTCATGATTGTATTCCAAGCTAACCTAGAGTCATCTTTCATTCTTATTCCCTAACACTCTAAAAAGAAAAGCTCATCATTCTCTCTAGAATTTAGCTAGCTTCTTCTTCAAGCCAAGTTTGGACATTCCAAGATCTTTCAAGTTGGTCTCCAAGATTCAACTTACTTTTGAGCATATAGGAGGGTAAAATCTTTGGTCCTTTAGTGTTTTTAGTACCTTTGAAGGTGTCTTTTTCTAAAGATGAAATCTTTGTTGCCTTTTGGTGTGTTTGTGAAGTAGAAGTTGAAGGAGAACCTTGTTAGAAGCTTGTAAAAGTGTGAAAAGTGAAGTTGTAGGCTACAAGAGGTAACCCATGCTTTACAAAATCTATTTTCTTACCTATGTGATGATTTCTTGACTTCTACATGTGATTTTTGCTATATATGAAATGTGAGATTTGATGCATTGTCTTGTGAGAATGCATATCTAGAGCTTGTTATTACGGTTCTTGTATGCCATTGCTTGGATATTCCTTTGATTCAAGTCATATTGTTGTATTCTGTGAGATTTTGGGTGTTTTGGACTTGAATTTGGACTTGGTGTTGAAAATTCCCGAAGGGATTAATTTTGGTACAGTTGTGTACCCGCGGGCGGAATGGCGGGTAGTGCACCACCCGCCGCCCCACCCGCGGGGTACATAGCTCATGGGACTAGGTTCCCGCGGGCGGAACCACGGGTGGGGGTCCACCCGTGGCCCCACCCGCGGGTACATCGTTGTGAGTTGTTGGGGATTTGTTCCCGTGATTCTTTTGACTCGATAATTTATGTTATAACTTCCCGATGTTCTTTTGTTGGGCTATTTGAGTGTCTTCTTGATGTTTTGTATGTCTAGAACGTGATATAGGAATCCATGTAGGACTAGGTGTCTTAAATCGTGCTAAGTGTTCAACCTTGTGATTCGTTGAACCATGATGAGTCTTGTATGTTCTTCTTGATGTTTTGAGTGTCTTCTTGATGTTTTGTATATCTAGAACGTGATATAGGAATCCATGTAGGACTTGGTGTCTTGAATCGTGCTAAATGTTCAACCTTGTGATTCGTTGAACCATGATGAGTCTTGTATATTCTTCAGAACTATGTTTGGTTTACCCGTTTGATAAGCATGCTAGTGTCTGTGGTTTGTTCTTTCCTATTGTGGATGATAACTTGTGATGATCATCGTTGGAGTCGGATTGTGATCCTTTCATTGATTGAGTATGGTTTCATATCTTCGTCGTGATCCGTTGATTGATTCCTATGATGATGTGTGTGTTGGTTGTACCTGGATTGCACGATTAATGGAATGGGACATTAATCACCAAGGTACAGATGTGGTCCTCGTGGTGGCCTCGAAATGATATTATGGAGTTGTTATGGGCGTCAGGCTCATGGGCTTCAGGCTCACTTGTTCGCGGTTGTGTGATTGAAATGAACGCTACCCTCGTGTACCACTTGTTGGCGGAATTGTTGGCGGTTGTTGGCGGGGGAACGATGATTCCCGGAGGCATAAGGTTGGACTCAGAAGTACAGGGGTTCTCGGAGGTAATGGTTGGAACTGTAATAAGGCCGGGGGTAGGCATAACGTTGGAATAGGGCATAAGGTTGGAACATGTGACATGTAGTGCTACGGTGGCATGTGTTGCCAATGTGTGATTGTCTATCTTTTCTGTTAAGCATGTCGAGTGGTATTCTACTTTGTGATTAGTAGAATACGCCTCGAGTTGTACTTATTATTGTTGTTGTCTTTGCCGTGATGTTTCTACTTTGTGTTCAGTAGCTTACATCTTGAGCGGTGTGAGTTGTTCTATCTATTGTGTTCTTGTCTTGACGTTTTTGGGATGTGATTCCCTTGTTCTTTTGAGAGTGGAATAGAGTCTTTACCGTTGACTTCTCTCTTTATGATTTTGAACTGATATATACAGTATTTCGTTTCGAAAATGATTTTGTATTAAACTATCTCTATATATTCTATTGAACGCGTATTGATGGGTTACCAGCATTATTCGCTGACCGGTCGTCGTCCCATTTCTTTATGTGCTTTACAGGTCCTGAGTAGATGGCGAGAGCGTTAGTCTTGGTTAGACTAGATCCCCTGGACAACTTTATTAGTGTTTTGGCCTTTGTGCCGTTGTTGTTAAAAATACATTAGTTGTTAAAAATACCTATGCGTTCACCTCGGTGTGAACGTGGCATAACACTCCCTGTTTTTCCGGTTTTCAATATTAGACTTCCGCTGTGTTACGTTTCATGTTTTGATGGTTAGTTTATCTTGCACAATTAAGCTTTAAAATGGCATGAAAATCGGGGGTGTTATAGTTGGTATCAAAGCCTAGGTTTGAGCCTTGGATGCTAGAGTATAGACTTTTAAGAAGTTAAGTGTGGTTTTGAGACCCTAAGAAACCTTAAGTATCTAAGTGTTTAGGACTTAGGACTCTTAGGACGCGCGGTGAGCGGTGTGTTGTTCACAGTTTGCTTGTTTGTTTGTTGTTTTGTTTTGTGGCAGTGTTGTTGTTGTAGAAGCTTTGCCATGACACCTCCTCGTCAACGTGCTCGTACACCGGAGACCCCAACGAACGAACAGCTAGCCCAGAATCTGCAACACCTCACGCAGACTATGCAGACTCTCAGCGAAGCTTTGTTGCACAACAACCATCTTGCTCCGCCACCACAGCCTGCCGGGCATAGAGACGTTAGACGCCTTGTATCTGGCCATAGATCACAGATGTTTGCCGGTGAGGAAGACCCTGTCGTGCTCGAGGAGTGGGTGCGAACCTTTGACAAGATGTTCTCGGTTGTTGGGTGCCCCGAGGAGCGCCGAGTGGAGCTATCATCTTTCTACTTCAGCCATGAAGCTGACTTGTGGTGGGTGCATGAGGGATCCGCTTGTCTTGAGGAGCCCGACTTCGACTGGATGGCTTTGAAGAACCGGATGCGAGAGCGGTTCTACCTGGCACACGTCCGAGCTGCTATGTGTGGGGAGTTTCTGCACCTTCAGCAGGGTTCTTTGACGGTGGTTGAGTACCACAAGAGGTTTTTGGAGCTCACTCGCTTCGCTAGGATGCTTGTCCCCACCGAGCTCGCGAAAGTTGAGAAGTTTGTAGCCGGTTTGAACTACGAGGCTCGCAAGGCTTTGACAGTGAGCAAGGCGAGGACTTTGAAAGAGGCTTACTTGAGTGCTGCGGACTTGTATCGGGTTCAACAGTTGCAACGCGGATCTTTTGAGCTTGCTAGAGTGGTGGATCTTCCAACTTCAAGAAGCCAAGGCAGGATTTCCGAGCCAAGACCGCACCATCCCCACCTCAAGGACCAACTAAAGTGGAGCCCGGGAGCCAAGCTAAGTCGTTCACATGCCGAAGATGTGGAAAGGAGCAAGCAGGGAAAGATTTCCTTGGGCAAGCTCTCCGATGCTACAAATGCGGGGAGAGAGGACACAAGGTTGCTGTATGTCCTCAACAAGCTAATCAAGGGCGTTGCCGCCTATTTCGGGACCCGGGGGAGCATCGGGAGGGATTTCAAGCCGAGGAGCAGCTGGAGCTCGACCTTCGGGTCGTGTGTTCGTGATGGGGCGATCCCAGGCTGAGACGGAGGGTTTGGTTGAGGACGAGATGGCAGGTAATCCTTTTTCATAAGCCTATCCTTATTCTAAGAGTGTATTTTTTCCCCTTGTTGCGTTTTGGTTTTAGTGAGAGTCTTTCGTGGAATTAATTTGAATTTATAATAGACCATCCATAGAAATTCTGAGAGTGTATTTTTTCCCCTTGTTGCGTTTTGGTTTTAGTGAGAGTCTTTCGTGGAATTAATTTGAATTTATAATAGACCATCCATAGAAATTTCTTCTTGTATAGCCAAAAAAACCAAGGAAATTTTAATTTGTGTTTACCAAGACTCGAACCCAAATGTACAAGTTACCAACCCTATTATTGAACCACTTGAACCAATTATGTTTCTTAAACTTCGTCTCATCTAAATTCCATTTAACCCATAATTGTTCACTTTACCCAAAATCCCCAAATTAAATCTTCTCTTTCCCAATTTTTCCCCAAAAAAATTTCCCCAAACCCTTCACCATTTCATCTCCCCTACATGTGATTCAGCCGAGAAGAACAACACCCCCCTACCCGTTGCTACCTGCCCGTCGCTTGCCGGCCAGATGCACCGTCGAAGTCGCCGTCAACCGGAGCCCACGCCACCGCTGCCGCCGCCGCCGTCGTATCTCCGCTGTTCAGCGAGAGAGAGGGAGCAGCGAGAGAGAGGGAAGCGAGAGGGAGAGAACCGAGAGAGAAAGAAGAAAAAGGAGAAGAAAAGCCTTGGGTCTTCTCTTTGAGCTTTGGGTCATGTTGCAACCATGCCTAGGAGGACAAGCTTGGCTAGGAAAGTTGAGTAGGTGGATGCCCATTATCTCATTTTGGAAGGTAAAGCCTTTGATCCGGAATCTTTTTCTAGTTCCTTGTTAGATATGTTGAGATATAAAGGTTTGTTGGATGGGTTCCTCACCATAAGGGTCGAGACATACTCGAGTTTGGTTAAGGAATTCTACTGTCACATGGTTGTGACAAAAGATGGTGGAAAGCTTGAAGTTAGCTCTAATGTGAGGGGTGTGAAAGTTGTTTTGTCTGAGAAGAGACTGGCTCAACTCTTAAGCCTAACCACTACGGGAGTTTCACAGTACAGTGGTAATTCCTGGATTGGAACGGATACCATGGGCTACCGAGATTATTTGAGTTATCTGTTGAGTCGGACTAGTGGTTTTACCCAAACCACGAGACCAGAAAAGAAGTGGTTGACTGTTGAGCAGAGAATCTTGGTTATGCTTGTATCGGACTGTCTATTGCCCAATAACAACAAAAGCCGTTTGTTGGAGAAGTTAGAGTGTACTTTTGCCTTCTGTCTGAAGAATATGGTGAAGTTTAATATGCCTGCCTTGATGTTGCAACACATGGTCTTTTGCCTAGATCATAACTGGAAGAGTCTACCGTATGGGATGGTTTTGAGTTGGATCTTTGCCAGGAAAGGTGTCAGTGCTGATGGTTGTGTGCCAAAGCCAGTGGGCAAAATGGTGTTGGATGCCACCAATCTACGGAGTTGAAATCTGTTTCAGTTAGATGATGGGGAGTACATCACGCTTTAGGAAGTTGCCAAGAAAATCCCAGAGGAGATTGATGTGTTGGTTGATGAGCTTGAGATTCCCGTTGGGAAGTTGAACCTCGCCGTTCAGAGTTTGGGAGGTGACGTGGGAGATGATGAAGAAGAAGACCAAGAGGAGAATGCCGAGGTAGGAGAAGCTACCGAGGTTGAAGAGAGTGACTCGGAGAGCGAAGAGAACCGGAGAAGGCGGGAAGCCAGGACAAAGAGGGAACACGACGCCATGACGCACGAGGAGCGTGTGGTCACCCTTCTACGCCAGCAAAACCAGATGATAGAAGAGGGCTTCGCCTTTATGAAGACGCAGTTCGTTACAGTTAATCAGAGGTTAGACCGGATAGAGGCCAGCTCAAGCCGAAGAGGAGAAGACGAGGAATCCGATGAAGACACCGAAGAGTCGGAGAACGAGTCCTTCTAGCGTGGAGTCGTGGTAACCCCGTTTTCCTTACCTCGTTGTTGCTACCGTTTGCTAGTTTCTTTGTTGTTTGCCTTGTGAGTTCGTTCTTGTTTGCTAGTTGTATTGAGTAGTTAGCTTTGTGGGTTGTGCTAGGAGCTAGTCGTTTAGAACTTTGGTGTTGGCTAGAAAGTTTGGTTGTTGAGTTTGACTTTAGAGTTGGTTATGCTCAAAGAACTCAATTGGCTATTTCTTTGCAACCCTGTAATGTTATGATTTCTTGCCCATTTTGTATCTCTTGAGTCCTTAAGGTTTTGATCAAAAGTATCTTCTTGACTCTCTTGTCACATTGTTGTTCCATGTTGTCGTTTTGTTTGAATTCGTCGTACCCAAGCTTCGGGGACGAAGCTTCTTTTAAGTGGGAGAGGATGTGACACCCCGTAAATCCGAATTCCATTTAGGATTAATTACACTTAATTAATCCTAGCGTAATTGATAGTTTAATTGCTAAAAATCCTGAAAATTCAATAGTCGGGGACTAGAAATTGACTAGTCAACCCAAGTCTATGAGTTGTACTCTAAGCTTTGTGAATTGTTCCCTTGTCTCCTTACACTTTTCCATCTTAGTAAGGGTAAAGAAGACCTTTCACCTCATGATTGTATTCCTAGCAAACCTAGAGTCATCTTTCATTCTTTTCCCTAACACTCTAAAAAAAAAGCTCATCATTCTCTCTAGAATTTAGCTAGCTTCTTCTTCAAGCCAAGTTTGGGTATTCTAAGATCTTTCAAGTTGGTCTCCAAGATTCAACTTACTTTTGAGCATATAGGAGGGTAAAATCTTTGGTCCTTTAGTGTTTTTAGTACCTTTTAAGGTGTCTTTTTCTAAAGATGAAATCTTTGTTGCCTTTTGGTGTGTTTGTGAAGTAAAAGTTGAAGGAGAACCTTGTTAGAAGCTTGTAAAGGTGTGAAAAGTGAAGTTGTAGGCTACAAGAGGTAACCCATGCTTTACAAAATCTATTTTCTTACCTATGTGATGATTTCTTGACTTCTACATGTGATTTTTGCTATATATGAAATGTGAGATTTGATGCATTGTCGTGTGAGAACGCATATCTAGAGCTTGTTATTAGGGTTCTTGTATGCCATTGCTTGGATATTCCTTTGATTCAAGTCATATTGTTGTATTTTGTGAGATTTTGGGTGTTTTAGACTTGAATTTGGACTTGGTGTTGAAAATCCCCGAAGGGATTAATTTTGGTACAGTTGTGTACCCGCGGGCGGAACGGCGGGTAGTGCACCATCCGTCGCCGCACCCGCGGGGTACGTAGCTCATGTGACTAGGTTCCCGTGGGCGGAACCACAGGTGGGGGTCCACCCGTGGCCCCACCGGCGGGTACAGTGTTGTGAGTTGTTGGGAATTTGTTCCCCGTGATTTGACTCGGTAATTGATGTTTTGACTTCCCGATGTTCTTTTGTTGGGCTATTTGAGTGTTTTCTTGATGTTTCGTATGTCTAGAACGTGATGTAGGAATCCGTGTAGGACTTGGTGTCTTGAATCGTGCTAAGTGTTCAACCTTGTATGTTTTTTGGACATATGTTTGGTTTACACGTTTGATAAGCATGCTAGTTTGAGGTTGAAATGCTAGTGTGTGTGGTTTGTTCTTTCCTATTGTGGATGATAACTTGTGTTGATCATCGTTGGAGTCAGTTTGTGATCCTTTCATTTATTGAGTATGGTTTCATATCTTCGTTGTGATCCGTTGATTGATTCCTGTGATGATGTGTGTGTTGGTTGTACCTGGATTGCACGATTAATGAAATGGGACATTAATCACCAAGGTACAGATGTGGTCCTCTTGGTGGCCTCGAAATGATATTATGGAGTTGTTATGGGTTTCAGGCTCATGGGCTTCAGGCTCACTTGTTGGCGGTTGTGTGATTGAAATGAACGGTACCCTCTCGTACCACTTGTTGGCGGAATTGTTGGCGGTTGTTGGCAGGGGAACGACGACTCCTGGAGGCATAAGGTTGGACTCAGAAGTACAGGGGTTCTCGGAGGTAATGGTTGTAACTGTAATAAGACCAGGGGTAGGCATAAGGTTGGAACAGGGCATAAGGCTGGAACATGTGACATGTAGTGTCACGGTGGCATGTGTTGCCAATGTGTGATTGTCTATCTTTTCTGTTAAGCATGTCAAGTGGTATTCTACTTTGTGATCAGTAGAATACGTCTCGAGTTGTACTTATTATTGTTGTTGTCTTTGCCGTGATGTCTCTACTTTGTGTTTAATAGCTTACATCTTGAGCGGTGTGAGTTGTTCTGTTGTGTTCTTGTCTTGGCGTTTTTGGGATGTGATTCCCTTGTTCTTTTGAGAGTGGAATAGAGTCTTTACCATTGACTTCTCTCTTTATGATTTTGAACTGATATATACAGTACTCCGTTTCGAAAATGATTTTGTATTAAACTATCTCTATATATGCTATTGAACGCGTATTGATGAGTTACCAGCATTATTCGCTGACCGGGCGTCGTCCCATTTCCTTAATATTGTTACAACATTTTCATAAATATGTTGCACAACCAAACGTTCAATAAAATGAACTTATGAATCTATAAGAACAAAATTTAAATTAAAACTTGTAGAAACTTTTGGACTTATTGTTAGACGAGTTAATTCCAGCAGTGGTCCTCCGACTATTGTGATTTTTCAAAATTGGTCATCGACTTTTAATTTGGACGAAAAAGACACTTGACTTTCTAATTTGTTCCACCAAAGGTCCTTCTGTTGCGCATCCAGTTTTTGGCCGTTAATTTAGGGGGTAAATTTGTCTTTTCATTATATTCCTTTCTTCTTCCTCATCGGAGGGAGAGAGAGAAGACCTGGCTAAACTTGGTCAGAAGCTGGGAGTTGACCTTATCGAAGGCGCGATGGAGGGAAGCGAACTCCTTCCGAGCCTCATCGGAGACGAGAAACCTTGACATTCCTTCCCAATCGAGGTGTCTTGCCAGCCTTGAACGTAACGTCGACAATTTTCTGCGTTGTTCCGCTCATTTTCTCGATCAAATTTTGGGGTTGACGTACAACTACTGAGCAGAAACCCAATGCAATGCAAAATCCCTATGCCTTATTCTGTACAATAACTCAACTTCGCCTTCTATAGCCTATATGGTTTATTTTTTTTCTTTTTTTTTTAGCTTTTTTATTGTAAAGTTTTTCTTTTTGATGCCATAGAGAATAAATGTCAAATTCTCTATTTTAGTCTGAATCAAGATGGAGTAAATCACGATTCTTCTCAAGAAAACCAGATGTATCATATGTGACCTGGGAATAAAATATGCTAAAGAGGAAAATGAGGAACAATTGCTTTTTTCGTATGGAGTTTTTCATATCTGTGCGTCAAATAAGCTTGGCTAAGTGGAAAATATAATGAAAAGACAAATTTGCCCCCTAAATTAACGGTCAAGAAATGGATGGGTAACGAAGACCTTGGGTGGAACAAATTAAATTAGAAAGTCAAGTGTCTTTTTCGTCCAAATTAAAAGTCGCGGACCAATTTTCGAAAATCACAATAGGCAAAGGACCATTGCTGGAATTAACTCTTGTTAGACGCACATTCCAATTTCGAATGTATGAAAGCAATTAAATCCATCAGCTTTAGTGGAGTATTTTAATGACCTTTTTTCTAAATGATCACTCCCACTGATTAAGATATTCTTTAGCCAAATTTTATACACTCATAATTGATTTGACCAACTAAATAATGAAGATATAATTCCCACCCATTAGTAGGGCATACTAAATAATCAATATTTTGTTCCAATCATAATCCAACTAAAGAAAGAATTAATGACGACATGGTATTATTGGAATCCAAAAGAGGTATATAATACCACACAACATTAATAGATACTGCACTTACAAAAATGGTATAAATCACTTATACATCTAGCTTTTGTGCTCTTTACCAATGCAAGATTGAGCAAAATAGAGTAGAGTTACCTTAAAGGAATGTGAACAACAATGAGAAATTTGATCTTCCTTGGAGTAATGAGTTCACCTACTTAAAATGGTAGAAATATTGAAATAATTTACAGATTTATGGTTTGGTCTTGATATGCACGAGTGTATGACTAAAAGTAATGCAAAGTTAAATTAATCAAATATAATTACCTAAAAAGAATGTGGGCAACTGGGCAATAATGATAAATCAACTCTGCGTAGAAAGAAATAAGTTGACTAGCCTGAAATAGTAAAAAACTTTACAGATCCAGGGTTTGTTTCATGTACCCCTACAAGATTAAAAGTAATGCACATGATATGCTAGAGTATAATTACCTAAAAGGAAGGTGACAAATGACAAAAAAAAAATCGGTCATGGTTGGAGGAAACTAGTCCACTTGCTTGAAATGCTACAACTATATTTGTTCAGATCTATGGTTTAATTTTTAAATTGATGCAAGAATAAATGTAATGCAAGTGAAATAGAGTATAATTATCTAAAAGGGAGGTGAACGGTGATGAGAAATCCAGTCTTCAATTCCATGGAGTAAATGAGTTCGCATGCCTAAAATGGTAATATAGAAAGAATAAAGAGAGGATTAGAAAGACTTACTGAGATTTGCTTGTCATTTATTCAAGTGACCTTAGAGACTTAAAAGGAAAAAAAAAAAAAAAAAAAAAAAACTCATAGATTGCCTACAATCGTTATATCGTGTACCAGGATGTACAATGCATTGTGCGCCCTTTCCCAAAACGACACTGTTTTTATAAGTATTACTTAACAATCCCATTATAGGTTTATTTATTTATTTTTTTTTTATTTTTTTTTATTTTGTTATAACACTTGTGTCTATGTGTGTTCTGTTAAGACTTAAGAGTTTATGTGTATCCTGTTAAGAGTTTATGTGTATTATGTTAAGAGTTTATGTGTATTATGGAGAGTTTATGTGTATTATGTATTATGTTAGATTATGTGTATTATGTTAGGAGTTTATGTGTATTTTACTATTCAATTCTGTACATACGAAACAGAGAATTTTTTATTTTTATTTTTTAAGTTAACGGCAGAAACGAGAGAAGGAATTTCAAAAAAAAAAAAAAAATACAGATACAAAATAAGCTAATTGGCCTAATAAGCTATTCCAATATATAAGTTCTCCCACTAAAGACTAAGATCCGTCAAAATTGATCAAACCAATTGGAAAATAACTGATCTGTCATTTTCCAAACACTGCCTTTGCTATAAAATTCTTGCAACTAATTTTTCAAATTTTTCTATCAAAAGAACAAAAAAAAAAAAAAAGGCCTCAACTAAAACTTGTGAATGAACTAAAAATGTGGAAATGGCCGCTGCGGCGGAGGCAGGAGCTGTCGTGGAATTGGATGAGTTGAAAAAGAGGTTGAAGGAAATGGAAGACGAGGTGACGGCGCTCCGTGAAATGCAGGCCAAAGTTCAGAAGGAAATGTGTGATGTACAAGACCCTGCTTCTGCTGGCAAATTTTATTATGGACCATGGTGCATATAGCAGTATGGTCTATGAAGTAAGTATTATTTTAATTATACTTCAGTTTCATTTAACAATATTACTCTGTTTTTTAGTTACATTTTCCACACACTAGTTTCATCATAGGAATACGAAAGTTTCATTTTAATTCTAGTACAGTTTCATTTGACAATATACATTATTGCATGAGCTCTATTTTGTAGTTTCATTTTTCACACACACTAGTTTAATTATTGTAATATTAAAGTACTATTTTGATTACATTCTAGGTTCATTTGACAATATATGTTATTGTATAACTCTGAATTTTAGTTTTATTTTCATACACACTAGTTTCATTATAACAACATTAAAGTATCGTTTTAATTATACTACAGTTTCAGTTGCCAATATACGTTGTTGAATGATCTCTGTTTTTTAGTTTTATTTTCCACACACTAGTTTCATTATAGCAACACTGGAGTATCATTTTAATTCTAATACAGTTTCATTTGACGACCATGGTCCACTGAATAACAACTGGCTTCTGCTGCTGCAAGCCAATCGAATAGGGAAGAAGTGGATTCTCGTTCTTTCTTTGTTGGCAATGTGGAATATTCATGCACCCGTGAGGAAGCGCCGCAGAACTTCCAGGCATGCAGTATGGTACAGAGAGTTACTACCCATACTAATAAGTTTGGGCAACAAAAGGGATATGCCTACGTTGAATTTCTTGAACAAGAAGATGGTCAAGAGGCCCTTCTTCTGAATGAGTCCGAGCTTTATGGCCGCTAACTAAAGATATCGGCAAAACGAACTAATATTCCTGGCATGAAGCATTTCCGTCCACGATGTCCCAATCCTTTCTTCTATACTCCTTATGGATATGGAAGGTTCCTAGGTTCAGGGAACCAATGCGTTACAGTCCTTATTTCTGAGGGTTTGGTTTTACCATATAAATTTCATGTAACAAATGGATAGATCAGAGTCTTGAAAGCTCTAATATCTATCTATGTATGACTACTTGTCACTTGGGGTATCTTGATTATGTTTATCCTGAGATTGATCTGGCTTGGTTAATATCATGATTTGGTTTTCTGTCCGAAGACACGTTGTTGAGATTAATAAGAACAAGAAACAATAATAATGGCAAAAAGGGTAAAGAAGACAAAATTTACGTGGTTCGGCAATGTGCTTAAATCCACCGGAGTGAAAGTATTCTTATATTCATAGTGATGGTGATAGTGGTGACACAACCCCTTAGGGATACAACCAATATATTTATAGGCATCTAATCCATGTACAAATGGTCTACCCGTTTCACTCATACTCCTAGTATGAGACAAACTCATATTCCTAATCCATATATGAGACAAACTCAACAATATCCACCTTGGCGAATATGCTATTTAGGAGAAAAGATAACTCAACAAATCTCCACCTTGACGAATATGCTCTTTAGGAGAAAAGACTTATCTCACCATCTCCACCTTCACATATCTGCCCTTTAGGAGAAAAGACTATCTCCACCTTTGCGAATATGCTCTTTGTTAGGAACATTGTATTAGGATTTTGATGATACCAATGTAATGTAGAAAAGTAGACCCCTAACCACTAGCTGTTTTTGTTTCGCTACTTTCGTCTTAGACGAGAGTTGCCATAACTCCTTTGTAATTCGTGTTAAGCTAGACAAACATATGAAAATGAGTTATGCCTAGATGTTAGGATCTCCAAGGCGAAAGAAGACACAAGATATGAAAAACAACAACGAGAGTCAAGCAGGAGTTGTCAACAAACACGAAAGAACAATGTTTGTAAAAGACGATCTTTATTAAACATTACTTCTCTTCAACAACGAGAAGAATGTTTCACCTGTCTGATTTGACAACATCCTAGGACAATAAGGACTTCATTTTATGGGACTCACTTTTCAAGAAGCATTAAATGAAGATGTACTATCTCTTGGAGCTAAAGGACAAAACCCTAATGCTTTCCATACCTTCAACGGCTACATGGTACAACCTCATTAATGGAGCATTTAATGCATGAAGCTCCCCGGTCCTTGTCCAATGGTTAAAAGGTTCGAAAATTTCATCTCCCTCCAACGGATGGATTTTCATCACCTATATAAACTCACCTTCATCAACTAAGAAGGTGTTGGTTCATTATCACTCGACTTACTCAATTACAAAAGCTCTTGAAACGTCAACAATTTACAAAAAGCTTTTGTGAACCAGTTTTTGAGGTGTTAAGTTACTTGGAGAATCACTTGTCTTACACCTCAAGGAAGTCTTGACATCAGTTTGAAGCTATCATATCTCAGAGTCAAGATCTCTTCGTTGGAGAATTCAAGAAATCATTTTCTACCAACCTCAACTCAGGAGAAGAAGTTGATAGAGGCGGAGTAAACTAGAGGAGTTGAAAAACCTACAAAGGCTGTCCGGCTTAGTGATCAAGGAAGTCTTTGTGTAATTGTACTAAGAGTGATAGTGCAATCCTTCCAACAGTTGTGGAAGAAGAGTGGAGTAGGCAACATTGGCCGAACCACTATAAAATCTCGTGTCCTCCTTATCTCCTTACTTACGCTTTTTATTTTGCTCTCATATCTTTTCTTCATTATCATTACCGAAAGTTTGTCTAATTAAGCAAACTCGTGCAAAGTATTTTAAAACGAATCTATCTTATCCGCTGCGCCAAGACACCGAAAGGTGACGTTTAGGGCTTCTAACGAAAATAGTCTATTCACCCCCCCCCCCTCTAGACTCTCATCTCATTCTATCGGGACCAACAAGTGGTATCAGAGCCAATACCTTGTTCGGTAAAGGCTTTGCATTTACTGCCTGGTAGATCCCTATTCGAAAATCTCTTGAAAATCTTGCATATTTTCTTTGCACGTTTTTTTGTTAAATGGAAAAGGAACATGCTCATCGCTCTAAACAACTTGCATTTAGTCTTGCTAAATTTGATGACTGGAAGTTAGGAATGCAGGCTCTCCTATGCTCCATTCATGATGAGATGTGGGACGTCATAACAACCGGACCAATCACAATCATGATGGCGAATACTCAAGCAGCCGCACAGGGTGCAGGAGCTCCACAGATGATAACAAAACCAAAAGACCAGTACTCCTCAGAAGATAGAGCAAGAGCGAATCTGGACAATGTAGCAAGAAACATTCTCTACAACTCTCTGGATGATTCCCTGTTTCCGAGAGTCCGAAAATGCAAGAATGCTATGGAAGTGTGGAATGTCCTAATGAGATTAGGAGAAGGAGACGAGCAAGAAAAAGACAACAAGCTGACAATGGCTATGAAAAAATTCGAAGATTTCAAAATGCTGCCAAATGAATCAATCTTGGATATGGAACTCAGATTCACCAGACTGATGGGCGATTTATCAGATCTTGGAAAAGAACTTACTGAGAAGGAAATGAATCTGAAGATCCTTCGTGGTCTACCTAAATCATGGGAGATGAAGGTTATTGCAATGAGGGACAGTCGAGACATGAAAACGACAAGTACTGCCAAAATTTTCAGTGATCTCAAGGCTTATGAGTTCGAACATGAACCAAAAGATGCCGAAGATTCAGAAACAAGAAACATTGCTCTCATGGCAAATCAATCAGCATCAACATCCAACAGGTCGAAATCTAACTCTTGTGAATTTTTATCTGATGAACAATATGCACTATTTGTCAGGAAAATGAAAAGATTCATGAGAAAGAACAACTTTCAAGATCCACAACGTTCGAGCCACCGAAAGAAGCAAGAGAACTTTCCTCAAACCTCAAAATCTGAAACCATGGATTCTCAGCTATTATGCTATAATTGCCGAAAGCCAGGACACTTCAAGGCAAACTGTCCACCTCCCATTGTAAGCAAACATCAAGATAACAATGCTACCACAAGCCCCTCAAAGGAGACTGGAGAAAGATATAAAAGAAGCGACAAACCTGAATCATCAAACTCCAGAAAGGAAGGAAGAAGGAAGGCAATGTTAGTAAACGAAACTTCTGACACAGTCGCAACCGAAAGTGGCTCCTCAAGTTCTAGCTCAGAAGACGAAAGCACTGATGAGGAGAAAGGACTGCTGTGCCTATTCAGTCAAGAGTCAGACGAACTATGTCTCATGGCAGATGAAGACGAGGTAAATTGTCATTCATCCTCTTGCTATTCAGCTGAGTCAAGTTCTAGGAGAAGTTTTACCTCAAATGAATCTGTCACCGAAATGATGATGAGGTTCAATGTGATAAATAGCACTTACTCCAAACTCAAGGAGGAGAACTCTCAGCTTAGGCTTAGCCATAATGAACTAAAGCAAGTTCGTATTGAGAACAATATGCTAGTCATTGCTAAGGAGCAGCTTGAGAAAGATGTTCTCGCTCTAAAGGAGTTGTGCACAACAAAAGAGAAGAGAGAGCAAGAACTGCTTGAAGTTTTGGATAAATTCAATAATTCATCCAACCTAATGGATAGAATGTTGAATGAATCCAGACTGCCCGGGGAAAGAACTGGAATTGGTTTTAACCCCAGCTCCTCTTCACAAGTCGAATTGAACAAATCCACGAATGCATATTCACACGAAAGCTTCGAGGCCGCATTTGTTCAAGGACCCACCTAGGTGTCTGAGCCTATGATGGTAGTTAACATTGTCAAAACACCACAATCAACAAGCCAACCGAAAGGTACGGCTGTACAACGAATTGTGGAATCTGGAAAGAAGAAATCTAGTAATGGCAACCCTAGACAAGTCTATGTCAAAAGGAATGGACCAAATGGCAATAAACAGAGTCCACGCCATAAAAAGGGTCAGCCTAACAGGAACACTCAATCCAACAAAAAGACGAATGGTAACCAGAGGCAATATCGTCCGAAATTCACACGAAAGAATCCTGCACAAGGAATCTCAAGAAGCGGACAAATCAGACAACTCGAAAGATCCTTCAAAAGATCTGGGTATGGCAATGGATGGACTGGGCCATCAGAAGAAGATTGGTTTGATTATCCAGAACCTCTTCCAAGAGCAGTATTTGAAATGATTCATCTGCGTAAACAGACCAATCATCTCAAGCATTATGAGAATCTTCCTCAGGAAGATCAACGTAAGAAATATAATGCTAAAGTCTTTGCCAGCATCCATTATGATTATCGCACATCCAATGGATATAGAGGACCGAGGATGAGTCGTGGATACTCTAGGTTAATATGGGTTCCAAAGTTGACTGCTAACCCCCAAGGACCCGAAACTAAATGGGTACCTAAAAACACATAATCTTTGATGCAGGAAAAACAGGTCATATGGTATATTGATAGTGGATGCTCAAGACATATGACTGGTGACAAAACAATGTTGAGCAACTTTAAAGAATTTGATGGACCCAAAGTTATCTTTGGAGGTGAAAATAGTGGCAAAACTCGTGGAAAAGGGGACATCATCAACAAGGGAATAACAATTCAAGATGTCTCTTATGTTGAAGGACTGAAGTTCAATCTTCTAAGCACAAGTCAATTTTGTGACAGAGGATACAAAGTAGAATTTCTCAAAGACAAATGCAAAATCGTGAACACGAAAGATAACAAGACAGCTTTAACAGGACAACGAAAGAAGAATATGTATGTATTATCTTTAAATTCTTCTAATGCTAACGTTTGTCTTGTAGCCAAAAGTAATGCAGATCTCAATCAAGAATGGCACAACAAACTAAGTCATCTGAACTTGAAGACGATAAACAAGCTTGCCAAGAGAAATCTCGTAAGAGGACTACCCGAAGCTTCTTACACGAAAGATAAAATATGTGAGGCATGTCAAAAAGGAAAACAATTCAAGTCATCCTTTAAGTCAAAAGATATAGATACAAAGTCCCGACCTCTAAGCCTTCTACATATGGACCTCTTTGGACCAGTTGATCCAGCAAGTTTGAGTGGAAGAAAATATACTCTTGTTATAGTAGATGACTACACGAGATATACATGGGTGCTCTTCTTGAAAAAGAAGAATGAAATAGAAACCACTCTTCCAAATCTTTTGAAACAACTTCAAACAGAAAAGGAGCTCAAAATAATTCGAATAAGATCAGATCAGGGAACGGAATTTGTCAACAAAGTCATAAAGGAATTCTGTGCGCAAAATGGAATTTTCCACCAACTTTCGGCAGCACGAACTCCTCAACAAAACGGAGTAGCCGAAAGAAGAAACAGAACCTTGAAAGAAGCTGCACGAACGATGATCTCTCACTCAGGTCTACCTAAGAGATTTTGGGCTGAAGCAATAAACACGACATGCTATACACAAAATAGATCCTTGATCAACAAATCTCACAACAAGACACCATATGAGTTATGGAAAGGTAAAACACCTAGTATCGGTTATTTTCATGTCTTTGGTTGCAGGTGCTTCATACATAACAATGGAAAGAATCATCTAAGAGCATTTGACGAAAGAGTTGATGAAGGGTTATTCATGGGTTACTCCTCTATAAGCAAAGCATTCAGAGTTCTAAACAAACGAACAATGGTAATTGAGGAATCCATTCATGTCAAATTTGATGAACAATCTGAGATGAACCCATCAGGATGTAAAACATCAATCGAGTCAAATCAAAATCATCAGCAACCTGTTGACGAAAATACCTTAGACGATGAAGACATACTCTCGTCCTACATGAAACATCATCTAAAGGTTCATGAACCCGAACCGGTGTCTCAAGAAAAGGTTGGAATTCAACAAAATGATCCTTCATCTATCACAACATCTGAACCAATGATTTACATTGATCTACCTTACATTCCTGAAATGGACGCTCAAAATCAACAAGATGCTTTTGAACCAGACCTTCGATGGTTAAAAGATCATCCATCAAATCAGGTTATTGGAAGTATTCAGGAAGGTGTAAGAACAAGAGCCTCCTTGCACGAAAGTATGATGGCGTGTTTCCTGTCGCAAATGGAACCAAAAACCATCGAAGAAGCTCTTAAAGACCCAGACTGCATAATAGCCATGCAAGAAGAACTCCACCAATTTGAACGAAATAAGGTATGGGAACTTGTCCCGAGACCATCTCATCAGAATGTCATTGGAACTAAATGGGTGTTTAGAAACAAAATGAGTGAAGATGGGCTCATTGTTAGGAACAAAGCTCGACTTGTTGCTAAGGGGTATTGCCAAGAAGAAGGTATTGATTTTGATGAAACCTTCGCCCCTGTAGCTAGATTGGAAGCTATTCGCATATTTCTAGCTTTTGCAGCCTATAAGAACTTCAAAGTTTATCAAATGGATGTCAAGACCGCTTTCCTAAATGGACTTCTTGAAGAAGAAGTATATGTTGAACAACCACCTGGCTTCGCAATCAATAATGAGCTTGAAAAGGTGTATCATCTTAAAAAGGCTCTTTATGGCTTAAAGCAAGCTCCACGAGCTTGGTATGATACTCTCTCACACTTTCTTATCAATTTCGGCTTCACAAAAGGAGTGGTTGATAAAACACTCTTTCGTATAAAAGATAATGACCATATTCTTTTGGTACAAATCTATGTTGATGACATTATCTTCGGAAGCACGAATCCAATCTTGTGTGAAAAGTTCTCTAATCTTATGAAAGGCAAATTTGAGATGAGTATGATGGGTGAACTGAACTATTTTCTGGGTTTGCAAGTCAAACAATGCCCAGATGGAATATTCATAAATCAAGTCAAATACACCAAGGATTTAATCCGAAAGTTTGGCATGGATGGAAAAAGTTCGGTTAAAATTCCAATGAGCACATCCCTCAGAATGGACATTGATAATGAAGGAAAGGATGTTGATCAAACAAACTTTCGAGGTATTATTGGTTCTCTTCTATACCTGACAGCAAGCAGACCTGACATTTCGTTTGCTGTTGGTGTATGTGCACGTTTTCAAGCTAAGCCGAAAGAAAGTCACCTAAGTGCAACCAAAAAGATATTAAGATATCTTAAGGGAACGCAAAGTGTCGGTCTCTGGTATCCAAAAGATGGATCATTTGATCTAGTTGGATACTCAGACTCTGATTTCGCTGGATGTCGGATTGATCGAAAAAGTACCTCAGGAACATGTGAGTTCCTAGGAGGACGAATTGTGTCTTGGTTTAGTAAAAAGCAAAACTCTATTGCCACAAGCACGGCTGAAGCCGAATACATAGAAGCCGGAAGTTGCTGTGCTCAAATCTTATGGATGAGACACCAATTGAGAGATTATGGCATAAATGCACAAGAAGTGAGCATAAAATGCGATAACACGAGTGCTATCGCTATCACGAACAATCCTGTGCTGCACTCTCGGACCAAGCATATTGACATCAAGTATCACTTCATTCGTGATCATGTCGAGAAAAAGAACATATCTCTTGAGTATGTCAATACTGATGATCAACTTGCACACATACTCACGAAACCCTTAAGTGAAACAAGATTCTCTTCTCTAAGGCATGAACTCGGAATGATTGAAATGACGTAAAGCTTAGAGAATCAAATCTGCAAAGATTCTTGCTCTCGAAAATCAAAAGATTTGATTCATTCTCACACGCAAGGATTTTTATAAATGAAACTCTATGAGAATAATTTTCTCATCTAACAAAAATTCTAGTGTCTATCTTTACATGTGCAGGAATGAGTACGGGAAGCAAAAGAACCATTACGGAGGCACGAGAAGGAAAGAATGAAATTCTCAGTGAGCCGCTAGTGACTGAGCAACAGCTCAACCAGTTCCTTGAACACGCTCAACACATACGAAACCTTCTCCGTAACTCGTCCGATAATGAGTCACGAGAATCTTTCCACTCTGTTGGCAATCCCATTGGATATGTCAAAGAAAACAGTGTGCTGGAACTAAGCGACAGTTTTGACTACTCACCCTCAGGCACCCCCACCAAGATAGCATCTCCTCTTAAGTCCACCGCAAGCAGCAAGAAAAAGAAAACCTGAATAACTTGTTAGGCCACGGTGACAAAATGTGATGTTATCTTGCTCATGATCTTTTTTAATTTATAACTCCATCATGCAAATATTTTGTCAGTAACCAAAATATTTTGTTAAGATTCACACGTTATCTCTTGCCTATATATATTATTCTTCTATTTCATGAGCTTTACTCATTCACAAAATTTTAGAGAAGGATAAAGATTGCAGGAATGGATAAGGGAAAAGAAAAGAGCAACGAAGCTGAAAAAAGGGCCAAACGCCTAAAACATCATATGCGAGAAGCCGACAAGCTTCCGAATGCCACCGTCATAAGGCTTGAAGAAGATGGGGAAAGGGTCATTGTCACCTACTCCATGCCCAACACAGCACCAATGGACAAGGAATCTCATGAAAAATTGATCAACAAGTCCAGGGCTACAAAGGCTTACTGCATGGAACAAGCCACTTGACTTGCTAAAGAGAAAATTCTGATGATGAAAAGGGCCAATGAGCAAATATCTTATGAAGTTCCTCAACCTAGTGAACAATCCTCTGAAGATATCACTATGGTTCACTCTCGGTCAGCAACTCAGTCACCCGAACCCACTCTCTCACTTGAGGAGTTGGATGAATTTGCAAAGATGACAAATCTGACTGATGTGACCGAAGAGATGACTCGCCTGGAACTTCACGTGCCTTATCGTTTTCTCTAAGCTTTTGTATGATGTACTCTCGTGACCTGGAATCCTCGTGATCTAATAAAATTTGCTGTCTTTTCGTGCTTATCTTTTCTTGCTTATAATGACTGCTTTTCTTGTCTATGCCTAACTTTATATGTTACCTGTCCAAATCACAGGAAAGATCATCATTCACACGTTTTCTGGTCAAAAAGGGGCCATAATTTTATGCGTTTCCTTTCTTTAAAAGAGCATTGAAGTTAGAGTTTCATATAGAAACAAGATAACAGTCAAAGTCATACTTGAAATTAATGACTTCTTGACTACAGTTATAAGCATTTATTGTTGCGTTGAAATTAATGTGTAGCAGACATATGAGCTTTGTGGATTTCTTGCTATAAAAGGAGGAGAATTCTTCACATTATGAAGTGAAGAGAAGACTTTGAAAGATCCCACCAAGACTCCAGATCCAGATTATATGGCCTTTCTTGCACAAGAGGACTTCATGAAGAAATATGATCAGGAGGAAGAACTCGAATCCTCATCTGGCTCAAACTTTCCACGAATCGGGAAATGGTTCAAGCAAATGCTGGGAAATTTGAAAAAGGCCAAAGGAGAACCATCCGAAGTCAAGAAGAACGAGAGGAAGAAAATTTGATCTTATTGTGTGTTACTTTTTATCCTATGTACTTTTCTCTCTCGGGTCTATGATAAATAAACTGGCTCTAATTTCCTTTAATCGAGACGTTATTTGTCGAATCTATCGTCTGGCTAATAATCTCGATTCAGGAACAAAATTCTTGAAAAAGAATATGTTCTCTAAATAGTGTCTTGGATAAGACAGTTGAATACACCTTTTGAGAGGTTCGGTCTATCTATTTGAGAAAGAACCCAAAAATTCAAAAGCTCTACTTTCTTACTGAATTTACCCCTCTTCTAAAGCACGAAGAAAAGCATCGTGCACTGTACTCTTTTGCTAAGGCCAAGGCAATGGCTGACCTAAATGACATGGAAAGACGAAGTCTTTCTAGACAAATCTTGAGAGCAGATCATGAGGCTCTTATTGCTAAGACTCTTTGCTCATAAAAGGGAACATCTTGAGTACGAACGAAAGGTTAAGGATTGCATTATGTAGAAGGGAAGGCTGCTTTCCAATGCACGAGAGATTGCAACTGCTTTCACTATATATTGTTCTGTGTAACAATTCTCTCGGGAGAAGCATTTGTTGCCATAAAGGAGAGACATGTTTGACTTCATTTGTCTCACAAGTCCAATGTTTTGAAAATTACATCCTCTTTCGGGTTTGGAATCATGACCAAACATGCTTAATGTTTTGAGCCTTTATCTCCAACCGTTAAGATGAATCCCAATGGGATCATGTGGCCGAGAAAAGCGGTCCACTCCCCCACTTTGTCTGATGCAGGATGTGACGTGCATTTAATGCACATATAGGCACTCGAGTGTTTTTCTCTCTCTTCATTAAATGAGGGAATAATCGTTTTTTATCTGCAAACAATCTTATCACTCCCCCATGTTGATCAGTTACCTTTTGGAGAAAAAGAACCGGAAGTGATTTGAATTTTAAACCGTTCATCTCTAAATGGATCATCCATACCCGGAGACCCGGAGCTCTATAAAACCCCACTTAAACCTCTCTTGATCCTTTTACCCTACCTTCCTCAATCTCATTATTTTTCTCAACCCTTTGTTTCTCTCAAATCCACAACCATGGCAGAACATCCACAAGCATGACCATCTAATCCTGAACCAGAAACTCCTTCCACCATGGAAATCCCAAGCTTTCCAACAGAGGACCTAACATTCATTGAATCCAGAGTACCCTCCATCGTAGGGGGAAGTATGTGGGACGCGCATGGTTTCCTTGAATATATCTTGGATAGAACTGTTGGTGAACACATCATAAGTCTCCTTACAGAAACAGGATTATACAGCTTCGTCACACATCTTTATACTGTTTGGCACCCGGTTGACGTAACCCAGTTCTATATGAATGCTTCAATATCTTCTGATTATTTGACTATCACTTCCAGAGTCAATAATCATCATGTGGTTCTTACCGCAGAGGACGTTCGATCAACATACGGGTTTCCACAAAGAGATGAGTCTTACAAGAAAGATATTATCTATTATCATCTCGACCCAGAGGACTTCTACGAATCCATCAAGAACAATCACGCACCATCCAAGGCAGAAATCTCATGGCCGTTGAAGAAGAAATGGTTCCGGCTAGACTATGAGTTCACTGTTGATATCTTCAACAAACTCGTCGATCACAAGACCTCGGGCACGGATGATGTGACGAAGGAGAAATTGAAAATGCTGCATGCCTTCTTGAATAGATTTAAAGTCGATTGCTCAAAGATCATTTTCAACAATATCGTTCACACCATCACTTTTCATCGAAAAAGTCCAGGAGACATTGCGGAGAAGTTGGGATATGGTTTTGTGATAAGCCATCTTCTGGCAACGAAAGGAGTCGTTCTGCGCCCAGGAATTCGGCATGGTCAGAAAGCATGTCATATGAAACAAAAACCTTCAGGATATGACAAGCAGAAGGCGTTGGAGTTGGGAATCCCTATCGAGCAAGTCAAAGCCAAGTGGAAATCAAGAACACCTAGGGTTTCAGAAGATGAGCAGCCAAAGCCGAAGCGACAAAGACGAGAAAAGCACTCCTCTCGGAGTAAGGCGAAAAAGGCAGAAGAATCTTCAGGTGTTCCAATCTCACCAAAATCCCCACAAAAGAAGAACGATCCTATTCCACCCTCCCCTCTACCAGAATCAATCGTAGTCAAAGATTCATCCGAAGATGAAGATAATTTAATTCTCTCCAGAATTATCAAAGACAGTCACTTTCGGTCCCCAGTCAAGGCTAAATCTTTCCCGAAGATATCTTCTACACCGAAAGAAGCTACACCGAAAGAAGGAGACACGAAAGAAGCACTTTCTAAGGGGGAAGGTCAACCGAAAGATGTTCTTCCTGAGAAAATTCCTGATGATCAAGAACCCAAGTCTGATCTCGGTTTTCCTCAAGACCACCATTCACAAGAACCTACTTTGGCAGATCAACTCCTTCGAGAGCTGACACAAGAACCTGTTAATGTAGTTATGGAGGCCAGTCGCTTAAGTCTTCCACAAGAACCTGGATCACCAGAAAAGACGAAAAAGGCGACTGATGCTTTGATCGCTTTACCTTGTCTGCCACAAGAACCTATCAATACAGAGCAGGTAACTCTGACACAAGAACCTGTATTGGTAGACGAGACAGCAGTAGTGCAGGTACAACCTCCGGACATCCCGAAACCATCGGTACCAGCTCCAGAAGTAAAGGTTCCTCAACCTTCACCAGATCAGTTGCTTAGAGAATCCATTGAACGAGATTACAAACGAGTTCAACAGTGGCAAAAGTGGCGTACTGCTCCCCTGCGGATCTTTCTTGAAACTTTTGAAGCAATGCAGGACGAAGAGGAATTTGCACTTGCATGGATGGGCACTGATGATCTTTCAAAAGCTCTTCGAATTGAAGAGATCAATCGCGTTTTCTCTTACAAGATGACAAATCGCACTCTCGGGAGAGATAAAGCTCCAATCTGCATCGAGCTCAACAAGCCACCCTTGGATCCAGTTTATGAAGAAGAACTAAAGCAACTTCGATATGCCATGTTGCTTTCAAAGATCAAGACTACTTTGGAGAAGGAACACCAAAATGATCCAAATTGTAATGTCAGTGGCACGAAAGATGAGCTTGGACGAGAGATTGAAGAAGGCGAGAGTGATGAAGGTGAAAATGAAGAAAATGATGATGTTGACGATGCTGATGATGAGAATGATGATGATGATGATGAGAATGATGATAATGATGACGATGATGATAATGATGATCAGATGGGCAATGAAGGTGCTCAAGAAACCGAACCCGAAGACAGTCACACAATTTTGATCGGTCCTGACTATGACACCTACCCTCAGAGATCTCCCTTAAGACGACTACCTTCTGACAGTGAAGACTCGAAAGAAGCTTCAACTACTCATCCCGAAGATCTATCTCGAGCCATTGTTCCGCATATTCAACCCTTAAACGAGACTCCAATCCAGCTAGGAAACGAAAGTATGCGTGAAGGCGAACTGGAAGCTTCACCAATACCTCTTAGCTCAGATAGTGGTGGAAACCGGGAAACACCACCTCAAGATGATCACATGGACACATCACCAACAAATATTGAGGAAGAATCCCCTGCGAAGTCCCCACGAACTATCATGAACATCATGAGGGGAACTGTTCATTCAGCCGAGACCATCCACGGGCAATATCTTGCCTTACGAGAAAAGGACACGAAAGTTATGGATGATCTATGCAAGAAGGTCGATTTTCTGATAGCAGCCCAATCTAAACCTCGATCTCCACCTCCAGCACAGCCTCAACCGCAGCAACAAAGCCAATCAGATCACAAGGCCATTGAGCGAATGACTAAGAAACTTTATGATCTCGAAGCTTCTTTGAACAAAGTTGCGCGACAACAACACGAAATCAAACACTCTCATTTTGGTCTCAAAGAGCGTATGGATTTGGCCTGTACAAAGATTGACACATATCAGGACAATTCGTACCAACTGGGCGAATATGCACTTCAAATTCTCGGATATGCTCAGGATATCTTGCTTGCAATCAACAAGGTCTCTTCCATTCCTCCTACCACCTGTGCTGATGATGCCAAAAAGGGGGAAAAGAGAAATGATGACAAAGATAAGGATGATGATCAGCCGAGAGATAGCACGAAAGATCAAGCTCGTGAAACACGACACTCTCCCTCTCGGACACCAAGAGACTATGACCAAAGGAACCCGAATCCATCTTCCAAGTCTCATGGTCATTACTCCTCGAAGTCAAGATATGGTCGATACCAATCCTCCGAACAAATCAAGCCTCGACAATCTTTTGGTTCTGAAGCCAAATACATCTTCACAGGACTGCCAAAGAGAGAACAGATAAAATTAAGGCAAAAGCTTATGAGAGACAACAAAGTAACTATGGATGGCATAGGAAACTTTGTGGACTTTGTCCCATATGAAGAAGGCAGTGGCAAACGATTCGAGGGTTGCAATAATCCCACTTGGTTGAAAACAAAAGACAACCATACAAGACAAAACCACATGAGCACTCAAAATGAAAGAATCAAAAGAGCAAACAAAGAACTGTGGAGGAAGCATGATGAAGAAAGAAAGAGAAGAGAAGATGAAGCAATGGAAAGAAAAAGAATCAGGAATCTCATTGAAGATCTTTCGAATGTAACCAAAGACTCCCCACAAAATGTCATGCATAATGCAGCTTTCAAAGTGCACAAGGAATCAGGAAAGAGCTACCAAGAAGGAATGAATTCGTTTGGACTGATCTCGTGGTGGAAGTATGGTATTGTTGAAGGAAGCAACATTCGGGAAGCCTACAACAATTACACTGGTCTGAACATCAGAGGAGAACATGAAGAGCTTGTCAAGACTAATCCTATCAAAGTCTTCAGAGCAAAAATCAATGAGAAAATTGACTTCAACAGGATGCTAAAGCGACAAAAAGAAAAGGATGACCAAGAGCTCAAGGAAGCTGAACAACAGAAATCAAAGCTTTTAGAAATGTAAGTTAACTTTTGTTATATTCCTTTTATGAAGTTTTTGTAATGATCACATCTTTATATATGAAACTCTCATTGTTACACATCTCGTGTCACCTGTTTGAGTTACTTGTTCTTATATCGCTTTTAAACGCTTTTATCTAGAAAAAGACTTGTAAACTCTCGAGTATGGTTGTTTTTATATATAAGAAAAATCCTTATGGAACTTTTATCAGCCTTATAAGAAGAGTATAGGTTTTGGCATCATCAAAAAGGGGGAAATTGTTAGGAACATTGTATTAGGATTTTGATGATACCAATGTAATGTAGAAAAGTAGACCCCTAACCACTCGCTGTTTTTGTTTCGCTACTTTCGTCTTAGACGAGAGTTGCCATAACTCTTTTGTAATTCGTGTTAAGCTAGACAAACACACGAAAATGAGTTATGACTAGATGTTAGGATCTCCAAGGCGAAAGAAGACACAAGATATGAAAAACAACAACGAGAGTCAAGCAGGAGTTGTCAACAAACACGAAAGAACAATGTTTGTAAAAGACGATCTTTATTAAACATTACTTCTCTTCAACAACGAGAAGAATGTTTCACCTGTCTGATTTGACAACATCCTAGGACAATACGGACTTCATTTTATGGGACTCACTTTTCAAGAAACATTAAATGAAGATGTACTATCTCTTGGAGCTAAAGGACAAAACCCTAATGCTTTCCATACCTTCAACGGCTACATGGTACAACCTCATTAATGGAGCATTTAATGCATGAAGCTCCCCGGTCCTTGTCCAATGGTTAAAAGGTTCGAAAATTTCATCTCCCTCCAACGGATGGATTTTCATCACCTATATAAACTCACCTTCATCAACTAAGAAGGTGCTGGTTCATTATCACTCGACTTACTCAATTACAAAAGCTCTTGAAACGTCTACAATTTACAAAAAGCTTTTGTGAACCAGTTTTTGAGGTGTTAAGTTACTTGGAGAATCACTTGTCTTACACCTCAAGGAAGTCTTGACATCAGTTTGAAGCTATCATATCTCAGAGTCAAGATCTCTTCGTTGGAGAATTCAAGAAATCATTTTCTACCAACCTCAACTCAGGAGAAGAAGTTGATAGAGGCGGAGTAAACTCGAGGAGTTGAAAAACCTACGAAGGCTGTCCGGCTTAGTGATCAAGGAAGTCTTTGTGTAATTGTACTAAGAGTGATAGTGCAATCCTTCCAACAGTTGTGGAAGAAGAGTGGAGTAGGCAACATTGGCCGAACCACTATAAAATCTCGTGTCCTCCTTATCTCCTTACTTACGCTTTTTATTTTGCTCTCATATCTTTTCTTCATTATCATTACCGAAAGTTTGTCTAATTAAGCAAACTCGTGCAAAGTATTTTAAAACGAATCTATCTTATCCGCTGCGCCAAGACACCGAAAGGTGACGTTTAGGGCTTCTAACGAAAAGAGTCTATTCACCCCCCCCCCCCTCTAGACTCTCATCTCATTCTATCGGGACCAACACTCTTTAGGAGAAAAGATAACTCCACAAATCTCCACCTTGGCAAATATGTCCTTTAGGAGAAAATACTTATCTTACCATCTCCACCTTCACAATTATGCCCCTTAGGAGAAAAAGACTTATCACACATATACACATGGGTAGCAACAATCATGCTCATCCCAACTAGCCAGCCACATGCATATGCGGCATCAAACGTTACCCAGTGCATGTACACGAACCGCTTCGTCCCAAGCCATTCGCCCTCTGCCGTCGACTTGTTATACCAGCCGTGACTCATGCTAACTGCCCGTTCAGCTGACCTCCTGCATCTGGCCCATACCTGGTCCATGTCCCCTCCTAGTATCGACGCTGCCCCTAACACAACAGCGTCCCTGCAAAGTCACACTAAACTAGTATGCCTTGCCCAATGCTCCACTAACTAGCAATTGCCACTGGTAAGCAACACGCACTACGCAGCATCAAACGTTTCCCCGTGCATGTTCACAAACTGCTTCATCACAAACAATCCACCGCACCAGCCGTGACTCATGCCAAGCCCGACCCATACCAGCCGTGATTCATGACAAGCCGGACCGATACCAGCCGTGACTCACGCCAAGCCGACCCATACCAGCCGTGACTCATGACAAGCCCATACCAGCCGAGACTCACGCCATGCCCGACCCATACTAGGTTCGCGACCACTCCTGGTATCCGCGCTGCCCAACACCACAGTGCCCCTCACCACCTTCTCATCTAGCATCTAGAAACACCCAACAAGTCCAAACAATGTTCGAACTTGTTACTAGTAGCTGCTAGAACACCACCTTCACTATAATAAGAGTAATCAGCATGTACCACGTTCGTAGCTTCCTGCTTCTTCAACTCCTTCCAATCAGCCTCTTTCAGATTAGCTGGCTTTTCTGCCTTCAAGGTTTTTAGAAGACCCTGTTGTGCCAACAAATCTTTTACCCTAGACTGCCATAACCCAAAATTCTCTATACCATCAAACTTTGATACATCAAATTTTATACTTGAACGGACCATCTCAATAGTGCTCTGATACCAATATGTTGAGATTAATAAGAACAAGAAACAATAATAATGGCAAAAAGGGTAAAGAAGATAAGATTTACGTGGTTCGGCAATGTGCCTACATCCACCGGAGTGAAAGTATTCTTATATTCATAGTGATAGTGATAGTGGTGACACAACCCCTTAGGGATACAACCAATATATTTATAGGCATCTAATCCCTGTACAAAGGGTCTACCCATTTCACTCCTACTCCTAGTATGAGACAAACTCATATTCCTAATCCATATATGAGACAAACTCAACACACGTAGATAAGGATAAACCCATAATTTCCTTGAGTAGTCATCAATGAAGGTAACAAAATAGCGAGCACCACCAAGTGACCTAGTTTTCAAAGGTCAACACACATTAGAGTGTATCAGTTCCAATACCTCTTTAAATGAACATTGTTTAACCCAACTAAGCTCTTTTCCAGACCAGCATGGACATCCTCTCCTCAGATATATGCGCAAGCCTCTTATGCCATATATCATTCGTATCATCGTTCTCAACCGTATTAACAATATTTCCTAAGATCTTGGCCTGTAAAACCTAAATTGTAGAACACTTTGTGCATCGGGCCACAACTAGAGAACATCTTGTGAGTTTCCATTGGCCATTTGGAAAAGTATTACAATACCCTTCATCATCTAAATTTCTAGCAGAAATTAAATTATACCTGATATCTGGAACATGCTTTATATTTTTTAGAAGCAACTTGGTGCCATTATTGGTTTCTAAGACCATCTCCAACCATGCACCAAATTCTGCACCAAATTTTACACCAAAAAGGAATATTCCCAGCGTATTCTTACACCAAATTTTTTCCATCTCCAACCCATTACACCAAATTCTGCACCAAATTTTATTCCTACACCCCTCATAAAGTTTATATTTATACTTTTATTCTTTTAACAAAACTAATAGTTGTAATTTAATAAATTAGACTTTAATTATATTTTATGTAATTTTATTTTTAATTAAATTATATTTAATATTAGTTTTGTTTTAATCGTCTTGATAAGATCTTTCAAATGATATAATTTTATTTTAATAATATACAATTTATGTTTAATACTTAACGAAATATATAAATATATAAAAGTAAAAATGGATACAATATAATTATAATGCAAATATCATTTTATTCCACAATAAAAAATCATAGAACATCCGCTACATTTAATTTTCAGAATTACCATAATGTTCCCACATATGCTCGATCAATGCATCACGAAGCGCATAATGCGCTTCTTTATTTTTGATTTGCCTATGTCGAGCAAGAAACTCTTCAAAGACAATTCTTTCATCTCTACATATATCAACCTCAGGAGCCGGTCCTTCTCTCCAACTTTGTATATCGAGTTGCTCATCACGTTCATCTTCAATTATCATATTATGCATTATGATGCATGATGTCATTATATCATGCAATACATGTTTATCCCAAAAATGTACTGGTCCCTTGACTATTGCAAATCTTGATTGAAGGACCCCAAATGCATGTTCTACATCCTTTCTACATGCTTCTTGCATCATTGCAAATAACTTTTTCTTTGGTCCTAGGGGTTGATGAATAGTTTGTACCAGGGTTGACCATTTCGGATATATCCCATCAGCTAAATAATTTCCTGTATCGTACACTTTACCTTGAATAACATAATGAGCAGGAGGTGCCGTACCATTTGCAATGTTTGCAAAAAAATGTGATGCCTACAACACATTAATATCATTATTCGACCCCGGCAAACCAAAATGTGCATGCCAAATCCACAAATCATAATCAGTTACGGCCTTGAGAACAATAGTTGGTTCTCGACTACGCCCAGCATATTGTCCGGCCCAAGCTGTTGGACAGTTTTTCCAAGTCCAGTGCATGCAGTCTAAACTCCCAAGCATCCTTGAAAAGCCATGCCTCTCACCAATTTCAAGCAACCTTGCAACATCATTAGCATCAGGCGCTCTTAGATAGCGTTGTCCAAAGACCTCTACGACCGCTCTGCAAAATCTCTTCAAACTTTCAATTGCTATTGATTCCCTAATTTGGATGTATTCATCTGTTGCATCTTCTGCTACTCCATAAGCCAAAATTCGAAATGCTGCTGTTACTTTTTGTAAAGTAGACAAGCCTAGTCTACCGATTTTATCTCTCCGTTGCACAAAGTAATTGTCGTGCGATGCATTGGCAATTCGTAAGAACAAATTTCGACTCATTCGAAATCGTCTACGAACTATTGCCTCATTATACTTTGGATTTTCTAAAAAATAATCAGCATATAATCTTCGATCACCATCTTCACGGTCACGGTGAATCACTCTATGCCCGGAAATTGGACCGCCATGAATTGGGTTGATGGCTTGAATAGACATAATCTCCAAACAGTAAGCCATGTCAGCATTGTTGTTATCATACGTACTTAGTAGTGCTTGTTGTTGTGATTGTATTGTAGCAATGAGATCATCGTCATCCTCTTGCGAGGATGAAGATGGGTGTTGGGGTGAGGATGAAAAGGGGTGTGAGGGATTCATATCTCAGGATTGCTATGGTGAAAGATAAGTGTGTATGCCATGTATTTAAATATCTGTTATGATATCTTTCCCAAATCCCAAAAGCAATTCCTTTCAACCGTAGGATTATATCACAACCATCTTAGCCATTAATTGGTATTCATATACTTCCAACACACAATCCAAGATCTGACATGATATCTTTCCCAAATCCCAAAAGCAATTGCTTTCAACAGTAGGATTATATCACAACGATCTTAGCCATTAATTGGTATTTATATACTTCCAACACACAATCCAAGATCTGACATGATATCTTCCCCAAATCCCAAAAGCATTTGCTTTCAGCCGTAGGATTATATCACAACCATCTTAGCCATTAATTGGTATTCATATACTTCCAACATAGAATCCAAGATCTGACATGATATCTTTCCCAAATCCCAAAAGCAATTGCTTTCAACCGTAGGATTATATCACAACCATCTTAGCCCTTAATTGGTATTCATATACTTCCAACACACAATCCAAGATCTGACATGATATCTTTCCCAAATCCCAAAAGCAATTGCTTTCAACCGTAGGATTATATCACAACCATCTTAGCCCTTAATTGGTATTCATATACTTCCAACACACAATCCATGATCTGACATGTTATCTTTCCCAAATCCCAAAAGCAATTGCTTTCAACCGTAGGATTATATCACAACCATCTTAGCCATTAATTGATTTTTTCTTTCACTGTACATAATAGTACACCACCAAATCAGAAACCACAACTCTTTGTTTTCTCTATTCATATAACTCTTGGCTCTTTGAATTCTCTATTCTATATTCCTCTCCATCCTCTTTTAAAAAAATGTCCAAGGCACGCACAGTTCGAACTAGTTCATACTCTATTGAAGAAGATAAACTCCTTTGTCATGTGTATGTTAATATGCCAAGATAAAGCTACGGGTCATCATCAAGTTGGGGACGTATTTTGGACTCGTATTATGAATGCTTATCATGAAGCGCTACCAGCAAATGTTGGAAGCACTCGATCATTGAGGTCAATTACGTCCAAGATGCAAACTATAATGACAGAGGATGTATTGTACATGTTGAGAACTTGAATCCGAGTGGAGCTTCAGAAAAAGACATTGTGAGTATTTTGTGTTTATATATAAATTGTGAATACTTTGAACGTTTGTGTTATTTACTTACTTTAATTGTGGTTTATAACAGATTAATAGGTCAAAAGAACTAATGGAACAAGATGCCAAATTTAAAAATGGTTTTAAATTTGATCATGTATGGCCTATTGTTAAAGACTTGGAGAAATTTCAAAGTCCTTCGGGTAGAGAACCAAGTGTTGCAAGTCGAAAGCGAAGTTCTGACATTGAAGGTGCAGAGTCACAAGGCGATAAGTCAATAGGTTCATCATCATTTTGCCTTAACTTAGACGATGATTTCGAAAGTCAGGGCTTGAACAATGAACGTCCTACTGGGCGTAACAAGGAAAAAAAAGAAGAAGCAAGCATTTGCAGAATATCATGATTATTTTGCCAAAGTCACAGAACATATGAAAAGATCGCACAAATGTTCGAACAAAGTCAAACTCAACTCCAAAAAAATGTTGGAAAGGATCTCATCGAATAAATAAATCCTTGAAGTGTTTTAGATATGATAGTTCATTTTGGAAAGCAAAAAAATAGAATTTGATGCATGATAGGGTTAAGGCTTACATTCGACTGGCAGACTTTGATGGGTTGTCAAGATTGGAAAGAATACATTTGGATTGTCAGCATTGGTGGAAAGATGGCACCCAGAAACGATTGATGCCATCAAGTTTTTTGTTTGAATAAAACTTGATAAGGAGATTGATTACCTAATACCGGAGTAAGAAGTCGATTGATGAGATAGACGATAGCCTGAAACGCGTGAAACCAGTACGAAGAAGGCAAAGAAGCAGCGTGGAGAAGTGACATTCCATTTTCGACGACATGTCTGTGTCGCCGTTCAGCCATGCCATTGTGCTCAGGTGTATGTTGAGGAGTCCAAAAATGCGAAATGCCATGAGCATTGAGCATCGAAATTAATTTAACAAACTCCCCCCCTATTGTCAGAATAAACTGACACAATTGACAAACCAAAAAATTTCTCCAGTAACCTTTTAAACTGAGGAAAAATCAAAGAAACATCAGACTTTTGTTTTAAAGGATATAACTAGACATACCTAGAGAAGTAATCTACAAATATAACATAATAAGCGAAGTCATCAATTGATTTTTCCGTCGGGCCCCATACATCAGTATAGAGTAGTTGTAGAGGCCTAGTGCTAAAAAGTGTGCTTTGGAAAAAAGGTAATTTATGACTTTTGTATACATTGCATGACTAACAGAAAAACTTATTTAACGCTGACAAAGATATGGGAACGTTGCAGTGTTGCAACACACGATGCAACACCTTATTAGACGGATGGCCTAGACAATGGTGCCACTGGGAAACGCGAGACAACTGCATGGAATTAGATGTGGGTTGATGCAGGAGAGGTGCATAATAGACACCATCAATGTTCGCCCCCCGTAGTAATGACATCCCCGTTCGAAGATCCTTCACAAGAAAGTGGGAATCAAAAAATTCAACTGACACTTGATTAGTTTTTCACAATTGCGATATGGATATTTAATTATTATGCAACTGTGGAACATGTAAGACATTTCGGAGAGTGGGCACGGAAGAGGGAGTGAGAATAGATGACTGACCAATGTAAGAGATGTTCAAAGAATTACCGTCGTCCAGTCGTATCCCATCCGGACTATTATACTAAGTGAAAGTGTGCAGAGGAGTCATATCCGGTGTGGCATGGTGAGATGCCGCGCTGTCAAACATCCACCGTGTAGTCGATCCCACGGTAGAATTAGCTGCGGGTGACTGAGGCTGAGGAAATGTAGGAGCCTGCACGGGAAATACGTTATGGGCCTTTAAAAACCGGTCTAACTTACGGCAAACACGTGTTTCATGGCCAGCAAGGTGACAGAATTGACACACAACACTAGGTCGAGTGTTGCTGTTATGCGACCAATTCGGTCTATTATTTCCATACGTGTTGTTGGTGTTGTTGCGGGACCTTCGATCGCAGTGGAGTGCTGAATATTTCGAGAAGCCGAAGGACCACGCTGGGAGGCATTAGCAGTAGCCAAAATAGATTTGCGAGCATCATCGACTTCAGCCAACTGACGTTTATGATCTGTGAGCGCATCGGCTAACTCTCCCAAATTAATGTGTTTGTCACGGATACGAACGACAGATACGATGGAGCTATACTCGTCCCCTAGTTGTGTTAAAATGTACACAACCATGTCTTCATCAGAAATAGGGCATTGAGCCAGGGCGAGATCGACAGCTATGGATCGCATGTCATTCAAAAATGCGGTGACTGACCGATTACCCTTCGAATTTCTGGTAAGCTTGGCCTTGAGGGAAAGGATCCGTCCTCGGGAGGCACTAGCATTGCTAGCAACAAGCCGTTGCCTGGCATCACAAGCAGTGGATGTGGAACCTATAAGAAGTTGTATGGTGTCTGAACAGCTCCCAAGTAAAGCACTGGTAATTATCTGATCTTGGCAATACCAAGTCAAATGTGCTGGATTCGGAGTTGTTTGTGCAACATCATTGAATTTTGCTTGCTCTTTGACAGAACCGTCGATGTATCCGAGGAGATTAAAGCCAATCAGGGTGGACTGAACTTGGCGTCTCCAGACAGGAAAGTTGAGGGGGGTGAGTTTGATAGGAAAATTAGACGGAGCATTGAGGTGGACAATGTCAGTGGTGGTTGTAGCCATGGATATAAGAATCACGAAAGAGAAGAGAGAAAAAAAAAGAACTCCTTAGGGGAATATGGCTCTTGATACCATGTGAAGGAATTAACTGTAAGTTTGTTGATGTAAATTACAACATATATATAGTACATGGAGGAGTGTAAATAGTAGGAAGTTGCAACCAAATATAACTAGTCTATAGGAGCATAAATAGAACAAGTAACAACTAAAAGCATTCTAGCCACATATTGGCTTAACAGAATATTCATGCCCCCCTGAGGAAGTGCCGTAGCATTTCCAAGAATGTGGTACGGTAAATAGAGTTATTATCCGTATTGATAAGTTTGGGCAACCAAAGGGAAATGCCTACGTTGAAGCTGTTCAACAGACCCTTCTTCTAAATGAGTCTGAGCGTCATGGCCGCTAATTAAAGGTATCGGCAAAATGAACTAATATTCCTGGCATGAAGCATTTCCGTCCACGATGTCCTAATCCTTTCTTCTATAATTCTTATGGATATGGGAAGGTTCCTAGGTTGAGGGCACCAATGCGTTATAGTCCTTACTTTTGAGGGTTTGGTTTTACCATATAAATTTCATGCAACAAATGTATAGACCAGAGTCTTGAAACCTCTAATATCTGTCCGTTTATGTACTACTTATCACTTGGGGTATCTTGATTATGTTTACCCTGAGATTGATCTTACATTTGGCATCCTTAGTATCATGATTTGGTTTTCTGTAAAAAAAAAAAAAACAAAAAATAAAAAATAAAAAAAAACGTTCTTCCACTAAACACAAACGTCAGCCAAAATTAGCCAAACTAGCTGGAAAATAGCTGATCAGTCATTTTTTCAAACACTCCCTTTTCTATAAAATTCTTGCTACTAATATTTCAAAATTTTCTCTCAAAAAAACACAAAAAATGTCTTCAAATTCTTTTAGGGAATCTTCAATTGATGCACAAACACAGCACCATCCTTGCACAAATCTTGCATTGAACTTCAGAACCGAGAAGTTTGTCAAATTTCTAAAATAAAATTTCGCCTAAAATACGTGTCAGTATATACGACTTCGGTTTCTCGTATATATGTATTATGGCTGATGGAGAAAATTGAACCCGGGGTATATAATTATACAAGCCAATAATCTCCCATAAGAAAAATATGAATGATAAAAGGGTGGTTGCAGGGAATCAATAAATAAGAAATAAATAGGCAGGACACAAGATATTTAACGTGGAAACCAATACGGTGAAAACCACGAGCCTTTTTGGGCTAGGCCATGTCGAAATCCACTAGGTTGTAGGTGTAGTACATGTACATAGGTGGCCATGGCCACAAAATATAAGAGGTAGAAGAGGTTATTTAGGAGAGTGGTTCTTTGTAACACCCCAGATTTTCAAGACATTTTAAACTTATATAATAAAGGTAATATCTCATTACATCCCAAAGTATATCATAAGTGTACGGGGTGCTATGCCTCACCTGGGCTAGAGAACCCAGGTGCACAGGCTGTCTAACTAATATCCATTGAAACACAATGCATAATATGGCACGCAGGCCGAAAGGGAAACTACTCTACTTCTACGCTCCAGTTCTAGCGCGCTCCAGTGCTCTAGTCCTCTGTGCCTGAAAGCCAAATATATCTGTTCAGCGAGAGATGCTGGTAACCCACTCCAACGCGTTGAAATACAATACATATAGAGATATATATAGATATACGAAAACCATTTTGAGCATGAAGATATATCCTACGAACACTAGCTTTAAAACCGGGAATGACTCGACAGATAAGGCCAGACACAAGCACCGTTATAACGAGCATATGCAGTTTACAACAGATAAGGCAGATAAGGCAAAGCATAAACAATGATCATAACCCAACATGAACAATCCCCGATATAAATCCCATAGTCACATCCCCCAAGACACTCGTAATCACAACTCGTCCATGTCACAACACACAACACACTTTGTTGGCGCCACAGGACCAATCGCATGCCCATACATGAGGGTCAGCGCATATAGCTCTGACACGGCCCCGCAGCACCCTGCCCCGTATCGCAACACGGAGGGGTCGATCGCAACCGACCGATGAACCGCAGCTCATCATAGTGTTTGATCGCAACCAAACAGTGGACCGCAGCCCAAGAGAATGTCATCTGACCGCAGCCAGGAAAAAGGACGAACCGCAGCTCGTATAGAAACGTTTGATCGCAACCAAACGGTGGACCGCAGCCCAAGAGTATCAATCTGACCGCAGCCAGCTTCTGAACCGCAGCTCAGGATAACCAATCTGATCGCAACCGAATTGGGGTAACACACACGTAACACATAGCAAGCACATGCAACCCACATTACACATTAGGAAGGGGGAGAAAACGTATAACCAAAACCTATGCGTGATCCATCACTTACTAAGAATAGTCCTAAGGGGTTCATACTTCTTCCACCTAGGTCAACGGGATACCAATTCAACTAGCATGCAATATAATAGACTCATAAACCTACGAACGGTACCCGAAACATCAAACTAGACATAGGCACGATAAACGGAGTCCGTTGGGACAGCACGGGGAGCGGGGAACATCAAACGGGGAAGCCGGGATCCCGGGTGGGATGAATTTCCAGCGGGTAGTCGGTGGGTGGGGGCCACCCGCCGGCTGCCCGCCGGAGAATACTGTTCCGGGCAGCGGGTCGCCGGCGGGCAGCTGCCCGCCCGCCGGCCACCCGCTGCCGGGCGGTGCTTCACGGCCGTGGGTAGGTGGCGGGTCCCCTACCCCCCACTGACTCTTTTCACACACTTTACGCCCCGGGAACCGTTGTGGAACCCGAAACCATGCTTAGACACTTTACAACGCAATTAACGACAACACGTAGACAATTAACGAATCAAATACAAGAAACGAACGGCGCATAACCTATCATGCTTTTCTAAATATAATCAACACCCAAACATGCGATTTCCCCACCCGATAATCCAAGAATAAGATCATACGATACAACCTAGGGTTCTAATCACTTTTATATCAACCAGAATACGGTTCGTCTTCTAATTGCAAGATTCGGTAAGAATAACACATAAACATCAAGAGCATCACACAATTATCAAGAACGACACATAATCATCAAGAACTCCATATAATTATCAAGAATTCCATAATCATCAAGAATCTTCCAATATCAAGATCATCAAGATCCCTCATGGGATCATCACATCAATTACCAATAATAATCATCATAACTCGCCAATATACAATAATATGGGGAAACCCTAAGGGGGAATTATAACTATGAAAATAGGTTTTGTTGAGACATGGGTTACCTCTTAGCCTTAATTAATTCCTTGGCTATAAAGGATCTTTCTTTAAGCTTCCTTGCTTTCTTGATTTCTCCTAAGGGGATTCTTGGAGCTCTTTTGGGGTGGTGGGGCGTTATTTTTGTGGGAAGTTCTAGGTGCCTCCTAAGTCCCCTATTTATATATTTAGGAGTCCTAATTAGGAACTAATATTATAGGCTCGCTAATTCTATTCCTTTTGGAACTAAGGATTGGGTTTAGGGGTTGGGTTTATATATGAGGGCCCATGGACTATGGTGGGCCTTTTTCCCTAATTAATCATTATGATTTATTCTTTCTCTTGGGCTATTGATTAATTAATTAAATGGTTTTAGGGGCCGTAACACGGGGTGTTACACTCTCCCCCCTTACAAGGGGCTTCGTCCCTGAAGCCCGGTGTTATAGTCCATCCTTTCACCCCTAGACACCTCGTAGCTCGGCCTCCTGATTAGGGTTGCGGCCTTACGTTTGTCTTGGCTTGGGGTAGGCTGAACTTTTGATGGTGTTGTGATAGAGAATTTTTCGGTTGTACCTCGGTTTCCTGCGCTGGAACTGGATGCACCACGAGTGCCCAAGGCGGCCTCGATCGCTGCTACCCTTTGATCGAGTGCGCGTGTGGTGCGAATCAAGGATGAGAACCCTTCTTCCATGATTTGATTCTGCCGGTCGAGCTGAGCGAGTATGCGTTCGTTGACCGAACCCTCGTTTTGTCTCCTCGGGTTCCCTCCTGGCTGTGGGTGCACTGACGGGTTAGGCCCGTCTTCCTCCTCTTGTCCCTCATTTCCCTCCGTACCTCCGCAATCTTGTATGGCTCGCTTGAGCTTTTTGTTGGAGATGTCCAATCGATCAACCAATTCCCTACGTTCCTCCTCGTGTTTTTGGCAAATTTCTTCGAGGGTGAGATAGTGTCCTCCCTCGGTGTAGTAGATGTCGTTGCGGTGAAGGTTTTGGGCATTGAAAACCATACCATTGGCGGTTTTGATCTCGGTGTGGCTTAGGTCCACCCCCTTTTTCTCCATGATCCAACTTAGGATCATCCCGTAGGGTAGGCTAAGTCGGTTGTTCGTCTTACAGAATTCCATGTGTTTTAGCATGAGGGCCGGTAGGTTGAACTTGATTTTATGTTTTAGGAGGTACGCAAAGGTGCACTCCAAGCTCCCCACATCCTTGCTCTTGTTATTGGTGGGCAAGAGGCTATCGGTTACAATCATAACTAATATCTTTTGCTCCGCCGATAGCCACTTTCGGTTCGGTCGAGTGGCCGAGGTAAATCCATCCCCTTTCCCGATTAAGTACCCGAGATAGTCCTTGTACCCCGTAGTTGGGGTGTCAATCCACCCTTTCCGGTCATAGCTAGACATACCCGTGGTGGTCAATTTCAAGAGTTTGGCCAAACGACCCTCGGAAAGCACAATTTCTTTGTCACGGACCTTGGTGGTGATTTCTACCTTGTCACCTCGTTTGGTGGCTACAAGGTGTTGGTAGAATTCTTTTACCAAGTCGGGGTATGTATCCCCTTTGATGGCAAGGTAAGTGTCTAAGAGCCCTTGATGTCTAAGCATGTCAACCAATTCGGAGAGAATTGGTCGGGTTCGAGTGCTTTACCTCCGATTACGGTGTAATCGGCATTGCTCCACTCCGGGGTGCGGATTCCGAGAGGTTTCTTTGGCATGGTGATGATCGTTTGTTGGTGACGTTTCCCGGCGGTTTTTCGCTTGTTTTCACGGGAGACGCCGGCGAGCAGCGTTTCTGGCGTCGATTTGGCGAGGGAAGGCGACGGCGTGCTGGTGGCGGCAGCCCCGTGTCGTTTTGGTGTTGCGTGGCAGCGAGTTGCTGTCGGGTTCGTCGTGGGCGACGGGAGGCGGCCGGCTGGGGCGGTGGCGCGGCGGCGTGGTGTTGTCGCGAGGGAGGGGACGGCGGCGGTTGGCTCCGATGCTGGTCCGGCGAGGTGGGGTAGCAGCAGTCTTCGAGTGATGCCGGATGGTGGTGGCAGCGGGCTGGAGCTGGGCGTCTACCGGGTGGAGTGGGGTGGCCGGTTTCGGGTGGTGGTGCGGCGTCGCGGGCTGGCGGTCGTTTGTCGGCCGGCGGCGGCGTTTGGTTGGGCGGCGTCGCGTGGTTGCGGCGCTTCTACGGTGGACGGCCGGTGAAGGTTAGGAGGGGCGTGAGAGAGAGGGGGAAGAGGGGGTTTGGGTGATTTGGGGAAGAAGGAGAAGGGTTTATGATTTGGGGATTTTATGGGTTTTAGGGGTTTGGAGGGGTTTATCAAGGGAGTGTTCCCTTGTGGTTTTAAGAAACATTCATGGCTTGGTGGTTGGGACTTGGACTTGTAAATAGGAGGTCTAGGGTTCAATTTCTAATGGTGACATTAGGCATTTCTTGATGGCATGGTTTTTGTCCCTTTCCTTGTTTCGTCCTTTAGTGGGGAAAGGGTTGGGTTGATGGCATAACTTGTGCTTTACCCCGTAGTGGAATTGAAATTCGATCAAAATCTTTATTCATAATACTTTCGAAATAGCTAAGCTAAATAAGTGGTCTTTATGACAAAAAGAGGGGGTGGTTACAAGGGGTGTGACGGTTTATCCCAGACAGAATTCGTTTTCTGGATTTTCTTCTGTGGGATCCGCATGGTCCTCGTCTTCCGGGACTGGGTTTCCATCTTCCGGGACCTCTTCGCTTCCGAGGTTGGCTTGAGTGTGGCTCATAACGAATACCTTTCCGGGAGCGCCGTAACTTCCTTGATGACCGGTGGCCCCGTGTTGGCCCACGGTGGCGGGGTGCGGTCTTTGGGGTCGAGTGCACTGGAAGGCCTTGTGCCCCTCCTCTCCGCAGTTGAAGCATCGCCAGGGGTTGCCTGCGCAATCCTTGCCCCTATGGCTTTTGTTGCATCTCGGGCAAGGGAAGCTTCTTGGATTAGCTTCGTTGTTTCCTAGGGTCGGTCTTTGGTTGGTCGGGTTGTTCGTCCTTGTGCCGGTGTCGTTTCTCGTTCTTTTCACTGGCGGTGCCCCACTTCCGGTGTTTCTTCTTCGTATTTGTTCCTGAACTCCGCGTTGGAGTAGTTGGATCCGATAGAGATTCGCGGCACTGGAGTAAGCCTCGTTGAGGGTCCGAGGTCTGCTTACCACTAGCGCCTTTCGAGCTTTGAAGTTGAGGCCCGACACGAATCTCTCTATCTTGGTTACCTCGGTGGGGACTAGCTCTGGCGCGAAGCGTGCCAGCTCGAGGAATCGTTTATGGTATTCTACGACGGTGGCCGTTCCTTGTTTTAGATGAAGGAACTCTTCGTACATGGATGCCTTCATGTGGGTTGGATAGAATCTCTCTCGTAGTCGTGTCTTGAGGTCCTCCCAATTGAACCCCGGTTCTTGTTGATAAGTGGGTCCCTCATGGATCCACCAGAGATCGGCCTCGTGCCCGAAGTAGAATGAGGCTATCTCTACGCGGCGTTCCTCCGGGCATTCTACTACCCCAAAAATCTTGTCAAGGGTTCGGATCCATTCTTCCAGGACCGCAGGATCCTCTTCTCCCGAAAACGTGGGTGGTCGGTGATTTGAAACTTGTCGGGCGACGTCTGAGTTTGCGTTTGGTGGAGGTGGTGGGGGCCTGTTGTTGCGAAGGGCCGCGTCACTTAGTGCCTGTGCGACTTGTGTCAGCTGTCGTAGGGTTTGGGTCAAGGGGTCGTATGTGGCGGGCTCTGGAGTTCTTGATTGCCTTCTGTTCGGTGTCATGCTATCGTCTTTCTGGTCAGTGTTTATAAGAACGTTAAATTAGAGTCTGACGCACTTCTTATGAAGTGATAAGTGGGAAAGGGTTTTTGAATGAGGGAGGGTAAAGTGTAGGGAAGTTATGTGTAGGTTTCACAATCTCACCGCGCGTCCTAAGATTCCTGAGTCCTATGTTCCTAGGTACTTAGAGTTTAAGCCTAATGTCCTAAAGTCCGGTCTTACGAGTCTCTTCCTAGGGTCAAACTTAGGCTCTGATACCAACTGTAACACCCCAGATTTTCAAGACATTTTAAACTTATATAATAAAGGTAATATCTCATTACATCCCAAAGTATATCATAAGTGTACGGGGTGCTATGCCACACCTGGGCTAGAGAACCCAGGTGCACAGGCTGTCTAACTAATATCCATTGAAACACAATGCATAATATGGCACGCAGGCCGAAAGGGAAACTACTCTACTTCTACGCTCCAGTTCTAGCGCGCTCCAGTGCTCTAGTCCTCTGTGCCTGAAAGCCAAATATATCTGTTAAGCGAGAGATGCTGGTAACCCACTCCAACGCGTTGAAATACAATACATATAGAGATATATGTAGATATACGAAAACCATTTTGAGCATGAAGATATATCCTACGAACACTAGCTTTAAAACCGGGAATGACTCGACAGATAAGGCCAGACACAAGCACAGTTATAACGAGCATATGCAGTTTACAACAGATAAGGCAGATAAGGCAAAGCATAAACAATGATCATAACCCAACATGAACAATCCCCGATATAAATCCCATAGTCACATCCCCCAAGACACTCGTAATCACAACTCGTCCATGTCACAACACACAACACACTTTGTTGGCGCCACAGGACCAATCGCATGCCCATACATGAGGGTCAGCGCATATAGCTCTGACACGGCCCCGCAGCACCCTGCCCCGTATCGCAACACGGAGGGGTCGATCGCAACCGACCGACGAACCGCAGCTCATCATAGTGTTTGATCGCAACCAAACAGTGGACCGCAGCCCAAGAGAATGTCATCTGACCGCAGCAAGGAAAAAGGACGAACCGCAGCTCGTATAGAAACGTTTGATCGCAACCAAACGGTGGATCGCAGCCCAAGAGTATCAATCTGACCGCAGCCAGCTTCTGAACCGCAGCTCAGGATAACCAATCCGATCGCAACCGAATTGGGGTAACACACACGTAACACATAGCAAGCACATGCAACCCACATTACACATTAGGAAGGGGGAGAAAACGTATAACCAAAACCTATGCGTGATCCATCACTTACTAAGAATAGTCCTAAGGGGTTCATACTTCTTCCACCTAGGTCAACGGGATACCAATTCAACTAGCATGCAATATAATAGACTCATAAACCTACGAACGGTACCCGAAACATCAAACTAGACATAGGCACGATAAACGGAGTCCGTTTGGACACCACGGGGAGCGGGGAACATCAAACGGGGAAGCCGGGATCCCGGGTGGGATGAATTTCCAGCGGGTAGTCGGTGGGTGGGGGCCACCCGCCGGCTGCCCGCCGGAGAATACTGTTCCGGGCAGCGGGTCGCCGGCAGGCAGCTGCCCGCCCGCCGGCCACCCGCTGCCGGGCGGTGCTTCACGGCCGTGGGTAGGTGGCGGGTCCCCTACCCCCCACTGTCTCTTTTCACACACTTTACGCCCCGGGAACCATTGTGGAACCCGAAACCATGCTTAGACACTTTACAACGCAATTAACGACAACACGTAGACAATTAACGAATCAAATACAAGAAACGAACGGCGCATAACCTATCATGCTTTTCTAAATATAATCAACACCCAAACATGCGATTTCCCCACCCGATAATCCAAGAATAAGATCATACGATACAACCTAGGGTTCTAATCACTTTTATATCAACCAGAATACGGTTCGTCTTCTAATTGCAAGATTCGGTAAGAATAACACATAAACATCAAGAGCATCACACAATTATCAAGAACGACACATAATCATCAAGAACTCCATATAATTATCAAGAATTCCATAATCATCAAGAATCTTCCAATATCAAGATCATCAAGATCCCTCATGGGATCATCACATCAATTACCAATAATAATCATCATAACTCGCCAATATACAATAATATGGGGAAACCCTAAGGGGGAATTATAACTATGAAAATAGGTTTTGTTGAGACATGGGTTACCTCTTAGCCTTAATTAATTCCTTGGCTATGAAGGATCTTTCTTCAAGCTTCCTTGCTTTCTTGATTTCTCCTAAGGGGATTCTTGGAGCTCTTTTAGGGTGGTGGGGTGTTATTTTTGTGGGAAGTTCTAGGTGCCTCCTAAGTCCCCTATTTATATATTTAGCAGTCCTAATTAGGAACTAATATTATAGGCTCGCTAATTCTATTCCTTTTGGAACTAAGGATTGGGTTTAGGGGTTGGGTTTATATATGAAGGCCCATGGACTATGGTGGGCCTTTTCCCTAATTAATCATTATGATTTATTCTTTTTCTTGGGCTATTGATTAATTAATTAAATGGTTTTAGGGGCCGTAACACTGGGTGGTACATTCTTCTTTGAGACTGACGTGCCCCCTTTGTTAGTAGCTCGGAGCCTTTATATAATGTCATTCATGTGCAGTTGCAACCTCCCCTAATATTAAGCCCACGTAATGTTCCTATTTTCTTGGCCTGACTCTTTCTTCTCTGACTGCATCTTCCCTCATAAATAATAATAATAATAATAATAATATAGCAAATTATATTATTCCATCATGAGTCCCCAACTTTCTTAACCACAAGTATTTGTGGCATAAGAAAGTATTACACCGATACACGTTGAACCAAACCATATATAACATTTGGAGTGTGACGAGTGTAGTATGCACTACATGTTTGTGTACGAGGCATCAAAGTTGTGACCTTCCTCGCTCGGAGCGTTGAGATCATATGAAAGTTACGATTAAGTGTGCGGAGCACCCATGAGTCACGGTTAGGTGCACGGAGCACCCATGAATCACAGTTAGGTGGACGGAGCACCCATGAGGTCACAGTTAGGTGGACGGAGCACCCATGAGGTCATGGTTAGGTGGACAGAGCACCCATGAGTTCACAGAAGTTGTTCACTGCATGCTAAATAACACATGATTAGTGGGTCATGCCACTAGTATTGATTTAAATATAAAATTAAAATTGAAGATAGGTTCAGAAATCTCCATATTCCTTTAATTTATTGTGACCAACACCAAATTTTTTTGATGAAACAATAGTTGTAAGAGGTAGCGTGGAGCTTACCTTATAATTTAGGTGGCAGCGCAGGGGCTTGCCTTGCAATACAATTGGTAGCACAGAGTGTACCATATTATATTATGTGAGTGGCAGCACGGAGCTTGCCAAATTATGTTGTTGTTCGAATAAATTAACGGTTGGCCACATCAAATTAAACAAAATAATAATAATAATCATAACAATAATAATAATAACACTTATCTTTTAGCATTGATAAAATTGGGATTGTGTTCATCACGTTCAGGCAATGAGTTCCCATGCATGATGACCTTCACCGTGCCGTCAACTTCCTTGGCTTTAGCCGGTACCGAAAATTGGAACAGTGGGCGACGCTGATGGAAAGCGCGCCCAACAACACCACCAGGTCCTCCACATCCAGCCTTTTTGCCTTGAAAGCTCCGCCATCTGAATATTTGATCCACCCTGTTGTCCGGCGGTGCAAGATGTTTTCCCACGTCGGCTTCCCGGGAGACGTTCTCGTCGCTCCTCCAGTCGAGAACGTCGATCTGTGGCACTCCGGATAATACAAACGCATCCCGTGGCGAGAACGTTAGGATATCGGCGCATGACACCACTCCCGGGCAGCTCTACTCCAACTCCTCCTTGGTTTGGTAAATGAGATCGAACCCTTGCAAGGTTTTTCCGTTCGCCGGCGCTTACTTATCCCCCGGCCTCCTTCCAGTCTCCGTCCGGCCAGCAATACTGATCCATCACATCCAGTGACGAAGCAGTCGTGTCGTTGGAGGCGAACTATGGTGGCGGCCATGTCGAGGTCGTCGTGCAAAGCCTGAAAATCTAAATTAACAAATCCTTTTAGGCAGGTGGATGTGAGCTTCGAATTGGTGTTTATGAATCCTTTGACACAATATGTATATATTTGAAGAGTGATCAGTCTAGCAGTGATCTTGAAAATTTTTCAAGGATTTCAATTTCCAACAAACAGTGAGAGATGGGAGGATAAAATGTATCTTGAGAAACTTGTATTATTCGCATGAATACTGGAGATAACGTACTCGATGGAGTATGATTGAAATGAAGTTTGCATACACGGGAAAAAGATGAATAATTTAAAGATGAATGTTATAAAAATGGAATGGTATATTTCATTGTTGTAACACCCCCAATTTTTACCATAATTTAAAACTTAATTGCAAGAGAAAAGCAATCTAATAAACCATTAAATCAAAGCGAAAGCAAGTCTATACGGGGGCATTATGCCACATCTTTAATATAAAAGATGCACAGGCGGGAAAAACTAAACCAAACATCAAAGTAAACAGAGTTAAGGCACACAGGCCGCTCAATACACAACGTCTAGACGAAGGTTAAAACTAACTACAGCTCCAGTCTAGCGCACTCGGATCTCTACTCAAAACCTGTAGAACAAGGAAAACATAACATGGGGGTGACGCCCGGTCAGCGAACATTGCTGGTAACCCATCAATACGCGTTAAATAGCATATATAGATAAGTATAAGTCAAAACCATTTTTCGAAACGGAATACAGTATATATCATTTCAAAAGCCATAGAGAGAAGTCAACTTCAAAGACTCATTCAATCTCTCAAAGGAAAGGAAATCAACATCCTTACGACAACAACTAGACAAGAAACGTGTAAGACAATACAACTTTAGATGCATTTTACTGATCACAAAGTAGAATACATCAAGACATGTTCATTAGCAAAGAATACACATTAACACATTGGCAACTACATACCACAGTGACAACTACATGTCACAAGTTTCACAGTTCCAACCTTATGCCCTGTTCCAACCTTATGGCTACCCCCGACCATATTTCAGTTCCAACCATTACCTCCGAGTGCCACCCTGTACTTCTGAGTCCAACCTTATACCGCCAGGGACCGTCGTCCCCACTCCAACAATCTCCAACAAACCACCAACATATTAGTACACGAGGGTACTATATATTCATTTCATTCACACAACCACCTACATATGAGCCTACGCTCAGGTAACACCACCAATTTCAATCATAGTCACACAAGTCATCATCATTACCAAGATGACTAAGGTTCAACAATAACCTTAATCAAGTATCAATCAAAGGGTACAACGATTACATACGTTCACATCATAGGAATCAATCAATGGATCACAACAAAGATATGAATCCGTACTAAACAATGAAGGATCAGAATCCGACACCAACCGATGGTGAACACAAGTTGCCAATCTCAATAGGAAAGAACAAACCGCACTCACTAGCATTTCAACATCAAACTAGCATGCTTATCAAACGGGTAAACCAAAAGTAATTCCATAGGACATACAAGACTCATAATAGTCCAACGAATCACAAAGTCGGACACATAGCACGATTCAAGACACCAAATCCTAACATGGATTCCTAACTCATCGTTCTAGACATACGAAACATCAAGAAGACTCACAAATAGCCCAATAAAACATCAACGGGAGGTTAAAACATCAATACCAAGTCAAAAGATTCACAGGGAACAAATCCCCGCCAACCAACATACATGTTCCCCGCGGGTGGGGCCACGGGTGGACAACCACCCATGGTTCTGCCCGCGGGTACCAAGCCCATGACACTTCATTCCCCGCGGGTGGTGCCCTGCCCACTGTTCCGACCGCGGGTACACCTGTACTCCAAAAATAATCCCTTCGGGGATTTTCAACAACAAGTCCAAATTCAAGTCCAAAACACCCAAAATCTCACACAATACAACAATATGACTTGAACCCAAGAAATAGCCAAGCAATGGCATACAAGAACCCTAAGAACAAGCTCTAAACATGCATTACCACAAGACAATGCATCAAATCTCACATTTCAACACAAGAATCACAAGTAGAAGCTAAGAAATCATCATATAAGTAAGAAAATAGGTTTTGTAAAGCATCGGTTACCTTTGTAGCCTAAAACTTCACTTTCTCACCCTTAGAAAGCTTCTCCTAAAGCTCTTCATCCACACCAACTTCATAACAAACCAAAAGACAACAAAGATTCTATTTTTATAAAAAGACAACTCAAAGGGGGTTAAAAACACCAAAAGATCAAGGATCTTACCCTCCTCTATGCTCAAGATTAGGAAAGTAGGAATCTTGGAAGACAACTTGCAAGATTTAGGATGCCCAAATTTTAGCTTGGAGAAGAAGTTACCAATCCTTAGAGAGAAGTTAGAGATTTTGTGTTTAGATTGTTGGTGAATGAAATGAAGAGATGTTGCTAGGTTAGCTTGAAGCACAAACCTTAGGTAGAAAGACACCTTTGCCCTTACTAAAGTTGGAAGAATAAGGAAACAAGGGAACAACCCAATAAGCATAAGGTACAACCGTTTGACCTTGAATAACTAGTCAAATTTTAGTCCTTCGACTATTGAATTTTCAGGATTTTTAGGAATGAATTAACAAGGAGGCTAGGATTAATGCTCTAATTAATCCTTGATTAGAGTTTGGATTTACGGGGTGTCACTATTGTTGTGGAAAATGCAGAGCAAATTAAACTTCAGTGTTTCATCAGCTAGGGATAGATAAGAGAGAGAGCACGCTTAAGCTTGTACAGTCACTCTCAACAAGAGCACCATTGATGGAGAAAATTGACCCCCGGGGTATGTAATTATACAGGTCAATAATCCCCCATAAGAAAAATATGAATGATAAAAGGGTGATTGTAGGGAATGAATAAATAATAAATAAATAGGCAGGACACAAGATATTTAATGTGGAAACCAATACGGTGAAAACCACGAGCCTTTTTGGGCTAAGCCAAGCCGAAATCCACTAAGTTGTAGGTGTAGTACATGTACATAGGTGGCCATGGCCATGAAATAGAAGAGGTAGAAGGGGTTATTTAGGAGAGAGGTTCTTCTTTGAGACTAGTGTGCCCCCTTTGTCAGTAGCCCGGAGCCTTTATATAATGTCATTCATGTGCACTTGCAACCTCCCCTAATATTAAGGCCACGTAATGTTCCTATTTTCTTGGCCTCTATTTTCTTGGCCTGACTCTTTCTTCTCTGACTGCATCTTCCCTCATAAATAATAATAACAATAATATAGCAAATTATATTATTCCATCAATGGCATACGATAAACGAAATTTCAACTTTATTTTTGATACCTCCATGACCCTTGACTACTTTGGCTACTTGGCTGTTGTTGCTGTATTTGTGAGAGTAGATTGGCAGCAAATAGTAGTGTTGCTTGGTACGGCTCATTCTTATTTTCCTCAGGCTCAAAACCCTCTTATGCTGCCCCATAGAATTAGACTGAAGTTGTTGAGGGTGACTTGTAATCCCTGATCCAGAAGCCTGTTGTGTGCTAGCATTAGGCTATGGGAATTCACCTGAATTGGAAGTACAAAATGAGTTGTAGGTTGCTGAAGTATTGTGCATGAAACCATACATTACAGAGGGATCTGATGCAAGAAGCGAACCAGATCAGAGATGACAAAGAAGTGGACGTATATGGCTTCGTTTGTTGGAGAAGAAGAAGTCGTACTTGCAATATATTAATTAATTCTATTTAGTAGTTCAATACATTAAGTATGTTTCTCATATTTGTATGACAAACACAAGTTGTATTTGCGTTTGTTGTATGTTAGGTAATAAATCGGTCTTTATTGGAGGATACTAGTTTTAATTTTCCTTGAACTATATATGTTCAGAACTATATATAGTTTTTATCACATTTGCCTAGAACTATATATGTTCAGATCTAGGGTTTAATTTTTAAATTGATGCTAGAATAAAGGTAATGCAAGTGAAATAGAGTATAATTATCTAAAAGGGAGGTGAACAGTGATGAGAAATCCAGTCTTCAATTCCATGGAGTAAATTAGTCCGCATGCCTATAATGGTAATATAGAAAGAATATAGAGAGGATGGATTAGAAAGACTAAATATTTTGTATTACTGAGATTTAATTTGCTTGTCATTTATTCAAGTGAGCTTAAATCTCCTAGATTGCCTCCAATCGTTATATCGTGCACCAGGATGCATGCACAATGCATTGTGCGCCCTTACCCAAAACGACGTCGTTTTTATAAGTATTACTCAACAATCCCGTTATAGTTTTTTTTTTTTTTAATAACACTTGTGGCTGTGTATTTTGTTAATAGTTTACGTGTATTATGTTAAGAGTTTATGTGTATTATGTATTATGTTAGATTATGTGTATTATGTTAGGAGTTTATGTGTATTCTTTTATACAATTCTGTACATACGAAACAGAGAATTTATTTTATTTTTTTTTTTGAAGTTAATGGCAGAAACGAGAGAAGGAATTTCTAAAAAAAAAAAAAAAAAAAAAAAAAAAAAACAGATACAAAACGACGTTGTTTTGGGCCAGGGCACAGAATGCATTGTGCGCCCTGGTGCACGATATGATAAAATTTACCGACTGCAACATAGTCCTTGTTACGTTAGAAATAGGTAGCCATGTCCTTATTATGTTATGAATAGTAAGCCCAGTCTTGCTAAACTCCTAAGTTGCGTTCGTATTTGGTATCTTTCTTGGGCCCTCTTGATCTAGTTATCCCTTGGGTTGGTTCACACGGCCCAAGCCCTTATGTCTAACCAATTTAATTTAACCAACTGCCTAGCGGCGGTCCCACCGGTAAACCTAATATGTCATCCATCAGTATAAACTATGTTATTTAGTTTCATTTTATATACACAATATGTTCATCTTAATAATACTAAAGTATTATTTTAATTTTACTACAAATTTATTTGACAATATACATATTCGTAGCGTATCACCATGGTCCACGTATAACGATTATGTTAATCTCATTAGGCCTGGCCTAACCAACCCCAGGTGTTATGCCATGGAACCGTGTTCACCATGGTTGGTGAACACGGTTCCATACGACGCCGTTTTGAGTGAGTGGGACTAACGGTGCCCGTAAGTGGCACCGTTAACTCCCACCACTCATATTTTTTTTTTTTAAATTAAACGCGCCAATAGCGTTTGCAGTTCCCACTACACCATTTCACTTCCTCTCCACGCAACGTCCATCACTCTGCTCTCTGAACTCCACTCTCGAGCTCTCTTCTCTCACTTCGTCTTCCACAGCCATTTCCTTCGATCACTCTCAAACACTCTGCTCCACAGCCATTCCTCTCTGCTCTCGCATTTCTCGTTCTCGCATTTCTCATTCTCGCATCTCTCGAACAAAACTTCGCGTTCTCCCATAGCTATCAAAGGAGACAGCCTCTCCATCGCTCATTCTCAACGTTGATTCACTTGTCTTACAGGTATTTTGTATATGGTGTGTTTATGATTTAGGGTTTTTGTATTCCGTGTACATATTTTGAAATTTTAAAATGGGGTTTTGAATGTAATGTTATGAGCTTATGAATGTATATTTGTAGCATTATATATGTGTAGATTAACCATTATGAATTGATTCGTATATGGTTTTTACTGCTGTTTATTCACTTTCTATGCAAGCTTTGAATGTCCATAACGTTTATTCACTTATGTATTTTATGTCATGCAAATATGTATTTTATGTCATGCAAATATGTATTTTATGTCATGCAAATATGCATTTTCTGTGTGAGATTATGAATTTTCTATTGTGCCTATGAAATTACGGTTTTGCTGTTATGAACTTTCTTATATGTGGTTATGTATTTTCTGTTAGAGATTATGAATTTTCTCGTAGGAGAGTATGAATTCTGTATTGTGAGTTGTGAATTTTATGTTCTGTAGTTATGAATTTTCTGTGTTGCAGTTATGAACTTTCTGTTCTGGGGTTATGAATTTTCTGTTCTGAGGTTATGAATTTTCTTTGTGGGATATTATGAATTGCATGTTACTATACTATGAATTATATGTGACTGTTATTGATGGACAATATGGAATTATGGATTTTCTCATATGAGATTATGAATTCTACAATGTGAGTTGTGAATTTTCTGTTCTGTATTGTAGTTATGAACTTTCTGTTCTAAGGTTATGAATTTTCTGTTATGATATTATGAATTTTCTTTGTGATATTATGAATTTTATGTTACTATATTATCAATTATGTGTAACTGTTATTTTGATGGACAATATATTCTTTTCGGTAGAGCATGGCTGGATTTATTCGGCACTCCCCATCCCCCCTCTACTGAAATAATGAATATATTTTCCATCAATCTATATTATATGTTGTATATGAGTTACTTGCTTTCTAACGTTTTTAATAAAAGCAATGGACACTGCTCAACGAAGGAGAACACGCTCACAAACAAAGGCAGTCTTGAGCTCTCAAGCTGCAGAACCATCACAACCCTCACAGACGACAGCTGAACAAAACACTGCAGTCAAACCTACAACAAAAAACAAGAGAAAACGAACAACAAGGGCTGTACTTGACTCACAGGCTGCTCAACCATCCCAGCAGCAGTCTGATGACCTGCTCGAGCAAGAAGTTATTAAAGAAAAGAGATCAAAGCAGATAAATGACAGACATAGGGGCAAAACAGCCATTGGAGGTGATTGTGTAGAAGGGAGTTCTACTCCCTACTTCAGCACACGGATGGGACCAAAGACCATGTTTAGGCTTGTACAACAACTACTGCCAGAACAAAAACAATCTGTCCGTGATATTGGTTTTGGAGCCCTGTTGGACCTTCAATTGTGTGCAAATGAGTCACAATTAGTCCAGTATTTGATAGCCAACTTTGAGGTTTTCCAAACACATTTCAAGTTGGAGAACGACAAACTCACAGTTGATGAAGAAGACGTTGAGTACACTCTTGGCATTCCAAGAGGAGAAAAGAAGGTTGTTGAGGCCCCAAAATATGATGAACAGGGGACACCGGAATACAGGGCTCTCTTGAAAAGCTGGAGGGAAAGGTGGAATATTAAGCTTGGTTCCCCAATCACTACCCAGATGGGAGATGTCATAGTTCAAAGGGGAGATTCTGGAGATGACTTTAAGAGAGACTTCATGGTCTTGACTGTTTCGTGCATGATGAGGGGATTTCAGACACGCTACTGCAACAACAGAATCCTCAACTCCTTGATTAATGTTGATGAGATAAAGGAGTACAACTGGTGTGGCTACACCTACAACTCTCTGATCAAGTCCATCGAGCAGTACAGGAAGAAAAGTAATAGCTTCTTTACTGGACCAATGACATTCATATTGGTAAGGTCTAGCTCCACTTATGAATCTTATGATATTCAGATTGTAAATTATATGTGTTAGATTATGAATTTTCTTCTATGTGATTATGAATTTTTCTCTATGTGATTAAGAATTTTCCTCTATATAATTATGAATTTTCCTTTATGTCATTATGCATCTTCCTCTATGTGATTATGAATTTAGAGTATGTACTTATGAATCTTATGTTGTTTAGATTTTATGAGAATTATATGTGTCATATTATGAATTTTCCTTTATGTGGTTATGAATTTTCCTTTATGTGCTTATGAATTTTCCTGTATGTGATTATGAATTTACAGTATGTACTTATGAATTTTATGCTATTTAGATTTTGTGAGAATTGTATTTGTCAAGTTATGAATTTTCCTTTATTTGATTATGAATGTTCCTTTATGTAATTATGAATTTTCCTTGTTGTCATTATGAATGTTCTTTTAATATTATGCAATAATGAATCTCATAATAGAAAGTTCATAATTGCATAACATAAAATCCATAATACGATAGTTGAATATAATGTTCATATGGATTATGAATTTTCTATTATGATATTATGAATTTTCTGTAGTGTAATTATGAATTTTGTGATTATAACTTTTTTATTTTACCTTTTTCTTCAACATTGTAGCTATTCTACTTTGATCGGGTCCAATTCAAAGGAATGAGCGTTCAAAGAACATATCCAAGCATTACTGCATGGACAAATAAACTTGCACGGCAAAGGGTTTCCGCTGAGAAAAGGTCGGGCGGATATGGTAAAGGGAAAGTTATCCCTCGTATTGCAAAGCCTACTGCTGATTGTATCGCTTCTACTTCCGCCCAACCAGTCCCAACCATCTCTGTGCCGCCATCTAGTGTTGATAGGGTCACACGGGTTCTACAACGCCTTGCTGCTGATGTCTTGGAATTCGGTGAGGCTATGGCTGAAGTTGGCAAACAAAACGCCCCAGTGGATGTTATGAAGGCTGCATTTTCTGGGATTTCCACCATGATTGGCGTTGCAAGCACGATAGAAAGACCACCATCTCCAACCTCCTCTCAACTTGACGACATCTTCTTTGGCCAAGAGTCTTTCACAAAGGCTGTTGATGCCTTGGTTGAAGCCTTCCAAAAAACCAATCGGCAAATGGAGATTGACCCTCCCTCATTTGATTTAGGGATTTCTTATACCCCGGCACCATTGGTTGATGAACCACGTGAGCAAAGTGCAATGGATGACGATGAATTGGATGCCCTTGTTGAGAACATTGTGAAAGACACTCCTGGTGCTGCTGGTGCTGCTGATGCTGCTACACTCTCTACTACTCCTACCGCTATCCCTGCTACAACCCCTGCTGCTACGCATGGTGCTACGGCTGTTTCTTCCCCTGCTGCTTTCCCTGCTCCTACACATGTTCCTACCACTGCTGCTACCCCTACTGCTTCATCTTCTGAAACATATACTGCTACCCCTGCTACATCAAGTTCTGAAAGACGAGAAATAACTCCATTGATCAAGGTTCCATTCGCCAGAGATGTCCCTGATGCTGCTAATACTTCTACGCCTGCTGCTACACTACCTGCTACCCTCGACGATATTGATAGGTAAACTAATTAGAATATGAAATTGTGTTATGAACTTTCTGATATTATATTATGACTTTTCTTCTGAAATATTATTAATTTTCACATATGAGATTATGAGTTTTCTATTATGAGTATTAAATTACAGTTTTGATATTATGAACTTTCTGATATGCAATTATGTATTTTCTGTTCTGTATTTATGAATTTTCTGTACTGCAGTTATGAACTTTCTGACCTGAAATTGTGCAACTATGATGATATTAACTAGCTTCGTGTGTTTACAGTGCATTTCTGGACAGTGAATCTGATGTCGAGGATGTCACCAAGCGAAAGAGACCAGTCCGGAAATACAAAAACATCCCGTTAAACTTGAGGTCACCTTTTTGGACAAAGAATGTGCCATTTGACCATAATGCCAGTGTGACCGAGAGGGCCGTATCAAACTACGCCTTCATGGATGCTTCTACGGATCATCCAGTGGAGTATGTTTGACTCTAACCATTTAGAAAACTTTTTATTTTCATGAATATTTCACATTTATAACCATATGTTAATTTATTTACCTATTTATCAAAATTTTTTGTTCATGTAGTGAAACTCTGTTTATCTTTGATGATTTCTCAATGACAAGAGGAGATTTCCACACCCTCCGCAGCGGTGAAATTTTTAACACATTCATAGATGTATGGGCGTTGAGGCTTACACTCCTCAACACAAAACGGGCGTTGGGGAAGCCAAAGTGCATCTATTTTAGCACGTTGGTACATGTAAGTTAATAACAACAATTTTTACTCTGCTCACTTCTGAATTTCATGTTAAACCATTCTGTATTTTATGTCATGTAAATATGTATTTTCTGTTTGTGATTATGAATTTTCTATTGTGAGTTTATAAAGATACATTTTTGATATTATGAACTTTCTGATGTGAGATTATGTATTTTCTGTGTGAGATTATGAATTTTCCCATATGGCATTATGAATTTTCTATTTGTGAGTTATGAAATTACAACTTTGATATTATGCATTTTCTGTTCTGTGGTTATGTATTTTCTTTGTAATATTATGGATTTTAAGTATTTTCTGTGTGTGATTATGAATTTTCTCATATCATATTATGAATTTTCTATTGTGAGTTTATGAAGTTACATTTTTGATATTATGAACTTTCTAATGTGAGATTATGAATTTTCCCATATGGCATTATGAATTTTCTATTGTGAGTTATGAAATTACAACTTTGATATTATGAATTTTCTGTTTTGTTGTTATGTATTTTCTTTGTAATATTATGGATTTTATGTTATGATATCATGAATTACGTATGACTGCCATTACATATTGCACAACTTATCATTGATACGTATTTTTTTCCCCTTAGCTTCAACTCGACCCATCTGAACAGTGGATGAAGAATCTTCCGCTTCAAAAGCGGAAGGATAATTTCAATGAGCGATCACAGTATGAGATTTCAAAATTTGAAAATCTTGATGTCAATGATGCTGATTTGGTAATTTATAATTACCCACCTTCAACATTTATTCATTAATTACATATTTCTTCTCTATTCTAACTACTTCTTCTTTTGATGTTAGCTATTTTTCCCCGTGCTTCGACACGAACACTACTTTGTTGTCTGCATCAACACCATCTCAAAAAGTGTTGAAATCATTGACAACAAGATGTTGCCTAAGGGTGTTACTGAAGCTGACAAGTATGAAGATTGCCCAAATCTACTGGTAACTTAACCTTAAACTTGACCTTTCAAACGTTTGTTATACATTTCATGTGAATCATTATCACACTAGTTTCATTTTTGTCCAGATGAATGCTTTGAAAGAGTACTTGACTGCAGAAAAATCCCCCCTACTCCGTAAGATACAAAACCTTCCTGTATCATACTTGGCCATTCCTTGGAAGGAGCTTGACAATGTCATTGATTGTGGCATATATGTCATGCGACACATGGAGTCCTACAAGGGGAATGTTCAAGATTGGGACAGTGGATTCAAGATAGGCACCCATGTAAATGTAAGAGTATAAGATATATTAATTTCAACTTAGATTTGTTTTTTTTTTTTTTGTTTTTTAACATCTTTTTTTTTTTTGAAGGCTGACTTCATTTGGGAGCTTAGAGCTAAATACGCATCAAACATTATCACATGGGGTAGGAACACTGAAAGATTGCGAGTTATGAAGGCAGCCAAGGATCTTTCAAAAAAGAAATGAAACTATACCGCTTTTTGGTGTTTGAATATGTTGTGAACATGAAGCAAATCTTGACTGTTGGTACCCTAGATTGTGAATCTCTCATTTTGTAATGTGCACAGATATTTTGCACCTATGAATATACAATCTATTGCTCTTAATTCAGATTACATGTGGATCATGTAGAGTTTATGAATTTTCAACTACCATATTATGAATTTTCTATTATGCAACTATGAACTTTCTTTTATGAGATTATGAATGTATACGTGTTAGCTATAACTGAAATTCATTATTACATAACATTAAAATAACATTCATAATGACAACAAAGAAAATTCATAATCACATAAAGTAACATTCATAATCAAATAAAGGAAAATTCATAATCTGAGACATAATTCTCATAAAATCTTAATAGCATAAAATTCATAAGCACATACTCTAAATTCATAATCACATATAGGAAAATTCATAATCACATAAAGGAAAATTCATAATCAGATAAAGGAAGATTCATAATCTGAGACATAAAATTCATAAGAACATACTGTAAATTCATAATCACATAGAGGAAAATTCATAAACTGGTAAAGGAAAGTTCATAAACTGGTAAATGAAAGTTCATAAACTGGTAAAGGAAAATTCATAATTTGACACATAATTCTCATCCTATATCTAAAAATCATAAAATTCATAAGTACATACTGTTAACACGATCTCAATCTATAGCTACATCGTGGTCTACATTCTTATTAAAATGAACAAATTGTGAACCCCCGGTGCTTGGATGTACAAGATATCCATCACGAGCAATCTCTGAAATATTTTCCAAGACCAATGATTGGACAGAGCCCTTTGTAATTGAAGCAAGCTTGTTTGCAGCACTCTTTCTTCCCCTTGCTGCATTGTACTTCTTCTCAATAACACTACTACTCCTTTTATTTCTCACACCTTTACCCCTCCGGCTTGAGGGGTCTTGGACAATACCACTTGACGAAGACACAGCACCCTCCTCAGTGTTCACATCCCCAATCTCAGCTTCAATGTTTTTCCTTGCATTCTCAACGGCTTCATCACAGAATTGTCTAGCAACACTGTTGTCTTGGCTAGAAACAATAAGCCTTTGAAATTTCCTACTAATCTCAACAGCCCAAATTGAAGAAGGGACACCACCATTATAAAACACAGATGCAATGTCCACGTTTCTACCCTCAACAACCTTTTTAGTCCATCTTTTTAGAATGTATTTATCGGGAATACTGGAAACACAGTGCACATGAAGTATACGTAAGCAGTGACAGCAAAGTATTCCCAATTCTGAAAACAGCTTGCAACTACAGCATATATCCAAATTGATTGCCTTAAAGGTTACTTCATGCCTTATGATATCTATGTCTGGTCGCCACACGTGATACTTGCACTTACAACCATCGTTCAACACCATTTCTTGATAACAAGAGCTACCTTTCATAAATTGTTCCTCGAACAAAAAATAAATCTCAATTGTATAAACCTCTCTAGCATGTGAAAGGAGTTTCACATGATCCATCATCATGGCGGGTACTCCTTGAGAACACCGGAAATCCTCGCCATTTTCCTTACTTCTCCATTCAGATATAACACTCACAAAGGATGAATAAAAATCACATAAACCAGCAGTCTTGGACAGCCTCCTAGAAATTGCATGATTTGTGCTTTCACTCCTTTGCGAAGATAAAATACCCCCGGAGAAATAATCCTTGTTGAACGCTGGACACCACTTCTCCCTACAGTCATAAAGCTTCTCTAGCCATGTATTCTTATGACAACTATATTTTGTAACCATCCTGAAAAGGTTAAAACACATGTTTATTACTCATATTCTGAAAATTCATAATCTCATATTAGAAAGTTCATAATCATATAACAGAAAATACATAATGACATAACAGAAAATACATAATTGTATACTGTGAATTCATTATCTCATATTACAAAGTTCATAATCATATAACACAAAATACATAATGACATAACAGAAAATACATAATGACATAACATAAAATCCAGAATTGTATAACTGTGAATTCATAATCTCATATTAAAAAATTCATAAATCATATAACAGAAAATACATAATGACATAACAGAAAATCCATAATGACATAACAGAAAATTCAGAATTATATAATGTAAATTCATAATAACATACCTTGTCCAGTAAACCTCAAATTCAGCTTCAGTCTCGGTGTATTTCAACACACAATTGAACATATCCAGAAAATCCTTATGATTCCTCAATGCCTTGATATGCTTCTTCGAATTCTCCACCAATATGCCATATGCAAAGACGGTGGCGTGATGTAGGAAACACCATGGAAATGCCAGCAGCCATAGCTGAACATTGATCCGTCATGATAGTCTGTGGACACTTGCCATCCATGGATCTTAAAAACACTCTAAACAACCACGCAAATGACTCTATCCTCTCATTCATCAAAAAACCACAACCAAACATTACATTCATGCAATGATGGTTCATCCCTACAAAAGGACCACAAATCATATCATATTTGTTAGTGCGGTATGTTGTATCATGCACTAACAGATCACCAAACACCTCATAATCCCTTCTCATTTGACCATCCCTCCAAAAAAAACTACACAATCTTCCATCCAAATCAACTTCGAAATCAAAAAAGAAATCAGCCTCATTAGATTGCCTCCTCCTGAATATCTCAATCAAAGAATTGGAATCAGATCCATCCAAACACTTCAAACTCACAGAAGCCATCGAATTGTAAGCATCGCGGTTGGTAAAGCCAACCAATGGAGAACCCCCTGACTGATGTTTCAAAAACCTCATACCATCCGCCAATGCAACACCACTACTCTTCATGTCTTTTAAATATTCAAGCTGATTGTTTCCCACTCTTCTATGCGACCGAAGCAGATGACTCTTGCCAAATGAACATAACTCGTGATTGTGCTCTTTCAAGTGTTTTGTAACTGTCCACATCCCATCACCCCCCACATCAAATTGAACAAATGCACCACATCCAGTCCTCATATCAATCTTTGAATAAAGCTTAACACCACTGTTTGGTTTCTGCTTATACCCAGCCTTAGCACAGAAGAACCTCTTCATCTGAATTGACTTAGTAGATGCCTTATAACGTTGTTGGCCTTTCCTCACACTAAAACCAACTCTGTATGCATATCCATTATATAACTCAAAAGCTTCGTCAACATTTCTTACTACAACACCCACCAAGTCTTCATCAACTGCAATTGCAACAAAAATATAACCACACCTATACCAACTACTAAAATATGAATGTGGATTTCACCTATAATGAATATAATATGCTACACTATAGAATTCATAATCTCATGTGAGAACATTCATAATCACAAAGAATAAAATTCATAACATCATATAAGAAAGTTCATAACAAAGACCGGGTATCAATAACATTTGTGACATTATGAGCATTCAAAGTTGCATAGATACTCATGGCATGAAATGCATAAACTCATAACATAAAATTCATAACCTCATATGGAAAATTCATAATCTCATATAGAAAATTCATAATAACATAACGGAAAATTCATAACCTCAAAACTGTAAATTCATAACGTGAACAAATTATTAATACCAATCACAACATTCAATTTGCATATAATCACCATGAATCAGTACCTACACCTACCAGAAACAACATTCATGATACACCAACTAATAAAAAGAACCTGGACTTGAAGACGAGCCATCAATGTCAATGTTTAACTCTGCTTGATCATTGCTTATTGAATCACCAACACAATCTTCATTCACTGAGTATATGCAAGCAGTGTAACATACCAGTTAATATGTTATGGACATAGTACTATTACATTATGAATATTCATATCACATGCATGAACAGAGTATCAAAATTCATAACTCTGTAACAGAAAATACATAATTGCATTATGTAAAATTCATAACAGAAACATGGAACTAATACACATTTACGGCCATTATGAACATTCAAACTGCATAGATACTGAACAAATACCAATAAAAATAACTAAATCTTCAACAATCCATGATCTCATAAATCAAACGAAATCAAACGCATAAAATCGAACGCAACCTGGAATCGCAGAAATCATATCGGTTGAATCTTCTCCTCGAACCGTCGTCTCCTCCATCGCGAATAGGAAAGAATCGCGAATGTCGGATCACAATTGCCTTCAGAGATTTGCGAATAGGAAAGAATCAAACGCAAAGAGTTGTCTGATCATAACTGCCTTCCTAACGCCGTTAATAGAACAATGTTTTTTTTTTTTTTTTTTTTTTAAAAACGACGCCAAAAACGACGTCGTTTGGAAGCGTGTTCACCAAGCATGGTGAGCACGTTTCCACGGCATAATTTACGAACCAACCCGCTTGACGTCATCCTTTCCCCTGGTGGTGAAGAGTTAACAGTGAACAAGCCTAAATTTTTGTGTGCAGTCCCATGAGTTGACGTATCCCACCAACTTGTAAAATTAACATAACCAATCATATAGTCGATTGAAAGAAAAAACAAAATTCAATGAGTGACTTGCATTACTCTTCTCAAAACATCCTTTCCCCTGGTGGTGAATAATTAACAGTGATAAAAAAAAAATAAAAATAAAAAAAATGACACCAGAAACTGAGACGTGTGTGTTTACTTACAAAATAAATTCTCTACCAAGTACCAAACACAAGCAAATTTCCTTAAACAATACAATATTATATTGTGCAAAACTTGCAAGTGAAAATTTCTCTCATTTTAAAAATGCTTCTTCTCTTTGATATGTTAAAGGTTTGAAAACACTCAAATGATCTGCTACAAAATGTAAGCAGAAACTCATTTTCATCGATCTTTAACAAAATCAAATCCTCAAATTTTTATGCTGTTTGAACACATTACATGTTGTGAATGAAGCATATAAGTTATAAGCTAATTATCAAACGCCCTTATAATTGATTTTTTTTGGGTGTACCCAAGGTTAGTTGGTTTGACCACTGATAGTATTAGTTGGTTGTAGAAATATATTTTGGTAAAGTAGTTATTTACTATTAGCTGATTGCATATAAAATGATTTTTAAGAGAATGAGTGTATTGTGTTATTTTAAGTTGTAAATATATTAGTAGGTATGAACTCTTAATCCTGATAAATGATTATACAATTTAAGTCACCAATTATACTTTTTCGAAGAACATAAGTGCAATTTAAGAGAATGAGTGTATTAGTTTTTTTCATTTTTGAATGAAATTGACTATGTTACAATGTAGAGCCAATAGTCCGCCTCCAATGAAGCTCGAACCCACAACCTCCCACATGGGGGAACAATTTGGTGCTGGTGGACCACAAAGTCCTTGGCTTATTATTATTACTAGTTTTTTTACGCGCTTTGCGCGAATGAGATAATGGCCAATGATTATTTTTAAATAAGTATTTCAAAGTATATCAATGCAATATTATATAGGAAATGTTCATGCATAAGTAAATAAATATTGTATTTGTGTATTTAACTCGGTAATTTAAAGTATATAAATGCAAGATAATATATGACATAATAATTATAATTGTCACTAAAATAAATGTTCAACTTTGTAATAACGCTAGTCTAAAATACTTAATTAGTCTAAATGCGATAGTCTAAATAAATACAACGTTTGGTTTAAATTTCTCTAATTCTTCTTAAATCTCTTTTGGTTGGTATTGTCATTGTCTTCATCTTCAGTACATGTCCCCTCTTTTTTTTTTTTTTTTTTTTTTTTATTGGTAGTGTGTCATGTGCAATTGGATTACTGGTGGTAGCATAAAGGGATTCATCGTGCAATGAGATTGTGGGGTAGGAAGCTTTCGATTTGCCTTGTTGTGTATATAATTGGGATCTTAGTTGTGCTATAAACTCTTTATCTTACAAGCACCTATTGATATTTGGTAGTGGTAGTTTTTTCCCTACATGTTTCATGCATTGTGAGATGTGTGTCGTAGGTTTCATGTTAAAGTATTGAACAGAATATTAATATTTATTATATTTGTATAAAATACTTGGTAAATGAATATATATAACATATATTGTATTATATTATAACTTTGATACGGAGTATTTAATTACAAGATAATGTAAAAACAAGACAATGGACAATGTTGTGAATATAATAAATTAATAAATTTGAAGATAATGAATCTTTGAATCGTAGAAAATAAAGATAATATAACTAATGCAATTATATCAATTTTTAAATTTTTTTATAATAAATAATTTTTTTTTTAAATAAAGGCATTATAGACATCTAATTCTAAATTAATTAAATGCGTATGTATTATTTTTTTATTGCAGCTACTAATGAATTTAATTTAATAAGAGTAATAAAGTGGCGTACATACTTTTCATCAACAATAATGAAATTATTGATTTGTTTTTTAATTTTCATTTGTTGGTGATACAAATTGTTTTGAGAGTTTGTCAACGACAATTGTTACAATTGCTGTCAATAGAGGATGATAATAAATCATTCAAAATATATTATTACAATAGATATCGTTATAATGATATAGTAAAAATTAACTTACAAATTTATTTAGAAGTTTTCATGCATTGTTAAAATTTTGATGTGTAAACTTGTTCAATTGGAGCTAGTGGGATGCCAACATTGTTAATTCTTTGGAAAATGGTCCTACCATTTTAGAGTCCAAGTGTAATTGTTTATGATCAACATCTTTGTAGTTAGGTCGCGCAGGTCTGACAATGATGTAAGAACGTAACAATTTTATCCGTAAAAAAATATAATAGTATAATATTTGTAAAGTAATGTACAATTGTACCATATATTATAAAAATACATACAAAAAAAATTAATCCCATAATGACCTAAATCATTCCAATAATATAAAAGCATAATTGAAATATTAAGTTTTGTTCTAAATAATCAAAAGAAGATTAACTAAAAAAAATAAAAAATTAAAACTTAACCTAATTAAATTTGTTTTTTTTTTTTAAATGCAAGAATATCAACTAATTTTTAAAATTCCTAATTTATAATCTTTAATGCTCAACTTTGAATGTTATGTATTTAGTTGAACTAATTATTTGACCAAAGTTTATGTTAAATTTTATATTATATATATTTTTAATACATTTTAATATATTCGTAGTATATGTTTAACAATTATGCCATCTCTAATTGGGATTAGGTTTGAACCTAAGACTTTTCTTATAGAAATTAATGATTAATTTAAGAATAATAAATAGTTAACGGAATATTCCGTTACTAAAGTTCATACTAACGGAATTTAAGGTTATTTAAGGAAAGAAAATAATATAATAGAGGGTAAATAAGAAAAATCATTAAAAAAATACTAAAATCAAAATAATATGAACCATTAATTTTGAGAAACAATTACACTAACAGTTTTTTGTTCCAGTTAAGGGCCTAACATTATTGGATCTTATTAGATTTGTAGATTATTATTATTATTATTATTATTATTATTATTATTATTATTATTATTATTATTATTATTATTATTATTATTATATTATTATTATTATTATTTCTAGTATTTTCACCCGTGCGATGCACGGAATGAATTTGTTGTAATATATTAAAAATATTTAGATCGATATATAATTATTTAAATTGGAACATCAAATATTATATAGTACGTTTGGTTTGGATTATATATTGTTATAATTATATATTGTTGAAGATATGGTTTGGATCGTTTATGTATTTTGATGTTATCATTGCTTGAATTTGGCCAAATAATTGCTTAAATTAATAGCTAAAGTGTAGATGTACGAATGCGGTGCTGTAACTTTAGAGATTTTATTTATCATTGTCTAGTATTTTTATAAATTAGTCAAATGTGGTCGTTCTCTATCAACTCAGTTAAAGGAATGAATTGCTAATCGAATTCATTTGTATGGAAGCTATACATTTTATCTAGATATATAGCAATTTTTTCATTTAAAAAAAAACATAATATCACCGACTGTATTTACACATTATTGAAACCTCTTTGTAGATGACATTGGTAGTAACAACACAATCTTGTCCATCCTCGTCTAGAGCTAACAGGTTCAGTCTATCAGGATGGGTGACTCGTGTGAAAATATATAATGGTAGAATATCAGTCAATTAGTGATCCTTTTATATTTTCAGTCAATTAGTAATATCAAATTCATTTTCAGACAATTATTATTTTTTTTTTAGTCAATTAGTCAATTAGAATATCAAATGCAATGATATTTTTAACTAATTTCTGTTCCATTTTAATTGATGATGTAGAATATTATTATTGAAATATTTCTGTTCCATTTTTAATTTACCTTTACTATTGTTCAAGCTTGCAAAAAACGTATTTTTTGTTTTTATTTTTTTGATTTTTTTTTATATTTTTTTAATTTTTTAAAAAATTAAAAAAATTTAAAATTATGAAATTCACTAATAAAACACAAAGTTCCTCTCGTTTTTTCTTACAAATTATTTAAATAACTGGTTGTAAAATCGTTTTGAATATTGTCGAAAAAATACGTGATTTGAAAAAAAAAAATTGCCCAAAACGGACAACCGACTCAAAACTTATGCCTTCCCGAACTTTTAACACTTTAAAACTAAAAAAAAAAAAAAAAATTAAAAAACGGCCGAACCGGCTGGATAGGCGGCCGCGGAGGAGGCCGATTCCGACCTTCCTCACGGCGGCCGGCGGAAAGAGACAAAAGAACAGACCTTTCTGTAATACCCACTACTTTAGAAATAAAGATATATCTATGTTATTAAATGAGGTCAACAAGTCAAAACTTATTAAAAGATGATATTGGGTAAATTACTAACTTGCCCCTCTCTATCCTTAAAGCTTAAGGAATTCCTTTTATCTTGGAAGAACATTTCATTTGAAAGAAGAAAAAGAAAATATTGGCTAGAGAGAGATAGGGGAAGGAACACATTGAAGCTTTGATCTCCATCTTCTTCAAGCTTAGATCTCAAGCTATTGGAGTATTCTAGGTAAGTTTGACCTCCATATTTCACTCTTTGAGTTGGGTTTATCATTTGAGCCCTAAGATTAATGTTTGAAAATATTAGGGATTTTGACAAGGAGTATTTGGGCAATCTTAATAGCTAAGATTTGGATGTTTTTAGGTAAGTGGTTAACTCTTCTCTCCTTATTTTGCGAAACCCATGTATAACCTATTTTGAAATCTCTACTATTTTGAATACCCATTTTAGGGTTAGCATGAGTTTAAAATATTTTGGGCTATGATATGTTTTTGGGTCTGAAACTACTGAGCTATGTATTCTGAAGCCTGGATTGAAATTGTTAAGCTGTATTCGGGATTGTATTTGTTTTTGGGTCAGCCCGGACTGTGTTTTAGACTGGGATAAGATGTATATATTCTGGACGTAAGTTATCATCATGTGTATTGATGGTGGATTGGTTACAGCGTTGCTGTGTAAGTGTATGGTTGTGGGTTCGATTCCAACTGCTAGCATTCTATGTGTTTGTTTTGTATATATTATGGTTTGTTTTGTATATATTATGCTTACAAAATGGATTATTTATTTAAAGTAAGACTTGAACCCTTGACCTTATGTTTAATAACTTAAGTTCTTTCCAATAAGCTAGTTCAACTCTTTTGAAACTATTTTAGTGTAATAAATTATTATACGATTTTTAAAGATCGAGTTATGTACTAAGAAAATTATCATTTTTGTAAGGGTTTATACCTTGCATATTTCTTAGTTTGATAAATTTATTATCAATAATTAGAAACATTATGTATCTTGAGAAAATATGTGACTTGAAAAACTTGGTACAATAGACTATGTACTTGTCATGTGGTTTTTAAGGAAAATGATTTTTGCTACATCGGGCTATTTGTTTATATGAACTATTTTGAATGTTCGGTCAAACTAATGAGGCAACCTACCTTTTGTTGTTTGTTTTGTTCGGTTTGGAACGTTCCTAATTGCTCATTCCGAATCGTCGAGCTTGACTCATTCCGAATCGTCGAGTCTTTTGAATTATTATTTATTGGAACGTTCCATCCGGCTCATTCTGATGTCGAGCCTGACTCATTCTGAATCGTCGAGTCTTTCTAAACAATTATGCCGAGAATGGCCTTTGCCAAGTGTTATAATAGTGGTTGTAGGTTGCCAATGAGTAATATGTTAAGGAATGGTTTGTGCTTTTGAAAGTATTGTATTATGAAATAATGTTGATGCCCATGTAGCTAAAGTTTTCTGTTTTGGGAACTTGTGTATAGTATGATGAAAGTATTATGACTTCGATAAGGTTTAAAGATCAAGATTTGCATCTAATTATTACTCTAAAGCTTAGCATATTATGTTACGGTTGCTTGATCCGGGGTGAGAAGAGTACCACTTACTGGGCATTAGCTCATTATTTGTATTTTTCCTAATGTTTCAGAGTAGTTTAGGACATGTGAATAGCACGAGCACAAGTGGTGGGGTCTTGAAGGTGACTCTTGAAACTAGGAGACTTACTCCTAGTATTGGAGCTTATCACAGACTTTTATTTATTTGGTTATTCTCTTTGACCCTTTGTATTTTTGGTAAACCATTGTGTTTGGTTTTGGTGCTTGTGATTCATTTTGGACACACTACTCTTGATTGTAAATATTTAATAGTGGATTTGATGAGTTTTGAGAAGAACTAGTTGATTATATTTTGCCATTTTAGCTGTGGAATTATTATGTATTCAAGTGTTATTATGAAGGTTCCGAGAGGTATGTATGGTTAGGCTACGTATTGTTACAAGTCCTCATGTAACGATACGGCCGGGTCATGTCCTAGAGGTGGGCGTGACAGAGTGGTATCAGAGCCAGGTTTAAATCATTAGTTGGTCAGGAAGTTAAGTTTGAATTTTTGCAAAATTAGGCTTTAACCTAGCGGATGATAAGTTTAGGCTTTGAGCGAGCTTTGGATGTGGTTTCCTGAACATTTTTGCTACTGTGGTCATACCTTCTTTGTTGTGAATTTAAGGAGTGTTGCTTTACGAGGACTAGGAGGGGTGTTCCTACATGTGGCCGAACTTGTCGAGTTACGTTGTTGATAAATTTGTTGCCTATTCGGAACATAGTTTTGGATGCTTACGTGCTGTGTGATTCACGTTCTTCGCTTTGTTTTATATTGGAGAAGTTTGCAAAGAATTTAAATTTTCAAGCTAAGTTGAGTGAACTTTTGAATGTTAGTACCCCTATGGGGAAAATTGTGGTGACATATACTTGGTTTCAAGATGGTCATCTGCAACTTAATGGGAGTGACGTGTCAATTGATTTAATTCAGTGGGATATGCAAGATTTTGATGTGATATTAGGATTGGACTGGCTATCCAAAAATTATGCCTACATTGATTGTGCTTGTTGAAAGGTGTATTTCAAATTCCTAAACAATCTATCTTTACTACTGGGACACTTTCCTAGGAGTGGGGTGTTGGTGTCAAAAGTGCCATTGAAAGTAATTTATGCATTGAAGGCTTAGAAAGAATTGAGAAAAGGGTGTAGCGGTTTCTTGACTTATGTAATGGATACCCACCAGAAAGCTGTTAAGTTAGATGATATCCAGTTGTTAAGGAATTTCCATAGGTGTTCCCAGAGCGTTTACCTAGATTACCTCCAAATAGAGAAATTGATCGAGTTTGAAATAGAGGTTGTTCCTAGAACTACTCCAATCTCAATGGGTCCTTATCGCATGGAAACATCTGAACTACGTGAGTAAAAGGTGCAATTATAAGAATTGCTTGATATGAGATTTATTAGACCTAGTGTATCTTTTTGGGTGCACTAGTGTTGTTTGTGAAGAAAAAGGATGGTAGCTTGCGATTGTGTATTGACTATTGGAAATTGAATAAAGTTACTGTCAAGAACAAGTATCCTCTACCTCACATAGATGATTTATTTGACCAATTCAAGGTGCTAAATACATTTCAAAAATTGATTTGAAATTAGGGTACCATCAATTGAAGGTTTAAGTTAGTGATGTACCCAAGACTACTTTTAGGACCTGGTATGGCCATTATGAATTTTTGGTGATGCCGTTCGGGCTACCTAATGTTCCTACTTTCTTTATGGATTTAATGAATAAGGTCCTCAAGCTACTTCTAGACAAATTTGTTGTGGTATTCATTGATGAAATTTTGGTATATTCAAAGAGTGGGGAAGAGCATGCTCAACATCTGAGGACCCTCTTGCACACCTTGAAGGAAAAGGAATTGTATGCCAAGCTAAGTAAATGTGAATTTTGACTTAAGGAGATGTCTTTTCTTGGTCATGTAATTTCTAGAGACAGGATTTCTTTAGACCCAACTAAGGTTGAAGCAATAACACAATGGCATAAACCCACTAATGTTGCATAAGTAAGAAGTTTTTTAGGTTTAGCAGGGAGATTTGTGAAGGAATTCTCATTAATAGCTATGTCATTGACTCGATTAACTCGGAAAGGTATAAAGTTTGAATGTGATGAGGAGTGTGAGAAGTGCTTTTAAGAATTAAAGAAAAGATGGGTTAGTGCACCTATCTTAGCCTTACCATCCGGGAAGGTGGTTTTGTAATTTATAGTGTTGCATCAAGAAGAGGATTAAGATGTGTGTTGATGCAAAATGATAAGGTGGTAGCCTATGCTTCTCGACAATTCAAGCCCCATGAAGTTAATTACCCCACTCATGACTTAGAACTAACAGCTGTGGTATTTTCTTTAAAAATTTGGAGGCAGTACCTGTATGGAGAATCTTGCCAAATATTTACAGACCATAGAGTTTGAAGTGCCTCTTTACCCAAAAGGAATTAAATATGAGTCAACGACGATGGTTAGAGCTAATAAAAGATTATGACCTCTCTATTAATTATCATCCGCGTAAAGCTAACGTGGTAGTTGATGCTTTAAGTCGTAAGTCTTCCACGGTTAATGTGGCAGTGGTGACCACTCAAACCCAATTGTTGAAAGATTTGCAAGATTTAGAAGTTGAGTTTTTTTTCGCAAGATAAGCAAGGGATATTGGCAGCTATGACTGCAAAATCGGCATTATTAGATCGCATTAAAGTTGCCCAAGTTTTAGATCCCGAGCTGATTAAGATTCGAAAAAAAAAAAAAAAAAATTCAAGCGGGTGACCCAAAGGAGTTCAGTGTTCATGATGATGGATCTATATATTTCAAGTCCTGACTATGCATTTCAAATGATGTTGAGATAAGGAAGGATATTTTAAAGGAGACCCATCAGTCTCACTTCTCGGTATATTCAGGTACTACCAAAATATATAGAGATATGAAAAATAATTTCTAGTGGAGTGGTATGAAACGGGGCATTGCCGACTTGGTGGCTAGATGCATGATATGTCAATAAGTCAAAGCTGAACACCAAAGAGCTGCAGGATTATTGAAACCCGTAGAGGTACCTCAATGTGGGATCGTATATCTATGGATTTTGCGATTGGATTACCGAACAGTCAGCACGGGGAAAATACAATTTCGGTTATTGTGGATCGACTCACTAAGGTTTCACATTTTCTACCAATCGAATATAGGAATGACACCTTTTGAAGCTTTATATGGAAGGAAATGTTGATATCTTTTATATTGAGATGAAGTTAGAGAAAGAAAAATCTTAGGGCCAGAACTTGTACAACTCACAGTTGAGAAGGTTCAATTAATTAAGAAAAGAATTAAAGACTCTCAAGACAGACAAAAAAGCTGGGCTGAGTTGAAAAGAAGAGAATAAGAATTCAAAGTTGGAGATTTGGTATATTTAAAGGTTTCACCAACTCGAGAAGTAATGGGGTTTGGAGAAAAGGGAAATTAAGTCCACGTTACGTATGACCATTGAGATTTTGAGTAGAGTTGGTAGTTTGGCTTATGAGCTAGCCCTACCACTATAACTAGCTGGAGTTCATAATGTATTCCATGTATCAATGCTACGAAGGTACATTGCAGGTCCGAGTCATGTGGGGGAGTATCAACCACTCCAAATCAGTGATGACTTACCTTATGAAGAAGTTCCTCCTCGCATCATTGACCGAAAAGAACAAAGTATTGAGGTCCCGAGTAATCCCATTTGTTAAAGTGAAATGATCAAATCATACCCCAAGAGAAGCAACATGGGAAAATGAAGATGATATGAAGGATAGATATCCTGAACTCTTCAAGTTTAAAGGTATGTAAGTTTCGAGGACGAAACTTATTTTAAGGAGGGGAGATTGTAATACCCACTACTTTAGAAATAAAGATATATCTATGTTATTAAATGAGGTCAACAAGTCAAAACTTATTAAAAGATGATATTGGGTAAATTACTAACTTGCCCCTCTCTATCCTTAAAGCTTAAGGAATTCCTTTTATCTTGGAAGAACATTTCATTTCAAAGAAGAAAAAGAAAATATTGGCTAGAGAGAGATAGGGGAAGGAACACATTGAAGCTTTGATCTCCATCTTCTTCAAGCTTAGATCTCAAGCTATTGGAGTATTCTAGGTAAGTTTGACCTCCATATTTCACTCTTTGAGTTGGGTTTATCATTTGAGCCCTAAGATTAATGTTTGAAAATATTAGGGATTTTGACAAGGAGTATTTGGGCAATCTTAATAGCTAAGATTTGGATGTTTTTAGGTAAGTGGTTAACTCTTCTCTCCTTATTTTGCGAAACCCATGTATAACCTATTTTGAAATCTCTACTACTTTGAATACCCATTTTAGGGTTAGTATGAGTTTAAAATATTTTGGGCTATGATATGTTTTTGGGTCTGAAACTACTGAGCTATGTATTCTGAAGCCTGGATTGAAATTGTTAAGCCGTATTCGGGATTGAATTTGTTTTTGGGTCAGCCCGGACTGTGTTTTAGACTGGGATAAGATGTATATATTCTGGACGTAAGTTATCATCATGTGTATTGATGGTGGATTGGTTACAGCGTTGCTGTGCAAGTGTATGGTTGTGGGGTCGATTCGAACTGCCAGCATTCTATGTGTTTGTTTTGTATATATTATGGTTTGTTTTGTATATATTATGCTTACAAAATGGATTATTTAATTAAAGTAGGACTTGAACCCTTGACCTTATGTTTAATAACTTAAGTTCTTTCCAATAAGCTAGTTCAACTCTTTTGAAACTATTTTAGTGTAATAAATTATTATACGATTTTTAAAGATCGAGTTATGTACTAAGAAAATTATCATTTTTGTAAGGGTTTATACCTTGCATATTTCTTAGTTTGATAAATTTATTATCAATATTTAGAAACATTATGTATCTTGAGAAAATATGTGACTTGAAAAACTTGGTACAATAGACTATGTACTTGTTATGTGGTTTTTAAGGAAAATGATTTTTGCTACATCGGGCTATTTGTTTATATGAACTATTTTGAATGTTCGGTCAAACTAATGAGGCAACCTACCTTTTGTTGTTTGTTTTGTTCGGTTTGGAACGTTCCTAATTGCTCATTCCGAATCATCGAGCTTGACTCATTCCGAATCGTCGAGTCTTTTGAATTATTATTTATTGGAATGTTCCATCCGGCTCATTCTGAATCGTCGAGCCTGACTCATTCTGAATCGTCGAGTCTTTCTAAACAATTATGCCGAGAATGGCCTTTGCCAAGTGTTATAATAGTGGTTGTAGGTTGCCAATTAGTAATATGTTAAGGAATGGTTTGTGCTTTTGAAAGTATTGTATTATGAAATAATGTTGATGCCCATGTAGCTAAAGTTTTCTGTTTTGGGAACTTGTGTATAGTATGATGAAAGTATTATGACTTCGATAAGGTTTAAAGATCAAGATTTGCATCTAATTATTACTCTAAAGCTTAGCATATTATGTTACGGTTGCTTGATCCGGGGTGAGAAGAGTACCACTTACTGGGCATTAGCTCATTATTTGTATTTTTCCTAATGTTTCAGAGTAGTTAAGGACATGTGAATAGCACGAGCACAAGTGGTGGGGTCTTGAAGGTGACTCTTGAAACTAGGAGACTTACTCCTAGTATTGGAGCTTATCACAGACTTTTATTTATTTGGTTATTCTCTTTGACCCTTTGTATTTTTGGTAAACCATTGTGTTTGGTTTTGGTGCTTGTGATTCATTTTGGACACACTACTCTTGATTGTAAATATTTAATAGTGGATTTGATGAGTTTTGAGAAGAACTAGTTGATTATATTTTGCCATTTTAGCTGTGGAATTATTATGTATTCAAGTGTTATTATGAAGGTTCCGAGAGGTATGTATGGTTAGGCTACGTATTGTTACAAGTCCTCATGTAACGATACGGCCGGGTCATGTCCTAGAGGTGGGGCGTGACACTTTCCTACGAATGTGAATCCGCCAAGTAAGGGAGGTTAAGGGGGGAGGTCGTTTTCTGTTTTTCCCGGGGGATTTTTCGTGTTGAGTTGTGTTAATGTGCTGTGCTTGTTAAGGAATCAAGATCAAACGGCTAGTCTGAGAAGGGCATAGGATAGAGACATAGTTGATCGTTGGTTTGTTGTTGGTTAGAAATAGTTTGAGATGTGGTGACTTGAAGCCGGGAATAAACTGGGAAAGAGGTCCATTCTTGCATGTGAGGAGAAACAGGTAATTGGAGATACTTTGTGAAAGACAAAATGTTTCACTTTCTTTTATGATCAAGTTAGTGTGTTTTTTTTCTACGCACACTAGTGAAGCGCGCTGACGTAAAACACACGAACTGAACTAGCAAGATTTAGGGTTTGGTATTTCAGACGGCGCAGACTCAAGGAAGAAGGAAGCTTCAGAGCTGGAAAGGGTTAATAAGCACATCTTCAGTAGTACACTTAGCTTACACCTTCTTTCAACTTTCACATGAATTTGAAGCACATTTTTACGAAAAAGTCTTTCTATTATTATTATTACATAAGCATTGAACACTTTAGACTAGGTTTTGGCCAATACCATACATGCAAACACAACAAAAAAAAAAAACCAAACAAAGACACTTAGCATAGGAGTAGATCTCCAACAAAGAAAGCAAAAAAAAGCCATGCAACACACTACTTATTGAAATCTTCTAGAAAGAGTCGACGGACGCTTCTAGTCTCTCCGGCGCTCGTGGGTGGCAGCCTACACTATGACTGCCTGCTCTTCTTTGAGCAGCGCCCTCTTCCTTTCCTCGAGCACAAAAATTTGGTCCCGAATCCGTTGCATAAATTCTCCTACCCTCTCGGGATCGAGAGCAGGCGATCTCACTCTGATCGCATACCGGCTGCCTCCTCAACTTTGATTGCTCTACGTCAACTGGATTCATTTATCTTATCTCTCATCTCTGGCTTGACGACTACTAATGTCACCCTTTAGACTAATGTTTCCATGCCGAAGAACAGCTCCTTCGCACTCAACGTCAGATTTCTGCCCTTGAAGAAGCTTCTTGCTCTACATCGGCTACTGCAAAAGAGGCTGACAACTCCTCCTCCTCCTCCCAGTTGTGATGCTGTTTTTTGTCCATTAGCTTGCCAAAAAAAGGGGGAGTGCATGTAGTAAGGGGGAGTTTTTGTGAACTTACAATGAGTGCCAGGGAATAAGTGTGGTTCTTTGCTTAGTTATTTGTTATCTGCTAGTTGCAGTTGATTTTGTGTGGTCTACTTGATAATTGCTTTGTTTGCCTCTATGATAAATGCTAAGCTGTTACCCTATGTGTTGTATGTGTGTTTCATTCTTTTATGTGCTTTTGTGCTTTATATGTGGTTGAGTTCACTGGCACATCATTGTTTAAGTCTAAGAAGGGTTTGTGGTGAACTACTCCTGACTAGTGACTAATCCAAAATTGTAAAGGTTGTAACAAGATTTTCTCATCTGGCAAAACCTTTGTTTTTATAAGCCGTTGAGATTTTTTTGGTAGTCATTGGTAGTTTTTGTCAACTAAATAATAAACTAATAGCCAAAGGGGGAGATTGTTAGTGTAAAATATGTTACACATTAACTCTCTTAAAGTTAGCTTGCATTAGTTGTCAAAGTAGATTAGTTGCTGGATTAGTCTCGCGTCTGGAGTAGTTGACCTTGATCAGCGATAGGATTTAATCTAGAAGTCTTGAAACTCCTTCAACTCTTTAAAGTCAGTCAAGATCATATCGAGGAGGAGATCTACATTAACAGGAGCAGTTGAAATCAAGGAATCGAAGAACGCATGATTTGTGGATCGAAGAAACCTCTCCTTACCTATATAAAATGCTACTTCGGTTAGCATTTTGATTACACACTTCAACAAGCCTTTATACTAAGATTCTTCATCTATTTGTTCTGATTATATTCTGTATTGCTAAGTGTGAAGAAGGGTTCTTAACAAGATCATGAAGTAACGAAGATCGCTTGCACATCGAATCCGCTAGAGTAGGTTCTTGAGTAGTTATAGGTTATACTTTAGTGTGTAATTAACTCTCCTCTTGTACTCCTATTTATCATAGTGGATTTGGGTTGATGTTAGTGGCCCCGCAGACATAGGAGTGAGGCTCCGAACTGCGTTAACATTTTTTGGTGCACGGTTTCCTTTATTAGTTTCTTTTTTATGTTTCTTATTATACCTGGAGTAGTACTGGAACTAGTCCAGCTTTATAATTGAACTAAAATTGATTAGGAACCCTAGGTTAATTCTTGCATTCAAGATCCACGTACTTGCTTTTACAATTATTATTATTATTATTATTATTATTATTATTATTAAATGCTAAGACCAACGTCCACAACTCCTGTCAAACCCACAAGTCCACAACCCATAGATACAAATAGCAAATCACTACCCACAATATTTTCCTTCGCAGCAAATCAAAGGTGAAGAAGACAGCGACACTTAGAGGAGACAAAAACATCTAAGGAATTAGCAAAGGTGGTATTGATAGCATTGGTTAGGGACTATGAGTTTAGAACTAGTGGACGGTGAGATTGTGAGCTCAGAACTAGTCAACTGTGAGAATCGAAGATGAAGAACTGATGATTGGAGATGGCAACTGTGGGTTAGCTCGTTTCTTAAATCAAATTGCTAGTATTTTCTACTGTTGTTTTTTTTTTTTCCTTTAAATTTGTGAATTAAAAAATCTAGGTTTTTTGTGTGTTATGAGTTTTGAGGATGAAGATGACTTCCTTTCTGAGTTAACTTATTTCTTAATTTGGGTTGGTAGTATTTTGACTATTTTCCATTATTTTTTTTTCTTTACTTTTAATTTGTGATTAAAAAAATATACATATTGTTTTTTGAGTTTTGGAGAAGAAGATGAACACCTTGGTTTGTCAAATATGGAAAAACTTCAAGGGTAATCCATGAGAGAGAGGATAGGGATAATTTTGGCTTTTAGAAGAAGTTGGAATAAGCGAATTGCCCTAATCAGCTATTCCAAACACTCCTTTGGTATAAAATTCTTTCAACTAAATTTTCAAAGGGGGTGTTTGGCAAATTGCTGATAGCTCGTAGCTTATACCTAGTAGTTAATAGCTTATCGAGTTAGCATATAGTCTATAGCTGATTGGGTTAATTGGTTTAACCAGTTGATAGTATTAGCTGGTTGTAAAAATATGCTTGGTAAATTAGTTATTTACTATTAGTTGATTATATGAATGTACATATTTTTTTATATATTATCAAATAATGTACATTAAGTATATAAATAATATTCTTTTAGTATATTAAAATTGTATATTGCATTCATGGTCCACATAGCTATGTGGACCACACAATAATTTACCTTTTGGCATGTGTTTGGGCTGGATGTAATGTTTGGATGAAGATAAGACAATCGTTATGATGTGCAACCGTGTGTATGGTGCTCACGGTTGCGAACCCCGCCGTTTCACTATGGTGGAGTAACGGTGCCGTTAGTGGATACATAATTCACTAATTCTGGATACATAGTTCACTAATTCTAGATATATAGTTAATTAATTCTGGATATATAGTTCACTAATTCTGAATTTATAGTTCATTAATTCTGAATATATTGTTCATTCATTATGAATACACAGACGCAACGAACTGCCATAAGCCAAAACAGAGTACCAGTAACCGGTGTGGATATATAGTTCACTAATTCTGGATATACAGTTCATTAATTATGAATATATAAATCATTAATTCTGGATATATAGCACAACATAACGTCATTAACGGCAATCAAAAATGATTTTTTAAAAAAAGTTGAACGCGTCGTTTTTAGTCAAAACGACGCCCTTTTTGCAACCGTGTGCACCATGCATGGTGCACACGGTTGCACGGCACAATTTGCGAAGATAAGAGTTGTAAATTTGGCTTGTAATGCTTTAAGATTGTATTCGAAATTCTAAACTCTATCACTGAATTAAATAATTAACTATTTATCAAATGATGAATTATAATTAATAATTAAGTCACTAATGTATAATCGCACACTTAATTGCACAGTTTGCACTTGTTTAGTTTTAAGAAAATCCTTAATTAGCTCAAATAATTGTTGTTGGCAATTCCATATATTGCATTTATTCTTTAGTTTAAAAAATATAATTTTTTAAAAAGAAAACATAAACAAAAACGAAATAACCAAACGAAACACAAATCCAACTTGCCTGATTCAAACCAACGACCTAAGGATTTCAGCCAGGTAATAACCACTACAATCTTCCGCTCTACCTACTGAGCTAAGGTCAGATATGTTATTCTATTTACAACGAAAGCTACACAATTTCTTATAAATTAAACCGTTCAAAATAGTTCATATATATAAACGTAATCAAAAGGAACACAATTAACTCTCTAAACAAGTAAAATTTATGCAATTAAATAAAAAATAATATGTACTTTCGATTTTTTATTGACATGGTAGTTAACCTTTAAAAAATCATTTTTAAATTCCATTTTAATAATTTTAAATAAAAGAATTTTTTTTTTTAAAAAAAAAAAAAACCCAACACCTATCCCCCTTTTTTTGTTGTTTTTTTTTTTTTTTGTTTTCTTTTTTGTTTTTTTTTTTTTGTTGTTTTTAATTTTAATATCAATGGGAAGGAGGTGACCCGAATATCCCCTTCGCCTTTGATATTGAGAGAAAGACACACCAGCCGAATACGAAGAAATATTTTTCGTCTCTAAGCTAGAGACGGAGATATTGCTTCATCATTTGGACAGAGACTTAGGGGGTTGGTTTTATTTTTAAAATTTTATTTTATTTAAATTGTTAAAATAAATATAAACTTTTCATTTTTAAAATAATAATCGTCATGTCAGTAGAGAACTTAGAGCACATATCACTATAGGATGAGAACTTAGAGCACATATCACTATAAGTTTAATTGCATGAATTTTTTTATTGAAAGGAAAATGGTCAAATAGGTTCTCATATTTTATCTAAAAAGTCAATTAGCCCCTAAATTTTTTAAAAGTGTAATTACACCCAAAAACAATTTATTTTGATGCAATGAAACCCAAGAACTGGTTAATGACCTGCTATCACAGGTCATTAGGGTTCCGGCAACTTGCCGGCAAGATGTAAACATGTTTTTGAAATATGAAAATGGAGTTAATTGCGTATTTAGTCCTCTGAGTCCAAGTAAATATTGCAGACTTATACGAATAATTTTCAATTTTAATCAATCATTAACTTTTCTTTGTGTAAATCGTTAACATTAAAGATAAAATTTGAAAGTCATAACCAGTGATGCATCAATTATTTCTCACACGTAAAAGATAAAATTTTAATTTCCTATCCTAACAACTATAAATGCACCATCAATGTTACGTTAACAATTCACACAATGAAAAGTTTATAATGGGTTAAAATTAAAAAGTATTCAAAATTAAGGTGAGATGATGAATTTCGTATATGCATACACTCAAAATAGATAATAGACATGCAAATGAGTTATTGATTCTTAAACTATGCCCATGTAAAATGGAGTTTTGTAAGGCTTTAAAAGAGTCTTTGATCTATATTGAAAAACTATGTGAGTTTGAACTAGTATAAATACTTTTCAACTTTTTAAAAAGTTAGAAATAGGTTTGCAGAAGACTCTTTCAACGTTTAGGGGGAAATTAAAATCTCCTTATGTGCACCCGCTTGGGCACACTAAAATGTTCATCCAAAAATTGGCAAAACAAATAAGTTACTCCGTATTTTATATGTTATAAATATATAAAATCATGGACCAAACATATAATATTTTGACCATTTAAATCATACAATTAATTGGCCTAATTATACATGACTCAACCAATCTAACCGGTCAAAATGTTAAAATCTACATCGTTTCATCGCTTTTCACCAATCTTCTCCCATTTTTACTAAGATCTCAATCGGAATTGGTCACCGTTCACGACAATTTCTTCTATTTCCGCTAAGATCTTGATTCAATCTCTCGCCGTCGTCACCTTCCTTGTATGTAATTCTACTCTATTTAACTTGTTACTTTTAGCGTTGCACATGAATAGAAAGCAATTCATAGATCCCTAAATGATTTTTACCATTTCAGACAATTGACTTGGTTTCCTCCGAGAATGATTGAGTTTCTCTTCATTGTTCACCTTCTTTTAAAGTTTTAAGGTAATTCAACTCTAGCTATTTCGTTTGCATTCTTGTACGGCTGTAAAGAGCAAACACAAGATCAGTAAGGATGTCTACTACAACACTTTGATACCCAGACAACAACACTTTGATAATAGTGATGATCATATATCCAATGTTATAAGCAAGATCAGTAATATTTCACTTACATTACGTTTATAATTCACCCATTGAAGTTGTTTCCTCCAACGAATACTGATTTTATTTATTTTTTTATTTTTAAATTTTTTTTTTGGTGTTGTTCACCCTTCCTTTTAGGTAATTCTACTCTAGCTATATCACTTGTATTTCTTTTAGTCTTGAACATATACATAGAGCAAATCCTAAATCTGTAAGGAATTTTACAATTTCAAGCAAGTGATTTTTTTTTTTTAATGAAAATTGGATTTATGATCATTGCTCACATTCTTTTTAGATAATTATATTCTATTTAATTTTTCACCACTTATTGTCTTATACAGGTATAGATTGAGAACAAACAGCAAATCTTCAAGTGTTCATGCAGGTGAACTCATTTACTCCAGGAAGACCGAATTTGTCATTACCAATGCCTTCCTTTAAGGTAATTTTACTTTATTTCACTCACATTACTTTTAATCTTGCACTGGTGAAGAGAGCAAATTCTATATATAAGTGATTATGCTGTTAAAAACGCTGAGGGTACTATCCTCACCTCCCAAACGGACATTCAAACTGAAGCAGTCGGGTTTTTCTGAAGACTGTTTTCGGCCGAAGATTGCCCGGGTCTGGACACTCTTCTTCAGTCCCTTCCTGCTGACTTATTTGCTGGGGAGGCATCTGTCCTTTCTGCTCCAATTTTACAAGAAGAGGTTATGTCCGCAATCTGGAGCCTGGACCCAGATAGCGCAGCCAGGCCAGACGGTTTCTCAGGTTCGTTCTTCCGGCACTGTTGGGACGTGCAGTGGTAAAAGATGATGTTTTTAATGCAGTGCAGGATTTCTTTGCTGGGGTTCCGGTTCCTCGGGCCATGGCAAGCTCCCAGATTGTTTTTATTCCAAAGAAGGCCAATCCGGACTCCTTTGCAGATTTTAGACCGATATGCTTGTGTACTTTCACCAGCAAATTATTTCACAAGGATTATTTCATCACGGTTGAGTCTGATTCTGCCAAATTTGATTTCTAGGGAACAAGAAGGATTTGTGGAAGGCCGAAGTATTCAAGATAATGTCCTCTTGGCATTCGAGCTCATGCAATACATTGATAAAAAGTGTCGAGGCTCAAATGTTGTAGTCAAGCTAGATATGATGAAGGCATTTGATAGGGTCTCATGGACTTTTCTTCGAGCGGTGTTAACCAAGCTTGGTTTCCCGTTTACCTTCGTTAGTATTATCATGAATAATCTGGGAGCAACGAGGCTATCTGTCTTAGTAAATGGAGTCACTTTCGGGTTCTTCCAGCCAACTATAGGTGTTAAGCAAGGAGATCCCCTGTCCCCGCTTCTTTTTATCCTTGCTTCAGAAGCTCTATCTCGGTCCCTTATTCTGAAGGTGGGCGTTGGCATGTTGTCGCCATACTCGTCAACTTTGAGCTGCCCTTTGGTCACTCATTTAGCCTTTGCAGACGACATTGTAATTTTTGTGAATGGGGCTTCGAGCTCTTTAAAGGCCCTTGTAGAGGTTTTAACGCAATACTTGGAGGGGTCGGGTCAGAAAATCAACTTCAGCAAAAGTTTCTTTGTAACTTCTAGAAAGTGTACAAATCGTAGAGTTTCTGTCATGTCGCGTATCTTGCGCATGCAACGATCAAACTTGCCCTTTCGTTACTTGGGCGTGAACCTTTTCAAGAGTCAGAATCAACCAATTTACTATCAACATATGCTAGAAAAGGTTGATAATAAGTTGCCCAGTTGGCAGCGCAAATTGCTATTGCCAGGTGGTCGGCTAACTCTCATCAGGCATGTTTGTCCGTGATTCCTTTATATACTGCGGCTTCTGTCCTCTTGCCTAGGAAGACTGAGAAGGCCCTTGAATCCAAATTTGCCAATTTTTTGTGGGGGGGCGGAGAATGGCAAACCGAAGAGGCATTGGGCATCGTGGAACAAAATTTGATCTCCCACCAATGAGGGTGGTCTGGGAATCAGGTCCCTGGCTTCAACTCAACAAGCTTTTTCTGCAAAGCTTCATTTTATTTTTTTGCAAGGAGGTCCTTTGTGGAGCGATTTTATGCATGCTAGTTACCCTGATGGCCATGTCCGGGTGGCCACATTGATCACGATGATAATGTCACGGTTAGCTCGGAAGGAACTTTGGTCTGGTCACTATCTTCCTACGGTGACTTTACCTTCTCGACGGCCTAAGATGCGTTTTGACCCAAGGCATGCCATAGCCTATCTATAGAGTTTATAGAACTAAATGAGTTTTCACTGCAAACTCATGCAGCTATAAATAGTGTATAGAGGAGGAAATATAGAAGGAGGTTACAACAACTAACCTAACATACAGCTATTCAACACGAGCTAAAATATAACAGATACATATATAGATGACTAATGTGAGCCTCATATATCCTTAATACGCCCCTGCAAGATTGAGGATCCATCGGAGACTCCAATCTTGGATCGAAACAGAAGAAACATGGCCCGACCCAACGGTTTGGTAAGGAAGTCAGCAAGCTGAGCGGACGATGGGATATGTCGAACCACCAGCAAGCCATTAGCTACTAAATCAAGCGCCAGATGTTTCATACGTGAATGGAACACCGGGTTCTTGCACACATATGTCGCACTAAGATTGTTATAGAACAGGATCGGAGATTCCACCAATGGCAACCGGAGCTCACGAAGCAAATTTTAATCCACAAGACTTCTGCAGCAGCATTCGCCAAGGCTCGGTATTCAGACTCCGTGGACGAGCGCGGCACGGATTTCTGGTGAGTAGACTTCCAAGAAATGAGATTGGAACCAAGATACACTAAGTACGCAGTAGTGGAACGACCATCAGTAGTGCAGCCTCCCTAATCAGCATCTGTATACATATTCAGCGCGAGCGATTGCCCGGCACGAAGGAACAGACCATGACAAACTGTTCCCTTAAGATAACGCAACAATAGTTTAGCAGCCTGCCAGTGCAACTCCATAGATGCGTGCATGAACTGCGAAAGACGATTGACCGCATAGGATACTTCTGGCCTAGTGATGACAAGATATTGCAACAAGCCAAGGAGACGCCGAAACTGAGTGACATCAACTGGTACAGTACCAGATTGCGCATGAAGCAGTTTGTCCGTGGTAGCCAGTGGTGTTGAAATAGCCTTTGCACCATCCATCTTGAACCGGACCAGAATATCCGTGATATACTGACTCTGAGACAGAAACACACCACCAGGTGTTGGAACCACCTCAATACCCAAGAAATGATGCAATGGACCAAGATCCTTTAGAGCAAACCGAGCAGACAACGTGTCAAAAAACCGATTAAGCCAAGCAGCATCGTTACTTGTTAGGATAATATCATTCACATACACTAGGAAATAGACAATGATGTTACTAGAAGAATAAACAAATAAGGAGGCATCTGCTTGTGACTTCAAGAAACCAAAACGCAATAAAAACTGTGAAAGCTCCAAGTACCACGCCCTAGGTACCTGCTTAAAACCATATAAAGCTTTAGTCAGCTTACAAATATGAGATGGAAACGAGGTGTCGATAAAACCCGGAGGATGCTCCATAAACACTTCCTCATGCAACGTCCCATGTAAGAACGCATTATTGATATCTAACTGACGCAAAGACCAGCAATTACTTAAAGCAATGGTCAACACCACCCGTATGGTCACTGGTTTCATAACCGGGTTGTACGTCTCAAAATAATCCCGGCCAGTAGTCTGTAGAAACCCTTTTGTGACAAGCCGCGCCTTGTACCAGTCCACCGATCCATCCGGTTTGCACTTGACACTGTAGACCCACTTGCAACCAATCGGGACAGCCGCTCTGCGAGGAACCAGCTGCCACGTCTTGTTGCGTTGGAGTGCTTCAAACTCCTCATCCATCGCTTTCCTCCACCGAGCGTCCTTAAGTGCCTGGACGACGGTAGAAGGTTCTAACGTGGGAGGTAAGGGATGTGACGTGACTTGGTTAATGACATAATCAGAGGACCTAAGATTAGGACGACGCTCCCGGGAAGAAAGACGAAGATTATTCAGCGGTTGAGACGTTTCGGAGGTGGTGATAGGCTGTGAGTCAGACACGCATTGGCCTGCATGTTGGCCACTTTCTGGAACAGTGAGAGATGACGAACTGGACGCAGTTGATGGTGTTGGAATTGGAGTTGGAACTGGAATTGAACTGGTGTCGGAACTGGAGTCAGAACTGGTGTCAGAACTGGTGTTGGAACACCCATGTGCGCAGGCTGCGAGTAGCCAGTTGCGTTAGAGAGATACGTACCTGGAGAGGACACAAAGCTCGACGCAGGTGATTGCGCAGCTGGGGGAATGATCTCTACCTGTGTAGACAAAGGGGATGATTTGAACAAAATATTACGTGATTCTGAACCACGTGAATCAGACAATGAGCTGTTAGATAATATTTGCAAATCATTATAAGGAAATACATGGGGCACAAATCTAACATGCCTAGATATATAAACACGATTAGAACCAGGATCCAGACATTTATAACCCGATTGAGTGCTTGAGTAGCCAAGAAAGACGCATGGGCGTGACTTTGGTTGAAGTTTCTTGGTGTTGTAGGGGCGCAACCATGGGAAACATAGGAAGCCAAAGGGTTGTAACTTACCATAGTTAGGCAGCTGATGGAACAAAACATAAACTGGAGACTGATTACCTAAAACTGATGTCGGAAGCCGGTTAATCAGATAGGCTGCCGTCTGAAAAGGAAAGGTCCAGTACGTGGATGGCATGGACGCGGTTTGAAGAGGAGACAAGCCAGTTTCGACGACATGCTTGTGCCATCGCTCTGCAACACCATTATGCTCAGGGGTGCTTGGTGGGGTAGTGAAATGAGAAATACCATGATCATTTAGAAATGGTACAAGTTTTATAAATTCTCCCCCATTGTCTGAGTAAATGGAAATAATCGAAAGGCTAAGAAATTTTTCCACTAATTTTTTGAACTGAGTAAATACAGAAAACACATCCGACTTATGCTTCATGAGATATAGCCAAATGTATTTTGAAAAATGATCTACAAAGATTACATAATAGCGGAATTCGTCAATCGATTTTTCAGTTGGCCCCAACACATTAGTATAGATTAATTGCAGAGGTTTAATACTAACTATAGTATTTTTTGCAAAGGGAAATTTATGTCTTTTATGTATGTTGTAGGACGAACAATAGAATTGTTGCAGAGACGACATAGAAATTGGAACATTACATCGTTGTAACACAAGTTGCAACACCTTATTAGACGGATGGATAAGCTGTTGGTGCCACTGAGACAGACACGACAACTGTGTAGCATGTACAGTTGGGTGCGGAGCAACTGGTCCATAGTAGACACCATTATTGTTCACTCCCTTCAGTAGCGCAGTCCCGGTTCGAAGGTCCTTAACAAGAAAATGGGAACCAAAAAATTCAACAGAGACGTGATTAGTCTTGCACAGTTTGGATATGGAAACCAAGTTAGTGTGTAACTGAGGAACATGCAATATATTTTCTAAGGCAAGGACATAAGACAGAGTGGGAATAACAGACCGACCAACATGGGAAATTTGAAGGGAATTACCGTCACCCAGGCAAATCTCAACAGGCCCACTATACTCGGAGAGTGTTTGTAGTGACGCAACATGACCTGCAAAGTTACAAAACTTACAGATATCAACGGGCTGATTAGTGCCCCCTTATTGCCAATTTGATCGGTTGGCTCCGTAGTTGCTTGTGTTAGTACGGGCATTACGAGTGGTATTCGACTGCCGGTTGTTCTGAGGAGACGAGGTCCGCTGAGTGGCATTAGTAGTTGCCAATAACAAATGGCGTGAATCGTCTGCGTCCTTCAACTGACGTTCATAGTCAGTTAGGACATCAGCTAACTCACCCAACGAGAGGGGTTTTTTCACAAACACGGACTGTAGAAATAATGGAGTTATACTCCTCTCCTAGCTAAGTCAGGATGTACACGAGCAAATCTTCATTAGACACGGGACACTGAGCCAAAGAAAGTCCGTCAGCTATTGCTCGCATGTCATTAAGATATGCTGAAATAGACCGAGAGCCTCTTGTGTTTGTGGTTAGCTTTGCCTTGAGCGAGATAATACGTCCTTGGGAGGCACTAGCATAACTTGCAACAAGGCGTTGCCACGCATCATGAGCCATCGCGGCTGACGAGATGAGCGGCTGGATTGTATCAGTACAGCTTCCTAGAAGTGCACTAACAAGAATTTGGTCTTGATGGTACCAAATTAAATGACTAGGATTAGGGACGGATTGAGCAGTATCCGAGAATTTGGCCAGTTCCTTGGTGGAACCTTCAACGTAGCCCAGGAGATTGAGACCAACAAGGGTGGCGTGAACTTGTCGGCGCCAAACTAGGAAGTTGGTGGTAGTGAGTTTGATAGGGAAGTGTGTGGGAGCATTTAGTTGAATGATCTCATTGGTGTTGGTAGTGGTGGTGGAAGCCATTGATTATATATATATATATATATATATATATATATATATATATATATATATATATATATAGGGTTGAGTTCAAATGAGGACAACAATATATTGAGTATTGAGGACTGTGAGGACAGATAATGGGCACACAACAAATTAATACCAGCATAGAACTTAATACATAATGGCACACAAGAATAAATGTAAACATCAGGTTTCGAACCCATGCTCTATAAATTAACAAATCTAGCACGTGACATACAAATTGTGGCACACGACTACATTCGGCCATGCACACAACATACTGGCTAATGGCACACACTACATCTGTCCTCACAGTCCTCTATAATATACTTGTCCTCATTTGAATACACATCTATATATATATATATATATATATATATATATATATATATATATATATATATATATATATATATATATATATATATATATATATATCTTTCGTAGGAGATTTTAGGCTCTTGATACCATATAGAGTTTATAGAACTGAATGAGTTATCACTGCAAACTCATGCAGCTATAAATAGTATACACAGGATGAAAGATAAAAGGAAGTTACAACAACTAACCTAACATACAGCTATTCAACAGGAGCTAAAATATAACAAATACATAGATGACTAATGTGAGCCTCATATATCCTTAATATTGTCTTCTTCTCGCATTTGGGGCGGTGAGATGCCATCAAAAATTTCCCTGTTCATGTGGAAATTGCTTCGACAGCTGCTGTCGTTTCCGGACATTGTTCAGCGATTTGACTTTTGCTTGCCATCTATCTACCCTCTTTGTTTACACACATCCTCCCCTCTTGATCATTGCCTCTACCTGTGCATCAAGGCTCATCCGGTTTGGAAGCATTTTGGAGGGATCTTTGGTTTGGCAGCCACCAACGCTGGCTCGATAAGGGAGGAGTGTCATGCGTGGTGGCTACTGGCGATTCCAGGCTAGGCTTTGGCCTTTTTTGCGTAGCTCATTCCATGCTTTGTTCTCTGGTTTTTGTGGTGTTCGCATAATCAGAGTCTCTATGAAGACATGCCCTTCCCCACTATTGGCACCATAAACAAGATTAAGCAAGAAGCGTTTCTAATGTCTTTCTCGGCCTATTCGCAAATGTCCCCGAGGTGACTTCCTACTTTCTGCTTGTTTGGTAGCGAGGTTTGTTGCTCCGCCGCGAAAAATGTCAGTTTGGGTCAAGTGTGTTGCGCCGCCAGCGGGGAGGCTAAAACTAAATACAGACGCTATTTTTTTGGCGAATGGAGCTGCGGGGGGTGCTGTAACACCCCCGATTTCAATACTAATTTAAACCTTAGTCATGCAGATAACTAGCCATAAAAACATACACAGCGGATGACTAAATATGGAATATATGGAAAACGTAGAGTGCTATGCCACGCCAACCAACGGCGAACGCACAGGCGTAAACATCTGCAACATAATCTATCAATCCAAAGACAAAGTCAACAACATTAAGTCTAGAGTCTAACAAAGGCACGCAGGCCCAAACCATCACGAGGTTCAAGGGATCTATACTAACTGTCTCTAGACCGCGCTCTCGTCTACACAGCACCTGAAAGAAACACATAAATATATGGGACGACGCCCGGTCAGCGAATGATGCTGGTAACCCACCAATACATGTGAAATATCGTACATAGATAGGATATATATATACAAAATCATTTGCGAAACAAGATATAGTATATATAAGTTCAAATTCAAGAGTAGAAGTCAAACACAAGACACTATGCACTCACAACAAAGATAAGGGAACACATCCCAAGACAACACGAAGCAACAACGACTCATAAGAACGGCTCAAGGCGTAATCTACCATCACACAGTAGATTATCACCCAACATGCATAACTCAAGAGAATAAGGACACAACCATTGACAACACATGCCTTTGTGACAACACTTGTCACAGATAGAGAATTACACAACAATGGCAACACATGCCTTCGTGACATCACCCATCACGAATTGAGATGTCTTCTTTATGCCCGGTTCCAACCTTATGGCTACCCCCACCTTATGTGTAGTTCCAACCTTTACCTCCAGGACCCCTGTACACCAAGTCCAACCTTATTCCTCCGAGGACCGTCATCCCCATCCACCAACAAACCACCAACGAAGTTCCACCAACGAAGTTCCACCAATTCACAGTACACGAGGGTACAGATCACGCACATGGCACACATGCCTCTCCAGAACACGTGAACCTATCACTCGGGTCACATCCTCCATAATCACGTCATGGCCACCACGAGGACCACTGCCATACCTTGGTGACTAATGTCCCATACCATTAATCGTGCAATCCAGGTACAGCCACACACAACACACCACAATAGGAATCAATCAACGGATCACAACGAAGATATGAAACCATACTCAATCAAGGAAAGGATCACAATCCGACTCCAACGATGATTAACACAAGTCATCATCCACAATAGGAAAGGACAAACAACGCACACGCTAGCATTTAAACACCGAACTAGCATGTTTATCAAACGGGTAAACCAAACATAGTTCCGATGAACACACAAGACTCATCATGGTTCAACGAATCACAATGTTGAACACTTAGCACGATTCAAGACACCAAATCCTACATGGAATCCTACCATATAGTTCTAGACATACGAAACATCAAGAAGACACTCAAATAGTTCCACAAAAGAAAATCGTGAAGTCAAAAGACCATATATGTACCCGCGGGTGGGCCCACGGGTGGACCCCCACCCGTGGTTCCGCCCGCGGGAGCCAAGTTCCACAACCCACGTACCCCGCGGGTGGGGCGGCGGGTGGTGCACTACCCGCCGTTCCGCCCGTGGGTACACACTTGTACCAAAATAATCCCTTCGGGGATTTTCAACTCCAAGCTCAAATTCAAGTCCAAAACATGCCAAATCTCACCAAATACAACAAAATGACTTGAATCATAGGAATAGCCAAGCAATGGCATACATGAACCCTAATAACAAGCTCTAGATATGCATTTTCACAAGACAATGCATCAACACTCACTTTTCATAGCAAAATCACATGTAGAATCTAATAAATCATCATATAGGTAAACAAAATAGATTTTGTAGAGCATGGGTTACCTTTTGTAGACTTAAACTTCTCTTAAAACACTTCACAAGCTCCTAACAAGGTTCCTTTTTCCACACCCACTTCAAGAACACACCAAAAGATCATAAAGATTTCACCTTTAAGAAAAGACACTTTAGAAAACACTAACAACACAAAAGGAGCTTAGATCTTACCCTCCTAGATGCTCAAGAGTATGAAAGGTGGAATCTTGGAGACAAACTTGGAAGATCTTGATCGCCCTAGATTTAGCTTGGAGAGAAAGCTATCTAGCTTTTTAGAGAGAAGGAAGAGCTTATGATTTTGGAGAGTGTTTGGGAAGAAATGAAATGTGTCTCTTAGGTTAGCTTGAAAGACTATTACAAGGGAAATGTCTTCTTTACCCTTACTAAGATGAAAAGTGTAAGGGAACAAGGGAACTATTCACAAAGCTTTAGGTACAACATTAGACTATGGGTTGACTAGTCAATTACTAGTCCCCGACTATTGAATTTTCAGGAATTTAAGGAATTAAATTATCAATTGGCTTAGGATTAATTACTTAATTAATCCCTTAATTGAATTTGGATTACGGGGTGTGTAACACCCCCCAAAACAAGACTACTTAAAAGGAGTCTTAACACCTGCAGATCAAGCACAAAATTAGCACAGCGGAAGATAAAAAGTTAACTGGATAAAAAGAATCCAAAACGGGGTGTTATGCCACGTATACCACACTAGGTATACGCTACGGCGACAATCTGCAAGTGTAACACTATCCCAAAAACAACCAAACTAGAACAATCTAAAGACATTGGCACACAGGCCTCAACAACACTGTCTAAAGATACAGGTGCTAAGCTACCGGCTCTAGACATCGCGCTCGACTACGCATCACCTGAAAGCTACAAAGATAAACATCGGGGCGACGCCCGGTCAGCGAAAGATGCTGGTAACCCACCAATACCGTTAAGTATCATAAATAGGTAGATATATAATATGAAAACCATTTTCGAAACGGAATACATATATATAAGTCAAAACCAAGATCAAAAGACAACACAAGACTCACCACTCACAAGGACAAAACCGGGAACACATCCCAAACCACAAAGGTTAACCACACACAAGGATAAAGACTCACCCAATGGCAACACATGCCAAGACACCACACCACAAGCCTCCGTGACTACACACGTCACGAGAGAAGAGAACTCACCACAACAACGGCTTCACAAGCCCTCGTGACATCACCCATCACGAGTTGATATGCCTTCCTTATGCCCTGTTCCAACCTTATGGCTACCCCAACCTTGTACCTTCGGTGCCAACCATTACCTCCAGAAAGCCCCTGTACAGCCAAGTCCAACCTTATTCCTCCGGGACCGTCGTCCCCCACCTATAACCACCAACGAAAACCTACCATTTCACGGCAACACATGCCCGGATAACACAATGTTATCCCCCAAACACGTGGACTCAGCCACAACTCCATGAAATCACGTCACGGCCACTACGAGGACCGCTGCAATACCTTGGTGACTAGCGTCCCATACCACCAATCGTGCAATCCAGGTAAAGCCACACACGCACCACCACTCACGCGAAACAAGCAACGGATTGCAACAGAGGTACAAAACATACTCAAATAAGAGACAGGTCACCACCCATCGACAACAACGACGCTAGCATTAGGATAATAACTAGCAAGCTCAACAACGAGGCAACTCAAGATAGTTCCGAGGAACACACAAGATACCACGCGGTTCAACGAAACACAATGTTGAACACTTAACACGATACACAACACCAAAGATCCTACATGGATACCTACCATTAAGCTCTAGACATACGAAACATCAAGAAGACGCTCAAATAGTTCCACAAAAGAACAACGGAAGGCCAAAAGATCAAAGACCAAGACAAACGAAACACGGGGAACAAATCCCATCTCAACTCCAACGTGTTCCCCGCGGGTGGACCCACGGGTAGTGCCCCACCCGTGGTCCCGCCCGCGGGTACAAAACCCACAAGGCATACGTTCCCGCGGGTAGGCCGGCGGGTGGTGCCCCGCCCGCGGGTACGTCCCTGTACCATAACAAATCCCTTCGGGGATTTTCTCCTCCAAACACAAATTCAAGTCCAAAACATGCCAAATCTCACCAAGCACAACAAAATGACTTGAACCAAGGAAAATGCCAAGAAATGGCGCAAAGGAAACCTAAACACAAGCTCTAGATATGCAATATCACAAGATAAATGCATAAACTCTCACATTTCATAGCAAAACACAAGTAGAAGCCAAGAAATTATATATAGGTAAGCAAAATAGGTTTTGTAGAGCATGGGTTACCTCTTGAAGACCAAAAGACTCTTCTTACACCACAACAAGCTCTCCACTATGCTCACTAGCCAAACCCACTTCAAGATCAAACCAAAAGATCATAAAGATCCAACCTTTAAGAAAAAGACAACCAAGATGGAACCAAAAAGACTAGACAAGCTTAGATCTTACCCTTCTAGATGCCAAAATAGAGGAAAGATTGAATCTTGGAAGCAAAACTTGGAATCTTGACAAAGGCTTCTTTTGGCTTGAAGAACAAGCTACTCTTGTTTTCTAGAGAGAAGGTAGAGATATTTTCCAGGAAATGTAAGGGAATGAAATGAAGAAGTCTTCTAGGTTTAGGTTACAAAACTAGCTCTTGGTGAAAAGACAAGGATACCCTTACTAACTCTTAGAAAGTGTAAGGAACAAGGGAACTCCTCTCAAAGCACAAGGTACAACACCACTTAAAGATTGACTAGTCAAATACTAGTCCTTGAGTATAAAAAAAAATCAGGATTTTAGGAATCAATTCCTCAAATGAAATAGAAATAATTACTCAATTAATTCATGGTTTGGAGTGTGGATTTTTGGGGTGTCACAGGGTGTCACATCCTCTCCCCCTTCAAAGAAGCTTTGTCCCCGAAGCTTGGGTACGGCAAATTAAAACAAACGATGAAACGAAGCAACAATGTGACAAGAGTGTCAAGAACATCCCTATTTAGTCAAACTCAAAGGATTTAAAAGGTACCAAAAACGAGCAAGAAATCATGTCATTGTAAGAATTGAAAGAAATAGTCAACGGGGATATTGAGCATATCAAACTCTAAACCAAACACAACCACCAACTTCTAACCAACAACCAAAGATCTACACAACTAGCTCCTAGCACAAGCCACAAAGCTAACTACTCAACCCAACAAGCAAGCAAAAATGAGCACACAAAACAAAAATCCACCAACTAGCAAGCGGTAGCAACAACTTGAAAGATAACAGCAAGCTAAGGAAAGGTGAGCGGGATTACCACAGCACCGTGCTAGAATGACTCACTACCGTGCTAGAATGACTCACTCTCCGATTCATCGGTATCTTCCTCGGACTCCTCGTCATCATCTCCTCTTCGGCTCGAGCTGGCCTCTATTTGATCTAACCTTTGGTGGACGGTAACAAACTACGTCTTCATAAAAGCGGAGCCTTCTTCGATCATCTGGTTTTGTTGACGTAGAAGGGTGACCACACGTTCCTCGTGCTCATAGCATCATGCTCTCTCTTAGTTCGAGCTTCTCTTCTCATTCGGTTTTCTTCACTTTCCGGATCGCTTTCCCCAACCTCGGCAGCTTCTCCCGCCTCTGCTTCCTCTTCTTGACCTTCTTCTTCTTCATCCCCCGCATCACCTCCTAGGTTCTGTACTGCGAGGTTCAGCTTTCCAACAGGAATCTCGAGCTCTGCAACCAACTCATTTCTTTCTTCGGGGGTCTTCCTAGCAACCTCTTCTAGAGTGATGTATTCACCGTCATCCAACTGAAACAAGTTGCAGCTCCGCAGGTTTATGGCATCCAACACCAACTTACCTACAGCCTTCGGTTCACACCCTTCCACAGACACGCCTTTCTTAACAAAAACCCAACTCAATACCATACCGTAAGGTAGGCTCTTCCAGTTGTTGTCTCGACAGAAAACCATATGTTGCAACATCAGGGCCGGTAGATTAAACTTTACCATGTTCTTCAGACAAAAAGCAAAGATACACTCAAGCTTTCCCAACAACCGACTTTTGTTGTTACTGGGCAACAAGCAATCTAACACCAGCATCACCAAGATCCGTTGCTCGGCCGATAACCACTTCTTTTCTAGTCTTGAGGCTTGAATGAAACCACTCGTGCGACCCAACAAGTAACTCAAATAGTCTCGGTACCCCATGGTATCCGTACTAATCCAAGATTTGCCACTGTATAGAGAAACTCCCGCGGTGGTTAAACTTTAGAGCTGAGCTAGCCTCTTTCCAGACAGAACCACTTTCATACCCCTCACCTTAGAGGTGATTTCAAGCTTTCCTCCATCATTTGTCACAACCATGCAACGGTAAAACTCTTTAACCAAGCTGGGGTATGTCTCGGCCCTTATGGCGAGAAACCCATCTAACAAGCCTTGATATCTAAGAATATCCAACAAAGAGCTAGAAAAAGATTTCGGGTCGAAAGCTTTACCTTCAAGAACGAGAAAATGGGCATCCACCCATTCCGCTTTCCTTGCCAAACTTGACCTCCTAGGCATGATTGAAGATGACCCAAAGCTCAACAAAAGAAACCCAAAGCTTTCCTCCTCTTTTCTCCTTCTCTCCTTCCTTCTCGCTGCTCTCTCTCTCTCTCTCTCTCTCTCTCTCTCTCTCTCTCTCTCTCTCTCTCGACGGCCCGGCGACGGCGAGGAACTCCAGCGGACGGAGGCTCCGGAAGGCGACGGTGGTTGCGGCTGGTCGGTGATGGGCAGGTGGTGGCGGGTGGCAGGGGGTGGCGACGGGTTGAGGGAGGGGGTGGTATCGGCTAATTCACGGGTAGGGGGAGGGAAAGAAAAAGAAAATTGGGATTTAGGGATTTTGGGAGAAATTGGGAAAAGGGAGATGATTTAATTTGGGGATTTGGGTAAAGTGGAAATTTATGGTTTAGATGGAATTAAAATTGGATAAGTTTCAAGAAATATAATTAGCTCAAGTGGTTAAAGGGTTGGGTTGGCAAATGGCACACTTGGGTTCAAAACTCAAAGCTTGCAATTGAAAAGCTATTTTGTTTTGTAGGCTTCACAAGAAAGGGTTCTATGGATTTTTCTCTATTCCAAATTCAAAGAACACTTGGAGAAATTTAGGCAATTCACAAGAGGAAAGGTTGCAAATTATACATGTGCAAAGATTATGAAATTACTCAAGCATGACTCATTTTAGGGCAAGCAACTATCTCTATGAAAGGCTTACACTTACACTTACAACCAAAAGAATTATTCATCCAAGAGAAAACATGATAAGGATAACAAGACAACTCAAACAGACAACGAAGGAGACAAGACAACACACGAAGGCAACAAGGAACATGATGCGTTCTAAAGACAAGGGTAGGCTAGGAAAGGAATTACCTGCTACATCCTCCTTAACCAAGCCCTCGGCCTCCTCCTGCGATCGCCCCCTTCCTGACGGCCTAAACTATTGATAATTGTCCGAATACACAGATACAACTGGGTAAAGGCCCTAAACTATTGATCCATGATCCTAGAACGGGGGATAGAATAATGACCACAAGAAATAATATTTTACAACACTCCGCCTTGACCATTATCTTACTATAGTCATTCCTCGTTAAAAATCTTGCTAGGAAAACCCTGTGAGAAAAAACCTAGTCAAGGAAAAGAGTACATGATGGATGACGAAACATATATTGCACACGGGTTGCCTCATTACAAACCTTAAGCTAAGAAAATCCAGTGGGAAAAACTTAGCTAAGGAAAAGAGTACAATCATAAATTAATCATAAAGCTTCTAGGCATAATCTTCTTAACATTACTATACATAATCATGCCTAGTTAAAAATCTCACTAGAAAAACGCAGTAGGAAAAAACTAGTTGAGGAAAATAGTACTTGATATGTGTATTCATGTGTTGTACTAGCTGCCTCATTAAATTAAAAAACCTTTAATTAAGAAAATAATATCAAAAACTTAATTAGATGAAAAAGAGTACAGTTGTTGGCCTTCAAGACCGAATCTTCAGGAATGATTTAAGTCTAATCTTCATGATTGATTCAGGTCTAATCTTCAGGATTGATTCAAATGAATGACTCTCCTCCCGAAGATAACAATATTCAAAGTCACACGTTCTAATATAAAGAAAACATTGTTCCAAAATAAGTGTAGAAAAAGAATATGGTACATTTTTCAAGATTGTCATTAGAGTGAACATTCTGTAAAACATCCTCGTGACTCTTCTAAAGCTCACGTGAGTTGCATTTTGACACAATATATACTTTGTTGAATATTCATAAACATACACATTTATCATTTGTGCAACATATTGACTGAGATAATAAACAAGTTCATTATCAACTCTTTATTGAGAACATAATGGTACATATTATTCCTTCTTCATGAGGATAATAACTGCATTCGCAACTCTTTAAAAGGTACATAATGACACATAATAAATACATATTCATTCTTCAAGAGGAGAAGTACTCAGTCAGTTATTAACTGTTTCCGGTCATATAAATACCATTGTAATTTAATACCATACATGCTACGATTTTCATTCTCTCATTTCGGGGATTATAAATCCATTAGGGATTTCACAAAATAAAATATTAACTGCATATCTAAATTTATTATTCTGCCAATGATATTATGTAGCGAAACTTAATGTCATATACCGTGGGAGAGTATATTTTATTAGAATCAATAGGTCTCTGCGTGAACCCATAAGCTACAAACTCGCTTCATTATATATCCATTTTAGCGAGTCGAGCTATGCCTAAATTGCTGCTTTATACGTTAAATAGTCATGACACTTCCGGTGCTTAACTCTGGATCCAGATTATCATATAACGAGCAATTTGTAAAGGCAACTATGTTGTCGACAACTATAATATTTTATAATAATTTTGTCCCATAGAATTCAAGGCAATTTCTAAATCAACCAGATTGTTGTCATTTCCCAAAGGTATTTAGATCTTGTTGTTCCACATACCTAGTATTGTGTTTGTTTGGTGCACCTATAATTTTACTAGGTTTTCGTCATCTGGATGAACGTCTGCAGGACATAATTATTATATTTAATGTATTTCAAGAGTAACAATATTTATTTACTAGATTTAGTATTATGATTCTTGTCTCTTACACCGATATATATCTTGCGCTTCTAGTGTCAAGGAGTATCGGTAGATATATTTGGTCCAAGTTGGGGAAGGTATATGGGACCCAATCACTCTTTTATATATTTGGCAAATTATTTGGTAATGTCACAAATTCTTAACTAATGAAGATCTTTCCATTTAACTAATGAAGATCTTTCCATTCCATAGAACTTCTCGGTATTTCATTAAATTATCCAGGCCTCATATCTCCCCCTAATGTCGTGAAGTATTTATTAAATGTTTGACTCATTATGTTTGCCCAATAGACATGCATGAACTATATCCAAAAGTTATGCATAATCATTTTGTTTCAATACAAAGTATTGAGATCTTTAATGTTATAGACTCATGACCAATGATAATTGTTATAACCAATAGCCAAAGAACTTGGATTTGGATAAATAATAATTGACTTTAGAATCGTGTCAAGTCAATTTCACATTGGAGTTATATAATTTGTCCTACTATTGGTATCATATAGTTAGTGCTATGTATTCACCTTCATTTCGGGCAAAACTATAGTCAATATTTATGCTAGATATCACAATATTTAGACTCATATCATCTAATTGATATCACCATATCAAACTAAGGTTAGCAACGACGGGTGCAACCTAACAACGAAAACCATATTGAGAATTCATGTTATTGTCTCACTTATAAGTTGTACGATAAACCTCAATAGCTATGGCCTATAGCAAATAATTAATTGTGAATAAGAGAAATGCTAAATGTTGTCAAATAAGGAGAAGCATATTCAATATGTAATATAATTATTGGCGAGCTGTCGTAGGCTCCCAAATTAAAACCTTACAAACATAGTAGTGGGAGTAAGGATTGATCCCACGAGTAGTAACTAGTTTAATGTATGTGCTCAAATTAAAGGGAAGGGGGGTTTAGTACGAAATTGACAATCAAAGTAAGTCAGAGTCTGTTTGGAAACTCGGAAAATGATTTCTGGAAATCATTTTCCGAGTTTCTGGTGTTCGGCTAGGCTGGAAAACGAGAGGTCAAAGGAAAATGAGGTCTGGTCAATGGAAAATGACCTCATTTATACGGAAAAAGACTTCCCCTTTTTTTGGGGGGAAGTCATTTTCCATCTTCACTAGACACTGCTTCACCTTCGTTGCTCACCTTCGCTGCTTCAGCTCCGCCTCCCCGTTCAACAATGGTGTTCATCACTGGTTTCCTCAGCCGGAAACCAGAGATATGGTTTCCGCAACCGGAAACCAAAGCCACTGGTTTCCGATTGGTTCTTCTTCCCCTTGTTTATGCCTATTGTGCAATTATTATTGGTAAATTTTTTAAGTATACCATTCAATTCATTTTTCAATTCATTTTCTAGAAAATGAACCAAACACAAAAACATAGTTTTCCATTGTGCAACCAAACACGGGAAATGAAAATGTTTTCCGGAAAATGAGTCATTTTCCAGTAAACATTTTCCAGTAGTCATTTTCCTGATTTCCAAAGAGACCCTTAATGAATAAAACGATGAAGACAAAATATTGAAAGCACTTATAATAGAAAACCTTAGTTAGTCAATATCAACCACTGGAATTTGGCACTAATCATTGATTCAAAAGGTAATTTATGTTGAATTTGAAAGATGGAATGACCTGGCGGGTGGAGAATAACACCACCCGCCAGTTAGGTGGAAGAAATGATGAAGAATCAATGAATGGAAAATGTATAAGCACTCTAGGATTTGCCAACAACAATCTTCATCAAGAACGGAAGAGCAAACAAATCATGAGCAGCAAAGGGGATGTAGTAGAGCCCATAGTAATGACAAACTGGGAACACCGAATGATTGTTGTTTATACCCCTTATACGATAAGTGAATAACAAAAGAGGCTTTCGGAAATTAAAAAAAAAAAGTGCCAAACTTGAAAACCCTACGGAATAAATATGGTATACCAAAAATAATGAAACAAATACGGTTATACCAAAAGCACCCTGGAAAGAAGTTTGGCTACAAAGCCAAAAAGCCTTCAAACTTCACCAAAAGGTCCAAAGAAGGGCAAAACAACAATTTGAAATTTTCACCGGAGAAATAAATCACAAGGAAAAATACACAGATGGAGTTGCAAAGGCCTGGCGGAGATATCTGGAAAATTTTGTCATAATATCTCGCGGGAGGTGGCCACACGCGCTGGCGCGTGAAATAGGAGGTCCGGCAATGGCAGCGGTGAGTGGCGGCGGCAACGGTGATGTGGCTTGCTGGGTCAGGCTCGCTGGAAACTTTAGAAAAGATGGGTAACACAAATTTGACAAAAGAACTCACCAAAAGCAAGTAATTTGAAAAATAAGGGTTTGTGTGAAGAGTAAGTTTATTGTTCATCACTGTTCATGCGACTGAAAAATACAACTTTTATGTTTGGCATACCCTAGGAAAGTAGGCTCTGATACCATGTTGAATTTGAAAGATGCAATGGCCTGGCGGGTGGAGAATAACACTACCCGCCAGTTAGGCGGAAGCAATAATGAAGATTCAAGGAATGGAAAATGTATAGATAATATATGATTCTGTATTATCTGTCTGTGTTTCTAACAAAGAAACATAGTACATATATATATATATACAATCACATAACTTGTAAGTAACTACCCATAAGCACACACAACCTTATAGATAAACCCAACTCTTTATATTTCAACAATTAATATGCAATTGAATATTTGTCGTGAAATTATTTCATTTCCGTTTTCCCTCAGTTGTAGGTAACTAAAGCACAAGTGGTTTAATTACCTCTAACTACTAAATAATCTAAGACAAGCGATATAGATTTCATTTAATAGCAGCAATAGGAACTAGGAAAACCAACAAAGTAAATAACACAAGTACAAGCGATTGCATTTAATTTAGGAAAATATTCTACTTGAGACCAATTTTCACTAAAGCCGTCAATAATTAATCTCAGTTACTACTGAAATTAGAATAATTTTAGCACAACATTAGCTAATATAGCAAATAATTATATCAAATAAATAACTAGTAGGCCTTCCTAGCAATTAAATGATACAACTATGCAAATAATTTAGAAGAATATTTAATGCTCAAATGCATAAAAATTATATAACAAAAATAAATAAATAATCTCATAGCATAATCAATTATGGGGCTTCAATTTACGTAACCAAGCTAAAGAAAATTAGCCATGTAGGGACATTGATAACAACTTCAAAGAAATACGAATTAAGATTATCTAGAGGAAGAAGAATGGATGTACGTTTTACAATAGAAAACCTTCACTATTTATACTACTCTTAGAATATTTTCGAATCATTTTCCAACCGTCAGTTTCATATTTTTGTGTCGCACGACATGGTCTTCCGAAAATCCTTGTAGTAATGACGTCGGAATAGCGCCATTTGACTTCTTTTGCTGCTGCGCCATTCATTCTGTACAAAGAACACAATTTATTTTATTTGTTTTGTCTTTTCTAAGATTTTGGGTGGTTTGGCACTAATTTAACTTTTTTTGAATGTTATTGACTCTATTACATTGTAGTATATGTTCAAACATACTTTCTCAACCTAAAGAAGAACAAAAACACAAAGAGTCAACAACGCATCTACTAAGACTCAATCTCATGACCTTTCATATGAGAGAGGTCACTATATGCCATCTAAGCACAAAGTGCTTAGCAAACACTAATTTAACTTAATTAATTATTAAACTCAAAAATGAAATAATTATAAATAACTAATGCAAAAATATTATGAAAATGTATACAAAATAAGAGTGTAAAATATGCATATCAATTATCCCTTATGTCTTAGACACCAAATTCTCAATTGAGTCATGCACATCCATTTTAAATAAAGAGTAACATGTTTGGTACACACAAGGCATGACAATAGATATTCGACGTAGCTTGGGAAATTTCGCGAAGAACACTGGAATTAAATGTAGAAGCAAATGGGAATCATTTTTTAAGTTCACCAAGGATATAGAACACTTCGTGCTGATAACGAGTTATGAAAAATCGTGTTTTCTCGCGTGAACATACATCATAATACAATTCAATACCATACAACTAAGAAAATAGAAAAGAGAGAAGTAAGAGAAATAATATTTTACAATAAAAAGAAGTTATCCACTTAATTTCTTAAATATTGTTTTCAAAATTTTTAAATTCAATTTTTTTGTTAACAATACAACTTTTAATATATGTGTAGATATACAAAATTTACCATTAACTATAAATTTAATATAAAAATTAATTGTAAACATATAACTCGAATTTGAACTGGAAGAATAAAATAAGATTGAGAACCTATTTTTCACTAGTTTCCATCATATATCTCTATGCTCCTTTCCTTATATTTTCTCTTCCATTATCTTCCCACATATGTTTTACCCATGAGATTGAAGATAGGGATAATTTTGGCTTTTAGAAGAAGTTGAAATAAGCTAATTGCCCTAATCAATCAACATTTGAAAATAGCTGATTAGTCATTTTCCAAACACTCCCTTTGCTAAAAAAATCTTGCAACTAATTTTTCAAATATTTCTCTGAAAAGAACAAAAAAAAAAAAGTCCTCAACTAAAACTTGTGAATGAACTATAATTTTGATGAAACAACACATATTTTCATCTTATCTAAGTGAAAAATAAAAATCTTGGATGGTGGCGACGACGACGTGGAAATGGCCGCTGCGGCGGAGGCCGGAGCTGTCGTGGAATGGATGGAAATGCAGGCCAAAGTTGAGAAGGAAATGTGTGCTATTCATGACCCTACTTCTGCTGGCAAATTTTATTGTGGACCATGGTGCATGTAGCAGTGTGGTCTATGAAGTAAATATCATTTTAATTATACTTCAGTTTCATTTGACAATATTGCTCTATTTTTTAGTTACATTACATTTTGCACATACACTAGCTTCATTATAGCAATACCAAAATATCATTTTAATTCTAGTACAGTTCATTTGACAATATACATTATTGCATTATTTTGTAGTATCATTTTTTCACACACACTAGTTTTATAGTAATATTAAAGTACTATTTTAATTACATTCTAGGTTCATTTGATAATATATGTTATTGTATGACTCTAATTATAGTTTTATTTCCCATACACACTAGTTTCATTATAACAACATTAAAGTATCATTTTAATTATACTACTGTTTCATTTGATAATATATGTTGTTGAAAATGAGCTCTGCTTTTTAGTTTCATTTTCCACACACTAGTTTCATTATAGCAACACTGGAGTATGATTTTAATTCTACTGCAGTTTCATTTGACGACCATGGTCCACTGTATAACAACTAGCTTCTGCTGCTGCAAGCCAATCGAATAGGGAAGAAGAGGATTCTCGTTCCGTCTTTGTTGGCAATGTGTACACAAAGTAGACGACTTGCACAAAATACTGCGTGATTCAGAATCATGATAATCAGAAGGTAAGTAGTTAGATGACTTTTGCAAATCGTTATAAGGAAATACATGAGGCACAAATCTAACATGCCTAGATACATAAATACGATTCGAACTGTAGTCTAGACATTTATACATGTGGAACACATAAGACATTTTTGAGAGTGAGCACGGAAGAGGGAGGGAGAATAGATGACTGACCAATGTGAGAGATGTTTAAAGAATTACCGTTGCCTAATCGTATCCCATCCGGACCATTATACTCAGTGAAAGTGTGCAGAGGAGTCATATCAGGTGTATCATGGTGAGATGCCCCGCTCTCAAACATCCACGGCATATTCCATCCCACGGTAGAATTAGCTGCGGGTGACTGAGATTGAGGAAATGTAGGAGCCTGCACGGGAAATACGTTATGGGCCTTTAAAAATCGGGCTAACTTACGGCAAACACGTGTTTCAAGGCCATCAAGGTGACAGAATTGACACACAACACCAGGTCGAGTGTTGCTGTTATGTGACCAATTCGGTCTATTATTGCCATACGTGTTGTTGGTGTTGTTGCGGGACCTCCGATCGGTAGTGGAGTGCTGAATATTTCGAGAAGCCAAAGGACCACGCTGGGAGGCATTAGCAGTAGCCAAAAGAGATTGGCGAGCATCATCAACTTCAGTCAACTGACGTTCATGATCCGTGAGCGCATCGGCTAACTCTCCCAAAGAAATGGGTTTGTCACGGATACGAACGACAGATACGATGGAGCTATACTCGTCCTCTAGTTGTGTTAAAATGTACACAACCATATCTTCATCAGAAATAGGGCATTGAGCCAGGGCGAGAACGTCATCTATGGATCGCATGTCATTCAAAAATGCGGTGACTGACCGATTACCCTTTGGATTTCAGGTAAGCTTGGCCTTGAGGGAAAGGATCCGTCCTCGGGAGGCACTAGCATAGCTAGCAACGAGCCGTTGCCAGACATCACAAGCAGTGGATGCGGAAGCTATAAGAGGTTGTACGGTGTCTGAACAACTCCCAAGTAAAGCACTGGTAATTATCTGATCTTGGCGATACCAAGTCAAATGTGCTGGATTCGGAGTTGTTTGTGCAGCATCATTGAATTTTGTTGGGTCTTTGACAGAACCGTCGATGTATCCGAGGAGATTAAAGCCAATCAGGGTGGACTGAACTTGGCGCCTCCTAGCAGGAAAGTTGAGGGGGGGGGGGGGGGGGAGTTTGATAAGAAAATTAGACGGAGCATTGAGGTGGACAATGTCAGTGGTGGTTCTAGCCATGGATATAATAATGGCGAAAGAGAAGAGAGAAAAAAAAAAAAACAAAAAAAGAACTCCTTAAGGGAGTATGGCTCTTGATACCATGTGATGGAATTAACTGTATGTTTATTGATGTAAATTACAACCTATATATAGTACATGGAGGAGTGTAAATTGTAGGAAGTTGCAATCAAATATAACTAGTCTATAGGAGCAAAAATAGAACAAGTAACAACTAAAAACATTCTAGCCACATATTGGCTTAACATAATACTCATGCACCCCTGAGGAAGTAGCACTTCCAGGCATGTGGTACGGTAAATAGAGTTATTATCCGTATTGATAAGTTTGGGCAACCAAAGGGATATGCCTACGTTGAAGCTATTTTTTCAAACACTCCCTTTGCTATAAAATTCTTGCTACTAATATTTCAAAATTTTCTCTCAAAATAACACAAAAAATGTCTTCAAATTCTTTTAGGGAATCTTCAATTGATGCACAAACACAGCACCATCCTTGCACAAATCATGCATTGAACTTCACAACCGAGGAGTTTGTCAAATTTTTAAAATACATGTTAGTATATACAACTTGGGTTTCTCGTATGTATTATGGCATACGATAAACGAAAGTTCAACTTTATTCTTGATACCTCCCTGGCCCTTGACTACTTTGGCTACTTGGCTGTTGTTGCTGTATTTTTTAGAGTAGATTGGCAGCAAACAGTAGTGTTGCTTGGTACTGCTCATTCTTATTTTCCTCAGGCTCAAAAGCCTATTGTCCTGCCCCATAGAATTAGACTGAAGTTGTTGAGGGTGACTTGTAATCCCTGATCCAGAAGCCTGTTGTGTGCTAGCATGAGGCTATGGGAATTCACTTGAATTGGAAGTACATAATGAGTTGTAGGTTGCTGAAGTATTGTGCGTGGAACCATACATTACGGAGGGATCTGATGCAAGAAGCCAACCAGATCAGAGATGACAAAGAAGTGAACATATATATGGCTTCGTTTGTTGGAGAAGAAGAAGTCGTACTTGGAATATATTAATTAATTCTATGTAGTAGTTCAATACATTAAGTATGTTTCTCATATTTGTATGAGAAACACAAGTTGTATTTGCGTTTGTTGTATGTTAGGTTATTATTATTATTATTATTATTTTTTTAGAAATTTGACAAACTCGAGTGGGAGTTGCATTTTTTATCAACTCAAAGTTTCAAATGAGTTTTCGTTTTTTTGTCCAAAGTTTAAAAGTTGTCCATTTGTGTCTATCCCTCATGAAATTTACCTATTTCAGTAAAAAACACCAACACACTGCACCAACAAATGCACACTTGACAACGTCAATTTTGATGCTAAAGGCATGAATCCTTGATCAAGATGTTGGACCAGCATATTTCAATTTTGATGACAAGTATATTTATATATGCATGTAAGATCATATATATAGGTTTACATCCAAAATAGTAAAAAATATAACACATTAGATTAAATTTCTTTCCACTATCATGACAAAACAAATTAATAGATACTGCACTTACAAAAATGGTATAAATCACTTATACATCTAGCTTTTGTGCTCTTTACCAATGCATGATTGAGCAAAATAGAGTAGAGTTACCTTAAAGGAATGTGAACAACAATGAGAAATTTGATCTTCCTTGGAGTAATGAGTTCACCTACTTAAAATGGTAGAAATTTTGAAATAATTTACAGATTTATGGTTTGGTCTTGATATGCACGAGTGTATGACTAAAAGTAATGCAAAGTTAAATTGATCAAATATAATTACCTAAAAAGAATGTGGGCAACTGGGCAATGATTATAAATCAAGTCTGCATAGAAAAAATAAGTTCACTAGCCAGAAATAGTAAAAAACTTTACAGATCTAGGGTTTGTTTCATGTACCCCTACAAGATTAAAAGTAATGCACATGATATGCTAGAGTATAATTACCTAAAAGGAAGGTGAAAATGATAAAAAAACAAAAATCGGTCATGGTTGGAGGAAACTAGTCCACTTGCCTGAAATGCTAGAACTATATATGTTCAGATCTAGGGTTTAATTTTTAAATTGATGCAAGAATAAAGGTAATGCAAGTGAAATAGAGTATAATTATCTAAAAGGGAGGTGAACGGTGATGAGAAATCCAGTCTTCAATTCCATGGAGTAAATGAGTTCGCATGCCTAAAATGGAAATGTAGAAAGAATATAGAGAGGATTTGGAAAGATTATTACTGAGATTTGCTTGTCATTTATTCATGTGAGCTTAGAGCCTTAAAAGGGAAAAAAAAAAAAACAAAAAAAAAAACAAAAAAAAACTCCTAGATTGCCTCAAATCGTTATATCGTGCACTAGGATGCACAATGCATTGTGCGCCTTTACCCAAAACGGCATTGTTTTTATAAGTATTACTTAACAATCCCGTTACAGTTTTATTTTTATTTTTATTTTTTATTTATTTTTTTTTTGTTTGTTAGTTATAACACTTGTGTCTATGTGTGTTCTGTTAAGAGTTTATGTGTATCCTGTTAAGAGTTTATATATATTATGTTAAGAGTTTATGTGTATTATGGAGAGTTTATATGTATTCTGTTAAGAGTTTATGTGTATTATGTATTATGCTAGATTATGTGTATTATGTTAGGAGTTTATGTGTATTTTACTATACAATTCTTCCAATATATCTGCCCTAATCAGCTATTCCAATATATAAGTTCTTCCACTAAAGACTAAGATCCGTCAAAATTGGTCAAACCAACTGGAAAATAGCTGATCAGTCATTTTCCAAACACACCCTTTACTATAAAATTCATGCAACTAATTTTTCAATTTTTTCTATCAAAAGAACAAAAAAAAAAATCCTCAACTAAAACTTGTGAATGAACTAAAAACGTGGAAATAGCCGCTGTGGCGGAGGCCGGAGTTGTCGTGGAATTGGATGAGTTGAAAAAGAGGTTGAAGGAAATGGAAGACGAGGTGGCGGTGCTCCGTGAAATGCAGGCCAAAGTTCGAAAGGAAATGTGTGTTGTTCATGACCCTGCTTCTGCTGGAAAATTTTATTGTGGACCATGATGCATATAGCAGTATGGCCTATGAAGTAAGTACCATTTTAATTATACTTCAGTTTCATTTGACAATATTACTCTGTTTTTTAGTTACATTTTTTACACATACACTAGTTTCTTTATAGGAATACGAAAGTATCATTTTAATTCTAGTACAGTTTCATTTGACAATATACATTATTGTATGAGCTCTATTTTGTAGTTTCATTTTTCACACACACTAGTTTAATTATAGTAATATTAAAGTACTATTTTAATTACATTCTAGGTTTATATGAAAATATATGTTATTGTATAACTGTAACACCCCTAAATTTTAAAACTTTTAATGCTTATGAAATAAAGGCAATACTATCATTAAATCCCAAACAGAGCATAACAAAACATAATTGTTGGGGTGCTATGCCACATCTGAGCTAGAGAACTCAGATGCACAGGCTAAACTATCCAGACAGTAGAAATCCTCAAATTAATGTTAAGTACATCATCATGGCACGCATGCTGATAGATGAACTAAACTAGCTAAGCCACGAGTCCAACTAGCGCGCTCCGGAGCTACTCATCTATGCCTGAAAGCCGAATATATCTGTTCAGCGAATAATGTTGGTAACCCATTCCAACACGTTAAATACAATATAGGTAGATATATATATATATATATATATATATATATATATATATATATATATATATATATATATATATATATATATATATATATATATATATATATATATAAGGAAAACCATTTTGAAGCCGGAATACATATATACTTATGAAACTCTAATTTAAAACCGAGAATAGACTCAAGCAAGCAAGGGCAGGCACATTCATCAGATTTATAAAGATACAACCATGCATCCTAAGGTCACAGGACTATTTCATATCAATCATATCAGTGTTCAATCACTATTTCCAACACGTAAACACATTTGGTGGTGCGGCAGGACCAATCGCATGCCCATACATGAGGGTCAGCGTATATAGCTCTGACACGGCCTCGAAGCACCCTGCTTGTACCGCAGCACAAGGAGATTGATCGTAACCAATCGATCAACCGCAACTCATTTATAACGTTTGATCGTAACCAAACGGTGGACCGTAGCCCGAATAGTATGTATATCTTATCGAAACCAGATTATGGACCACAGCCCTATATATATAAATAACAGCCGATGGTTCTCAACCCATCCAATTGCCTGTATAGCTGACCGATCGCAACCGGCCGGGTTAATAGCCGATAGTTCTCAACCCATCCAACTGCCTGTATAGCCAATTGATCGCAACCAATTGGGGTATCATGCACAATTAACACATAGCCAAGCACATGCAACCCATATTAGCACATAAGAAGGGGGGAAATCATAGGGGATAACTTATGCGTGGTCAACCATATTACTCGAGAAACGCCTAAGGGTTCATGCACCTTCCTCCTAGGCCAATGGGATACCAATTCGACTAGCATGCAATACACAAGACTCTTTTATCCTACGAATGGTACCCGATAAATCAAACTAGACTCATGCACGTCAAACGGGGTCCAATGGGACGCCACGGGACACGGGGAAACATCAAACGGGAAAAAACACCATGATCCACATCGGGATTCCAGCGGGTGGCCGGCGGGTGGAGGGCCACTCGCCGGCGGCAAGCTACGAGGCAACGGGTGCCCAGCGGGCAGTCGTCTGCCCGCCGGCTACCCGTTGCCAGGCGGTCTTATGGGGCAGCGGGTAGGTGGCAGGTACCCCTGCCCCCACCTACCCCCCACTGACTCCTATGTAATAATTCATTACCGGGATCCCTCGTGGAACCCGAAACCATGTCTAGGCACATTTAAACACAACAATGACACCACGTAAATCAAGTAATGGATTGAAACCAAGAATCACATCAAATACGTTCTACCACGACTCCTAAACATGTCAAGACTCAACACACAAACATGCAAAATCCCTCCCAAACATACCAAGAATAACACAATATGAAATCCATGTTTTAACCCTAGGGCTCTAGTCATAATTAAAACACAAGATCATTTATATAATTTATCTCAGAATCAAGAACATCAAGATTATCTTATAAGAATCAAGATCGACGCATAAACATCAAGATTGTCTCATAAACATCAAGATCATCTAATAATAATCATATCAATCTCAAGAAAAGCCTTATCAAGATGTAAACACAGAATCATATATCAAAGGAGATAATGAAGGAGATTATAGCAAGGAAAATATATTTTGTTGAGACATGGGTTATCTCTTAGCCTTAATTAGAATCCTTGGCTACTAAGGTTCTTTCTCTAAGATCTCATCTTCGTGATTTCTCCTACGTTTGGTGCTAGGGGAATTCCTGGGAATTCTTTTGTGGTGTGATTTCTAGGTGCCTCCTAGGTCCTTATATATATATTTAAGAGTCCTAACTAGGGTCTGAATGGTAGGGATCTTCTTATTTTATTTCTTATAGGACTAAGGGTTTGGTTTAGGGATAGGGGTCCATGATCCATGGTGGACCCTTCTCAATTAATTAAGGGAATTCAATTCTCTTTTAATGGTAAGCAATTAATTAATTAGTTCGGGTTAGAGGCCGTAACATGGAGTGTTACACCCTCCCCCCCCCCACCCCTTACAAGAGGCTTCGTCCCCGAAGCCTGTGCATAGTTCCATTCTATCACCCCTGAAAGTCACACATTTAGCCTCCTGGTTTAGGAAATGCGGCTCCACGTCTCGTTTTGTTGGGGGTAGAGGGGAGTTTGGTTAGGTTGACGGCAAGTAGTGTTTGGAAAGTTTGGGTCTACCTTGGTTTCCTGCCCCCGAGCTAGATGCCCCGCGTGTGTCCAACATTGCCTCGATTTCCGCCACTCTCCGGTCTAATGAGTGTGTCGCAAGAATTAGGGATGAGAACCCGTCATCCATAATTCGGTTCTGCCTGGTGAGTTGCGCGAGGATGCGCTCATTGACGGACCTTTCATCTTGGCCCTCCGTGTTCCCTCTTTCTCGTGCGGGTTCAGGTGGGTTAGGCTCGCTGCCTTTTTCCTAATCCCCTTGTTCCCCACATTCTCGCATTGCCCGTCTCAGTGTCTTGTTAGAGATTTCCAACTGGTCAACCAACTCTCGACGTTCTTCCGTGGGTTTCATGCAAACCTCCTCGAGGGTGATGTATTGTCCCTCTCCGACATGGTAGATGTCATTGCGGTGGAGGTTCTGGGCATTGAAAACCATCCCACTCAGGGGTTTGGCTTCCGTGTGGCTTGGGTCCACCCCTTTTTTCTTTCCATGATCCAGCTTAGGATCATCCCGTAGGGTAAGCTGAGCCGGTTGCTAGATTTGCATAATTCCATGTGTTTCAACATAAGGGCGGACAAATTGAACTTGACCTTATACTTAAGGAAATAGGCAAAGGTGCATTCTAAGCTCACCACGTCCTTGCTCTTATTGTTAGTGGGCAACAATCTGTCAGACACAATCATAACTAGCAACTTCTATTCGGCGGTTAGCCACTTCCTGTTTGGCCGGGTGGTCGAGGTGAGACCATCATCCTTTCCTAGTAAGTACCCGAGGTAATCCTTGTGCCCCGTGCTTTGGGTACTGACCCATGCTTTCCTGTCATAGTCCGATACACCCGTGGTGGTTAGTTTTAGGAGTTTAGCCAAGCGGCCCTCAGAGAGCACTATTTCTTTCCCTCGGACTTTGGAGGTGACTTCTAACTTGTCCCCCTGTTTGGTGGCTACCAAGTGACAATAGAACTCCTTCACCAACTCGGGGTACGTATCTCCCTTAATTGCGAGATAGGTATCCAAAAGGCCTTGGAAATTAAGCATATCGACCAACTCCGGAGAGAATTGGTCGGGTTCGAGGGCTTTACCTCCGATCACCATGTAGTCGATGTTGTTCCATTCCAGGGTTCGGGTACCAACGGGCTTTTTCGGCATTGTGAGATTTTCCAAGAAGCGGTGGTGGTGCGGTTTGACATTTTCGGCGAAGTCTTCCAGCGAGATTCTGGCAATGAGGGCGGTGGTGATGCTCAGCGTTGGTGGCGACCCGGGGTCGGCAGTGAGAGCTCAGCTGGCCTTGGGCGGGGTTGGAGGCTGTGTGGAGGTGTGGTAGTGGGGGACTGGACGGGCAGTTGACGGGGAGGCGAGCGCCGGTCTGTCGCGGGTGGTTCATGGGTTGGTGACGGCGGGAGTGGAGCGGCGGCGCTTGGCCGGGTGGTCGACGGGGGTCGATGGCGGCGTAGTGGCAGGCGACTGGTAGTGTATGGCTGGGGCTCTCGGCGGCTGGTCGGTCAACGTGGGACAGAGGGGAGGAGAGAGAGAGAGAGAGTGTGGAAGGAAGAAGAAGGAGAAGGGTTTTTGATTTGGGGATTTTGTGGGTTTTAGGGATTTGGATGGGTATAAGAAGGGAGTGTTCCCTTAACATTTCAATAAGACACTTATAGCCTAGTGATTAAGGTTTTAGTCATGTAAGTGAGAGGTCCAAGGTTCCATTCCCATTGGTAGTATTAGTCCGTTTTGTTGTGCATCCCTTGGGTTTTCCTATCCTTCCTTTGACCTGATGTGGCAAGTCGCTCGACTGGATCCCCTTGTCGGACTTTTGCCTACACCGTGTGTTGGGTTTGGGATGGGGGATGTTAGTCCTCCTCTTTACGTTGATTTAATTGACTTTGTCTTTTATTTATAAAAAAATCTCCAAATAACTAAACTAAACAAGCGATTCTACTAAGAGGGTGGTTTACAGGGGTTCCCAGGTCATCCTAAGCAGAATTCTTCTCCCTGATTTTCCTCTGATTGATTAGCGGGATCCTCGTCTCCTAGGGCCATGTTTTCCGTGTTGATGTTGTCCTCGTTTTCAAGATCAGCCTGGGTGCGGCTAATGACGAATACCTTTCCGGGGTTACCATAACTCCCTTGGTTGTTTACGCCTCTTTGTTGGTCCATGATCGTAGGGCGTGTGTTTGGGGGTTGAGTGCACTGGAAGGATTTGTGTCCTTCTCCCCCGCAGTTGAAGCACCGCCAGGGGTTCCCCAGGCAGTCCCTGCCTCTATGGTCCTTGTTGCATCTTCGGCAAAGGAATGGTCTTGTATTTGCTTCGTTTTTTCTCATGGGCGGCCCTTGGCCAGTTGGGTTGATCGTCCTCGTGTTAGAGTCGTTTCTAGTCCCTTTTACAGGTGGCGCCCCACCTCCTGTGTTTCTTTTCTGGATCTGTTCCTAAACTCCCCGTTGTAGTAGTTGTATTCGATAGAGGTCGACGGTGCTGGTATAGGTTTCATTAAGGGTTCGGGGTTTGCTTACGATCAGGGCCTTTCGGGCTTCGAAGTTGAGGCCTGACACAAACTTCTCTATCTTGGTTGTCTCTGCTGGAACAAATTCGGGCGCGAAACGAGCCAGCTCGAGGAATCCTTTGTGATATTCCAGGACGGTGGTCATCCCTTGTTTTAGGTGGAGAAATTCCTCGTACATGGTTGCCCTTACGTGCGCAGGGTAGAACCGTTCTGGTAGCCGTGCTTTTAGGCATTCCCAATTGAACCTCGGTTCTTGTCTATAAGTGGGTCCTTCGTGGATCCACTAAAGATCAGCCTCGTGTCCGAAGTAGAATGAGGTTATCTCTACGCGGCGTTCCTCTGAGCATTCCACTAGCCCGAGGAACTTGTCGAAGGTTCGGATCCATTCTTCGAGGATCGTGGGGTCCTCTTCTCCTGAGAAGGTGGGTGGGCGATGGTTCGAAACTTGCCGAGCGACATCTGAGTTTTCGTTTGGTGGCGGTGGTGGTCGGTTTTTGTTATGGAGGACTGCGTCGCGTAGTGCTTGGGCAACCTGAGTTAGTTGTTGTAGATTCTGAGCTAGAGATTCGTGAGCGGAGGGTTCGGGGGTCTTTGACTGACTTCTTATTGGTGCCATGCTGATGGTCTACAGGACCAATATTTATCGTAACGGTAAGTTAGTGGGTTGTACCCTTACCTTGATGCGATAAGCGTAAGGGGGGGGGGGGGATTCTTCAAGTAAGTGCAGATTAGAGTGAGGGGAAAGTTAGGCATTTAATGATAGGTAAACCCACAATCTCACCGCACATCCTATGTTTCGTTAATCCTATGTACCTAAATACCTAGAGTTCAAGCTTATTGTCTTAAAGTCTTGTCTTAAGAGTCTTATCCTAGGGTCAAACTTAGGCTCTGATACCAACTGTAACACCCCTAAATTTTAAAACTTTTAATGCTTATGAAATAAAGGCAATCTGAGCTAGAGAACTCAGATGCACAGGCTAAACTATCCAAACTGTAGAAATCCTCAAATCAATGTTAAGTACATCATTATGGCATGCAGACCAATAGAAGAACTAAACTAGCTAAGCCACAGGTCCAACGAGCGTGCTCCGGAGCTACCCATCTGTGCCTGAGAGCCAAATAAATCTGTTTAGCGAATAATGCTATTAACCCATTCCAACGCGTTAAATACAATATAGGTAGATATATATAACATTTTGAAACCGGAATACATGTATACTTATGAAATTCTAATTTAAAACCGAGAATAGACTCAAGCAAGCAAGGGTAGGCACATTCATCAGATTTAATCATGCATATAAAGATACTAGCATGCATCCTAAGGTCACAGGACTATTTCATATCAATCATACCAGTGTTCAATCACTATTTCCAACACGTAAAAACATTTGGTGGTGCCGCAGGACCAATCGCATGCCCATACATGAGGGTCAGCGCATATAGCTCTGACACGGCCCCAAAACACCCTGCTTGTACCGCAGCACTAGGAGATTGATCGCAACCAATCGATGAACCGCATCTCATTTATAACGTTTGATCGCAACCAAACGGTGCACTGCAGCCCGAATAGTATGTATATCTGATCGCAACCAGATTATGGACCGCAGCCCTATATATATAAATAACAGCTGATGGTTCTCAACCCATCCAACTGCCTGTATAGCCGACCGATCGCAACCGGCCGGGTTAACAGCAAATGGTTCTCAACCCATCCAACTGCCTGTATAGCCAATTGATCGCAACCAATTGGGGTATCATGCACTGTAACACCCCAGATTTTCAAGACATTTAAAACTTATAATAAAGGTAGAATCTTATTAAATCCCAAGATATAAATACAAGCGTTCGGGGTGCTATGTCACACCTGGGCTAGAGAACCCAAGTGCACAGGCTAACTAACTAATATCCTCAAAGTGTAAATACGTAAACGTGGCACGCAGGCCAAAAGGGAAACTATCTACTTCTAAGTTCTAGCGCACTCCAGTGACTTAATCTTCTGTGCCTGAAAGCCAAATATATCTGTTCAGCGAGAGATGCTGGTAACCCACTCCAACGCGTTGAAATACAATACATATAGAGATATATATAGATATACGAAAACCATTTTGAGCATGAAGATATATCCTACGAACTCTAGCTTTAAAACTGGGAATGACTCGACAGGTAAGGCCAGACACAAGCAACAGTTATAACGAGCATATGCAGTTCACAATAGATAAGGCAGATAAGGCAAAGCATAAACAATGATCATAACCCAACATGAACAATCCCCAATATAAATCCCATAGTCACATCCCCCAAGACACTCGTAATCACAACTCGTCCATGTCACCACACATAACACACTTTGTTGGCGCCACAGGACCAATCGCATGCCCATACATGAGGGTCAGCGCATATAACTCTGACACGGCCCCGCAGCACCCTGCCCCGTATCGCAACACGGAGGGGTCGATCGCAACCGACCGATGAACCACAGCTCATCATAGTGTTTGATCGCAACCAAACAGTGGACCGCAGCCCAAGAGAATGTCATCTGACCGCAGCCAGGAAAAAGGACGAGCCGCAGCTCGTATAGAAACGTTTGATCGCAACCAAACGGTGGACCGCAGCCCAAGAGTATCAATCTGACCGTAGCCAGCTTTTGAACCACAGCTCAGGATAACCAATCCGATCGCAACCGAATTGGGGTAACACACACACATAACACATAGCAAGCACATGCAACCCATATTACACATTGGGAAGGGGGAGAAAACGCATAACAAAACCTATGCGTGATCCATCACATACTAAGAATAGTCCTAAGGGGTTCATACTCCTTTCACCTAGGTCAACGGGATACTAATTCAACTAGCATGCAATATAATAGACTCATAAACCTACGAACGGTACCCAAAACATCAAACTAGACATAGGCACGATAAACGAAGTCCGTTGGGACACCACGGGGAACGGGGGAACATCAAACGGGGAAGCCGGGGTCCCAAGGTGGGATAATTTCCAGCGGGTAGCCGGTGGGTGGGGGGCCACCCGCCGGACTTTACTGTTCTGGGCAGCGGGTCGCCGGCGGGCAGCTGCCCGCCCGCCGGCTGCCCGCTGCCGGGAAGGTGTTCTTGGCCGTGGGTAGGTGGCGGGTCCCCTACCCCCCACCTACCCCCCACTGACTCTTATCACACAATACGCCCCGGGAACCGTTGTGGAACCCGAAGCCATGCTTAGACACTTTACAACGTAATTAATGACAACACGTAGACAATTGACCAATCAAATACGAGAAACGAACGGCACATAACCTATCATGTTTTTCTAAACATAATCAACACCCAAACATGCGATTTCCCCACCCCACAATCCAAGAATCATAACATACGATACAACCTAGGGTTCTAATCACTTTTATGTCAACAAGAATACGATTCGCCTTCTAATTGCAAGATTCGGTAAGGATAACACATAAGCATCAAGAACATCACACAATTATCAAGAACAACACATAATTATCAAGAATTCCATATAATCCTCAAGAACACCATAATTATCAAGAATCTCCCAATATCAAGATTATCAAGATCCCTCATGGGATCGTCACGTCAAGCATCAATAATAATCAACAGATCTCGCCATTCACAATAATATGGGGGAAACCCTAAGGGGGAATCATAGCTATGAAAATAGGTTTTGTTGAGACATGAGTTACCTCTTAGCCTTAATTAATTCCTTGGCTATGAAGGATCTTTCTTTAAGCTTTCTTGATTTCTTGATTTCTCCTAAGGGGATTCTTGGAACTCTTTGGGTGGTGAGAGATTATTGTGGTGGGGATTCTAGGTGCCTCCTAAGTTCCCTATTTATATATTTAAGACTCCTAGTTAGGGCATGAATGGTATGGGTTTACTAATTCTATTCCTTATAGGGCTAGGGCTTGTTTTTAGGGATAAGGGTCCATGGTCCATAGTGGACCATATTAATTAAAGAGGATCCTAATCATAATCTGAATAGTAAAAGGCCTACTTCCTTTATTCCTAACAGGCTTAAGATTCTTATTCGGGCAAGGGTCCACGGTTCATGGTGGTCCTTACTAATTAATTAAAGGTAAACCTAACATAATAAAATCATATTTAATTATTATTAACGGGATTAATTAAATAATTAATCCGGGATTGAAGGCCGTAACACGGGGTGTTACACTCTCCCCCCCTTACGAGAAGCTTCGTCCCCGAAGCTTGGAAATCATTGCAGGGTTAACGAGTCAAGAGAAGAACCGTGGTCCTATAGAGAAGGTATTCCACGGGGAAATTGTTTACTTGCACGTCTATGTATGTCTACTTGTCACTTGGAGTATCTTGATTATGTTTATCCTGAGATTGGTCTGGCTTGCTTAATATCATGATTTGGTTTTTTGTCCGAAGACACATAGATAATCATAGGAAACATTATTTCCTGTCCATACCCTATCTGGTATGTCAAACTTTAAAGGAGCACATGGTGAGAGATTCAACACATGCGCAACAGTACTTAGTGCCTCAGCCCATAATGTCTTTGGTAACTTTGCATGTGGCAACAAACATCTAACTCTCTTAATCAATGTCCTGTTCATCCTCTCAGCAACACCATTTAAGTGAGGAGTCTTTGGTGGTGTTTTCTTATGGAAAATACCATGCTCTATGCAATACCTATTGAGTGGCCCAATATACTCTCCTCCATTATCTGACTTTATGCATTTTAGCTTCTTCCCAGTTTGTCTCTCAACTAGGGCATGAAACTACTTGAATATGTTCACAACTTGACTTTTATCCCTCAAAGTATAAACCCATAATTTCCTTGAGTAATCATAAATGAAGGTAACAAAATAGCGAGCACCACCAAGTTACCTAGTTTTCAAAGAGGGTGTTTGCCAAATGGCTAATAGCTCGTAGTTGATAGCTTATCGAGTTAGCATACAGTTAATAGCTGATTGGGTTAGTTGGTTTGACCAGTTGATAGTATTTGGTGGTTGTAAAAATATGCTTGGTAAATTAGTTCTTTATTATTAGTTGATTATATGTAGAATGACTTTTAAGGGTATGAGTATATATTCTTCTCCCCAAAAAACACAAAAAGTGTCATCAAATTCTTTTAGGGAATCTTCAATTGATGCACGCATTCAACACCATTCATTCACAAATCTTGCATTGAACTTCACAAATGGTGAGTTTGTCAAATTTCAGATTTTTTTTCTCGCCTGAAACACGTTCCAGTACATACGACTTGTGTTTCTCGTATGTATTGCGCATATGACAAACGCAAGTGGAACTTTATTCTTGATACCCCCCTGACCCTTGACCACTTTGGCTACTTGGCTATTACGTTGTTGCTGTATTTGTGAGAGTAGATTGGCATGCAACAAACAGTAGTGTTGCTTAATTAGCTTGATACCGCCCATTCTTATTTTGCTCAAACTCAAAATCCTCTTGTCCTGCCCCATAGAATGTACATAGACTGAAGCTGTTGAGGGCGACCTGTAATCCCAGCCTGATCCAGAAGCCTGTGGTGTGTTAACATGGGGCTGGGAATTCACCTGAATGGGAAGTACAGAATGAGTTGAAGTACTGTGGAACTATACATTACGGAGGCATCTGATGCAAGAAGCCGAGGGACGAAGAAGCTAACCAGAGATGACAAAGAAGTGGACATGGCTTCGTTGGTCGGAGAAGAAGCCGTACTAGCAATATACGAAGTATTAATTAATTGTACGTAGTGTCCGGTTAAATGTTTTGGACTAAGTGGTTGGACCACAGTTCTCAACGACTCTCTTATCTTTGCACTGGGCTCTAAGCTCTGATTTTGTAAGTTTATATCACATCACCATCTTGGTTTATTGTAGTATACTAGTTGTTTTTGTTAGATAACAATACAGATCAGACTAACATAAACTGAAATAACGAGGAACCTAACCTCGTAATAGCGGAAGCTTTAGGACCGTCTGAAAATCCCTTGCCATAGTCGTTGGTCTTGCTGCGGGATGGTAAACCTGCAGAAGAAATGTTAGTGTTTGTTTTTGTCTACCACTTCTCTCCCGAATACCGGATGGTGTGTGTGTTCTGAATACGGGAGGTGTGGGATGACTGTTTTGCTTAGAAGCCTACATGCCATCAATGTAGGCAGATATTCAGTTAAAGCTAAACGGAATATCCTAAGTTGCCTAATAGATTAAATCACTAACTGACTTAATCTTCTACTTGGACCATAGACACATAATTAATACAATATATTATAATATACGGAGTATTATATTAGGGAAAATACTTACATTCTCCCACTTGGTGCAAGTATTGGCACAACCTTCACTAGGGAACAAAATACATGAACCATAGTAATATGTCCTCTACTTATCAAGTGAGTAATATCTTCTATGATCACATGCATTTAAATTCCCTAACTTAGGTTCTTTATGAATAAATCGTATGTTTATTCTTAGTCCCTTAAGGGATGTTTCTCAAAATGTGTTGTGTGCACGACTGAAAGAAGAAACCCTCCAAATTCACTGTATGATCTCTAAAAACTTAGAAGCATGTCTTATGTAGAGATATCTTAATGTTAGCATAATACTAACTATATTCGATGACTTCTTTATAAGTTAACCTAAAACACGTCTGTCACTCCCACTCATCAAAATAGCCAAAAGATTGTCAAGTCACAGAAGCATTCCAATAACTTAGACAACAAACTAAAAAATCTAAGTGCGTAAATTTGGAATCTTAAACATACACCATAACTTCCCAAATAATCTCAAGGTCTACCTCAAAATTAGCTGAAAATTACGAGTCTTACTTATACGTCTTGCAAAATTGTTTTGAGGCTTACCAACCAAAGTGGCCCAGGATTAATTTTGAAGAAACTAAAAACTCTATTAATTGCTAAAGAATTTATTAATTGGCAGTGCACCACAAGTTAAATATATCCTTTCGTTCTAATAAATTCCTTAATATTGTTACAACATTTTCATAAATATGTTGCACAACCAAACGTTCAATAAAATGAACTTATGAAATAAAGAAATTGGTTACACTCCCGCCCACTGCTCAGGGGGGGAAGATAAAACCACAAATACATCTGCTGTCAAGAAATTCTCCAAAGCCCTTGCCATTGTGCGGGAAAAGAAGAAGCAAAAATCCACACCCGAAAGTTCCTTGCCACAAGAACCTACTGTTGCAGAGCAAGTCCACCCGATTCTGAAACAAGAATCTGCAATAGTGGAAAAAGACAGGTGTGTTCTTTCTTCTTCTGATCTCTTAAGTCTCCCACTAGAACCTGGCTTGCCAGAAGAGACGAGAGAAGAGATCAATGAGACAAGTTTAGCTCCACCTCCACTTCGACAATCTGTCTTCGAGGAGTATCAACGAGTTCTACGATGGCAGAAATGGCGCACATCTCCTCTCGACGTCTTCCTTGCAAGACTCGATGATATGAAAGAAGAGGAGATATTTGCCTTAGAATGGATGAACACGAAGAACGTCTATGAGGCAGTTCCGATTCCAAACATTTCACGAGTACATTCCTACAAAATCACAAACAGAAGTCTTGGAAAAGATAAGGCCCCAGTTTGTCTTGACATCGTGAAACCTTCGTTTGATGATCCAGCCTTCGAGGCCGAAATGAAGAATCTGAGAGATGCTATACACTTATCCAAAATCAAAACCGAGCTTGAGAAGCTTTACAAAAATGATCCTCATTGCATTACAAGTGGCATGAAAGTTATCGATGCTCACATCCATCTGCCAGCTGATGCACAAGAAGAGCAAGTTTCTAAGAAGAATGATTCTGAAAGGAGATTGCTGAGAGTGCTGCGAATGAGCAAAATGATGAATACGATGATACTGAGAAACATGATGAGGATGATGAAGAAGAGAAAGGCGATGATGAAGAGAAAAATGATGAGGCCGAAGAGAAAAGTAAAGAAGACGATGCTGATGAAGATGATGATGATGAGGATGATGACAACGATGGTGGTGGAAACAATGATGACCCGAATGATGATTATGGTGGAAATAGTGATGCAAACTCCAGCGATAATGGGAATGATGATGACAAATCTCCTGTCATTGGACGAACTATGATGATTCCACCTACGGATCTCTACTCTCGTTCAAAGGATGGCAAATCTTAGATCCCGAAAGCATCTCATGATGACAAACGGGAAGCATCATTGAGTATGGCTCCTATCGTCCCTAGCCGAACTGAGCATGACATTCAGACTGAAAATTAAAATCTTGATATTGAAGCAATCTTGACACTTCTGACAAGAAATGTTGAAGCGCTCCATAAGCAGCATCAACGATACAATGAGCAACACATAGAAGATGCTGAGGTAATGACACATTTATCCACTCAAATATCTCTCATCGCGGGTCAGCTAACTTTCATGAACAAGGAAGATCAAAAAGCAAAATCACCAACTCCACCAGTTCAGCAGCCTGTTGATCTAAGCCATCAGACCGAAATGCTTGAGAAAATTGCAAAGGAACAACACTCGCTCAATCTTTCTCAATTTTGTCTGAAAGAACGAGTGGATGTCTCGTGTCTGATGGTTGATACAGCCAACGATAATCTTTTTTCCATGGCCGAATATCAACTTCAGATCCTGAACTATGTCAAGGATCTTTCCATCAAGGTTGATTCACTGCTGAAACCTTCTGATCCTCCCACTGATGGTGATGATGCCAAAAAGGGGGGAAAAGAGACATAGGAGAGATGATGATGATGATGCAGATGAAGGAAGAAGAAAGGAACCCGAAAGAAGAAATGAAGGAACCTTCGACCATACATTCAACACACCGTCTTTCGAGCCTCAGCAGCAAACACCTTCAAAGTCAAGACATGAAGCACCCTCCAAGTCTCGACGATAGTCCATAAGACCAAGACCTTCCTATGGATCACAATCTGTTTACTCATTCGCAGGACTATGTCATCGAGAGAAGATCAATCTTCGAAAGAAGTTAATGAGAGACAACAATGTAACAATGGACGAATCTGGAGCATTCATTCAGTATGACGCATACAAAAAGGGAAGTGGATTAAGGTTTGAAGGAAACAATTTGCCAATCTGGCTAAAGAAGAATGATAATCACACCAGGCAAGATTATCAATGGTCACAGAAAAAGAGCATAAGGAAAGAAAATGAAGCTCTCAGACTTGAACAAGAAGAAGCAAGAAATCTAAGGAAACGAGAGCTCCCAAGATATCAAGAGATGCAGGAGAAAATGAAAGATGTTTCAAAAATAGGAAAGGACGCAGACATATATGTCAAATATGATGCTATAGCCATGGTTCACCAGGAATCTGGAAAAAGCTATGTAGAAGGAATGAACTCCATAGAGTTAGTAACCTGGTGGCATCATGGCATCATATCAGGATGAAACATTCTAGAAGCCTACAACAACTACATGAGCTATAATTTTGGAGAAAAATATGAAGCTCAAGTCCGGGAAAGACCTCTCCGAGATGTCAGAGTCACAATCAACAATGAAATAGACTTTGATAATATGCTTAAGAAACAGAAAGAACGAGACGACAAAGAGAGGATGGAAGCTCAACAGGTGAAACAGAGCCTTTTAGTCTTGTAATCATTTAGTATCTCTTATATTGTATTTTGCATTTGATTAATGAAAATCTCTTTTTGCATGATCTATAAGTACTTTCAGTTTTTGGCTTAGGCAGTATTGTAATTTTCTATAGATCCTTTTGTACACTATTCAATGGGGCTGTTTTGTAATAGAACTTTCCTTTAAAGGATATCCTTCAGCCTTATAATAAGAGTATAGGTTTTGGCATCATCAAAATGGGAGAAATTGTTAGGAACAAGTGTTTTTAGATTTTGATGATATCAAACTGTCTTAGAATGTAGACCCCTATTTTTCGTTTGATAGGTAAGTCCCGTATGACATAGGCATGAATTGTTAAACAATGCACGAGACTACTAGAATAGGTCTACATGAAGATTCGAAGATGATTGAAAGATGCTTCCAGACTAACGAAGGATTAAAGCAAGTCTCGGATGGACTGCTTCTACAAAAGAAACCTTCGTCTAAGAAGAAAGGACGAAAGATGAGGACAATCTTTCGTCTCTCATTCCTAAGTGAACAAGTCAAGGACAGACTTGTAGAAAGACAACACTCATTAAAGGAAACAATGAGAATGTTGTCTATCACTCAGATGGGCAAATCATTCGGACAAAAAGTGTCCTAGGAATGAATTTCACTAAAGACAAGGAGCATTAAAAGGCTTGTACCATCTTGTCAGAGATCAAGGACAAAAGCCATAATACTTTTGGCTCCAACGGCAATACAGTACAAGTGCATTAAATGCCTTTTGCCCACTGAGTAATACACACTGGTTATTAGGTTTGAAATTTTCATCTCCCTCCAACGGATGGATTTTTGCACCTATAAATATGTAACACCCCAGATTTTCAAGATATTTAAAACTTATAAAATAAAGGTGAAATCTCATTAAATCCCAAACAGAGTACGAGAGTACGGGGTGCTATGCCACACCTGAGCTAGAGAACTCAGGTGCACAGGCTAACTAACTAATGTCTCAATAATATAAATGCATAAACATGGCACGCAGGCCGAAAGGGAAACTAACTACTTCTACGTTCCAAGCTTTGGCGCACTCCAGTGACTTATTCTTCTGTGCCAGAAAGCCAAATATATCTGTTCAGCGAGAGATGCTAGTAACCCACTCCAACGCGTTGAAATATAATACATATAGATATATATACATAGATGTACGAAAATTCATTTCGAAGCATGAAGATATATCCTAAGAGACTCTAGTTTTCAAATCAGGGAACCAACTCGACAGATAGGGGTACACACAATCAACAGTCATAATCAAGTATATACAATTCTCGACATAGGGCACAGTTATAAATAAACAAAACCAATAGTCACAATTAAACATGTATAGTTACTAGCAAGAATCCTATGGTCACGTTTCCATAACAGTCACAACATCAATCCTTCTTATCTCATCACATAGCACACTTTGTTGGCGCCACAGGACCAATCGCATGCCCATACATGAGGTTCAGCGCATATAGCTCTGACACGGCCCCGCAGCACCTTGCCCCGTCTCACATTACGGAGGAGCCGATCGCAACCGACTGATGGACCTTTGTCCTACATAATATTTATATACCTGACCAGTCTTTACCAGCCTGGTTAACAGTTGGGATGGTTCTCAGCCCATTCAACTGCCCGTATCATGCCATTAACAAGAATATCATGTAATCATCAAGAATGCCACATATTCATCAAGAACCCATCATTGTCAAGATCATCAAGACCATCAATGGAATCATAACATCAATTATCAATATAATGAATCATCAACACACAATAATATGGGGGATCCTAAGGGGGAATCATAGCTATGAAAATAGGTTTTGTTGAGACATGGGTTACCTCTTAGCCTTAATTAATTCCTTGGCTATGAAGGGTCTTTCTTTAAGCTTTCTTGCTTTCTTGATTTCTTCTAGGGGGATTCTTGGAGCTCTTTGGGGTGGTGGGGCGTTATTCTTGTGGGGGGTTTCTAGGTGCCTCTTAAGTCCCCTATTTATATATTTAGGAGTCCTAGTTAGGAACTAATATTATGGGCTTGATAATTATATTTCTTTTGGGACTAAGGATTGGGTTTAGGGATAAGGGCCCGTGGACTATGGTGGGCCTTTCCTAATTAATTATTGTGATTTAATTCTTTCTTTTGGGTAATTGATTAAATGATTTAATTGATCTTAGGGGTCGTAACACGGGGTGTTACAAAATACCTCTCTTCGCCATTGAAGAAGGTGCTGGTTAACTCACTCTTGCAATCTTAAGAAAAGCTCTTCAAAGCAGTTCTATCTTCTTAGCTTTTCATAACAGTGTTTGTTGTGATGTTTTTCAAACGCATATTCATCCTCATACTTCACAACTTGAACCAGTCTTGTAATTTTCTCACGTGAAGATCAATCCAGCCGTCAAGACAAGCTTCAACCTGTTGGAGAACCAACAGATTACTTTTCCAACATCTCAGCTTAGGAAGAAGTTGATAGAGGCGGAGTAAACTCTAGGAGTTGAAAAACCTTTCAAGTGGCTGTCCGGCTTAGTGATCAAGGAAGCCAGCTTGAAGTAGTTTGTACTAGGAGTGATAGTGCAAACCCTTTCACGAGTTGTGAAAGAAGAGTGGAGTAGGCACAGTTGGCCGAACCACTATAAAAATCTCTCTGTCCATCTCTCTTTACTTATTGTTTTTACTTTCGTGCTTTGCGTATCATACAACATCCACCAAACGCTAAAACTTTACGAACACGAAAGCGTGCAAAGAAAATTTAACATAAGATACTATTTCCGCTGCGTATATCTCCGAAAGGAGTTTATTCGAAAAGAATCGATTAGAGTCTATTAAATCCCCCTCCCCCCCTCTAGACTCTCTCTGACCCCACCGGGACCAACACGAAACAATGTCGTTTTTTGACCGTGGTCCACGCAATAACTATTGATATTAAGGGCCCTAATTTTTATTTTGCCCTGGGCCTATAAAATGATAGGACCAGTCCTGCGTTAGTGGCGGCGTTTAACTCCACCAATCAATTTTATTTTATTTTTTTTAACTCCAATTGACTGGATTTCCACCATTTTCGGTGTGGATATATAGTTCACTAATTCTGGATATATAGTTCACTAATTCTGGATATATAGTTCATTAATTCTGGATACATATTTCACTAATTCTGGATATATAGTTCATCAATTTTGAATATATAATTCATTCATTCTGAATACACAGACGCAATGAACTGGCATAAGCCAAAACAGAGTACCAGTAACTGGTGTGGATATATAGTTCACTAATTCTAGATATATAGTTTATTAATTATGGATATAAAATTCATGAATTCTGGATATATAGCACAGCATAACACCGTTAACGGCAATCGAAAATGATTTTTTTTTAAAAGTCGAACGCGTCGTTTTTAATCAAAACGACGCCGTTTTTGTAACCGTGTGCACCATGCACGGTGCACACGGTTGCACAACATAATTTGCGAAGATAAGAGTTGTAAATTTGGTTTGTAATGCTTTAAGATTGTATTCGAAATTCTAAACTTTTATCACTGAATTAAATAATTAACTATTTATCAAATGATGAATTATAAATTTATAATTAATAATTAAGTCACTAATGTATATTCGCACACTTAATTGCACAGTTTGCACTTGTTTAGTTTTAAGAAAATCCTTAATTAGCTCAAAGAATTGTTGTTGGCAATTCCATAGATTGCATTTATTCTTTAGTTTAAAAAATATAATTTTTTAAAAAGAAAGCATAAAAAACTAACAAAATAACCAAAATAAAAACAAATCCAACCTACCAGATTCAAACCAGCAACCTAAGGATTTCAGTCAGGTAATAACCACTACAGTCCTCCGCTCTACCAACTAAGCTGAGGTCGGATGTGTTATTTCATTTACAACGAAAGCTATATAATACTTCTTTTAAATTAAACCGTTCAAAATAGTGAATAAAAACGTAATCAAAAGGAACACAATTAACTCTTTAAACAAGTCAAATTTATGCAATTAAATAAAAAAATAATATGTACTTCCGATTTTTTATTGACATGGTGGTTAACCTTTAAAAAATTATTTTTAAATTCCATTTTAATAATTTTAACTAAAAGAAAATTTTAAAAAAGTTTAAAACACAGGGGGTTGGTTTTATTTTAAAAATTCTATTTTATTTAAATTGTTAAAATAAATATAAACTTTTAATTTTTAAAATAATAATCGTCATGTCAGTAGAGAACTTAGAGCACATATCACTATAAGATGAGAACTTAGAGCACATATCACAATAAGCTTAATTGCATGAATTTTTTATTGAAAGGAAAATGGTCAAATAGGTTCTCGAACTTATCTAAAAAGTCAATTAGTCCCTAAACTTTTAAAAAGTGTAATTACACCCAACAACAATTTATTTTGATGCAATGAAACCCAAGAACTGGTTAATGACCTGCTATCACAGGTCATTAGGGTTCCGACAACTTGCCGACAAGATGTAAACATGTTTTTGAAATATGAAATTGGAGTTAATTGCGTATTTAGTCCTCTGACTCCAAGTAAATATTGCAGACTTATACGAATAATTTTCAATTTTAATCAATCATTAAATTTTATTTGTGTAAATCGTTAACATTAAAGATAAAATATGAAAGTCATAACCAGTGATGCATCAATTATTTCTCACACGTAAAAGATAAAATTTTAATTTCCTATCCTAACAACTATAAATGCACCATCAATGTTACGTTAACAATTCAGACAATGAAAAGTTTATAATGGGTTAAAATTAAAAATAATTCAAAATTTAGTTGAGATGATGAATTTCGTATATGCATACACTCAAAATAGATAATAGGCATGCAAATGAGTTATTGATTCTTAAACTATGCCCATGTAAAATGGAGTTTTGTAAGGCTTTAAAAGAGTCTTTGATCTATATTGAAAAACTATGTTAGTTTGAACTAGTATAAATACATTTCAACTTTTTAAAAAAGTTAGAAATAGGTTGGCAGAGGATTATTTCAACGTTTAGGGGGAAATTAAAATCTCCTTATGCGCACCCGCTTGGACACACTAAAATGTTCATTCAAAAATTGGTAAAACAAATAAGTTACTCCGTATTTTATATGTTATAAATATATAAAATCATGGACCAAACATATAATACTTTGACCATTTAAATCATACAATTAATTGACCCAATTATACAGGTCTCAATCAATCTAACGGTCGAAATGTTAAAATCTACATCGTTTCATCGCTTTTCACCAATCTTCTTCCATTTTTACTGAGATCTCAATTGGAATTGATCACTGTTCACCACAATTTCTTCTATTTCCGCTAAGATCTTGATTCAATCTCTCGCCGTCGACACCTTCCTTGTATGTAATTCTACTCTATTTGACTTGTTACTTTTAGTGTTGCACATGTATAGAAAGCAATTCATAGATCTCTAAATTATTTTTACCATTTCAGACAAGTGACTTGGTTGAAAGATTGAGTTTCTCTTCACCGTTCGCTTGCATTCTTGTATTCAACTCTAGCTATTTCGCTTGCATTCTTGTACGGGTGTAACGAGCAAACACAAGATCAGTAAGGATGTCTACTACAACGCTTTGATACCCAGACAACAACACTTTGATAATAGTGATGATCATACATTCAAGGTTATAAGCAAAATATTTATATGCAACCCTAAACATGTACATGTACAAAACAACTCAGGTACTATACCATAGGGGCATTGGCCCCGCACCCCTGACCCGCTCTAATACACAATTCGTTTTGTTCCGTCTAACACCTATCATCCTCCAATATAATACATATGAGACATACACAACATATTTCACTTACATTACTTTTATAATCCCCCCTATTGAAGTTGTTTCCTCCAACGAATACTGATTTTTGTTTGTTTGTTTGTTTGTTTGTTGTTCACCCTTCCTTTTAGGTAATTCTACTCTAGCTATATCACTTGTATTTCTTTTAGTCTACCTTGCACATATACATAGAGCAAACCCTAAATCTGAAAGGAATTTTACAATTTCAAGCAAGTGATTTTTTTTTTAATGAAAATTGAATCTATCATCATTGCTCACATTCTTTTTAGATAATTATATTCTATTTAATTTTTCACCACTTTTAGTCTTATATTATACAAGTATAGATTGAGAACAAACAGCAAATCTACAGGAGTTCAAGCAGGTGAACTTATTTACTCAAGGAAGATTGAATTTGTAATTATCAATACCTTCCTTTAAGGTAATTTTACTTTAGTTCACTCACATTATTACGTTTAGTCTTGCATAGGTGAAGAGAGCAAATGCTATATATAAGTGATTCCTACCATTTTAGAAAGTGTACTATCCTCTACTTTTGTTACAATAGTGGAAAGCAATTAATCTAATGTGTTATATATTAGACTTCTTTGAATGTATAACTATATATATATATATATATATATATATATATATATATATATATATATATATATATATGTATGATCTTTTATATATATGCTTGTGATCAAAATATGCATGTTATTTATGATAGAATTTTGTTTGGGTGTTGTTCAACCGTCTTTATATCGTAAACCGCGGTGCAAAAAACGGCGCCGTTTCTTTAAGTAAAGAAACGGCCCGCCGTTACCGTTAACGGAGTCCGCATGTTTGGTGTATTAAACACCAACTAACACTAAAGTATATCTAAACCGACACTGCCTCACATATTATTTTTATATTATCAAATGAAACTGCAGTTATATCAAAATGATACTGTAGTTGTGGTGAAATGAAACTGCAGTGTAGATAAAATGAAACTGAATAACATTTCACATATTTATTTTGTACAATGAAGCTGTAATTATATCAAAATGATCATGTAGTTGTGTTTTAATAAAACTATATTGTATATATAATAAAATAAAATAACTTTTTTACATATTTGAGTCTATAAAAATCGAATGAAATTGTAGTGTATACAAAATGAAACTGAATAATAGACTTACTTTTTGCGGAAGGGTGCGGAACGGCGGTAAACAAATGATGTTTCTTTTCATTTTACAAAACGACATCGTTTTGATGCGCGGTGCATAATCAATTATGCACCGCGGTGCACGATATGATTTGCCGCTGTTCAACTAGTGGGTACAGTGGGCATTGCGAATGTGTTTTGAGAACTTTAATTTGTTTTTTTTATTTGGATGAGAAGGGAAAATAAATGTATGACAATATTTTGAGGAGAAAATGGGCTTAGGAAATGGGATAAAACAACCCAATCCTATGTTTTAGTGAAGATTCTCCCATTCAAAAATTGAGAAGAAAGTCAGGGAAAAATGATGATATATAGTATGAGAATGCATAGTGAAGATTTTTTATTTTTTTTTTGAATACTCTCAACTTATTTTCTTAAATATTGTTTTCATGATTTTTAAATTCAAAATTTTGTTTTTATTATTAATACAACTTTTAATATAATTTCTACATACACAAAATTTTTCATTAACAATAAATTTAATATAAAAATTGAATTGTAAACATATATTTACCTCAAATTTGAACTGAATAAATAAAATAAGATTGATAAATTATTTTTCACTAGTTCCCATCATAGCTCTATGTTCCTTTTCTTATATTTTCTCTTCCATTATCTTCCCATATATAGATGTTTTACCCATCTAAACAACTAGTCCTGCTATTTAGGGGCATATAATATAATTATCTAGAATTTCTAGTTTCCATGTGTATTGAACAGGTATAAAAATGTTTATGTTTCAACATTTTTTTGTTTGGCTTTGTAGAACATGGCACAACTTGAACCAGGTCCTATTTGCAATTCTGTTCTTTCCCGGCAATAGCCTCATAGATCTACTCGAGTTTGGAAAGGATCTCATTGAATAAATAAATCCTTGAAGTATTGTAGATATAATAGTTCATTTTGGAATGCAAAAAATAGAATTTGATGCATGATAGGATTAAGGCTTACATTCGACTGGCAGACTTTGATGGGTTGTCAAGATTGGAAAGGATACATTTGGATTGGTCTTTGATCACACTACTACAGAATTCACATACAACGTCGGCAATTTAACGTCGGCTATATACATAGCCGACGTTAAAAACATTTAATTTTTTTTTTTTAAATTATTAACTTTATAACGTCGGCTATTACCAAATAGCCGACGTTAAAAATAAAAAATAATAATTACAAAAGAAATATATAACCTACGACGTCGGCTATTAATATAGCCGTCGTCGTAGGTTATATATTATTTTTTTTTAAAAAAAATAAATTATATATAACGTCAGCTAAGTTAATTTAGCCGACGTTATATACTAAAAAAAAAAAAAATTAAATATGATACGACGTCGGCTAACTATCTAACCGACGTTGTATTGTTTTTAATTTATTTTTTTAATTTTTTTTTTTTACTTTATAACGTCGGCTATTTAATTTAGCCGACGTTATAAAGTTTTTATAATAAAAGATCTGAGGCAGTTCGATCGACGCCATACGACCACCGCTCTCTTCCATCCATCTACTCCCCACCCCACCGCGCTTCTTCTCACCGCCGGCCTCACCGTCTCAGACCGCCGCCGTCCTCGCCGCCGACCTCCACGCTGACGTCGTCCACCCGCATACGTCGACGCCGCCGCCACAGTTCACATCGCCGACGCCCTTTCCTCCGACTGCTTCCGCCACCGTCCGCGACAGCTTCTCCGCTCATCGCCGGCTCCGATTGCTTCCGCCACCGTCCGCCACCGCCTCTCCGATCCGCACATCGCCGGCTCCGACTGCTTCCGCCTCTCCGATCCACAGTTCACATCGCCAGGTAATTTTTTTTTTTAATTATTATTAATTTATTCGAATTTTAATAAATATAATTATTATTTAGGGTTTGTTTTTATTATATTTGTTTTTATTATTGATTTATTTCGAATTTTTGTAAATGTATATGCATTTTAGGGTTTATCTGTGTTATATTTGTTTTTATTATTGAATAACTGAGGCATTAGGTCTAGTATTGTAAGTTTCTGTGTTGGTGATACTTTTATTATTGAATAACTAATATTTTTAAGCTTTAGGAAAAGGATACAAAGTTAGGAATTTGCAGTTCTGTTTTGTTTTAAGTTGAACAAGTGTTTTTTCTATTTTGTCTTTTTATTGCAAAAATGCAGTTATAATTCAAGTAAAGAGGAACTTTCTCTTTTGAATCTCAGAATCTATTTTGAGGTTGATTATATATAATGTTCTTAATATCAAGTGAAACTGAATATATATTTAATTTACGGAACAATGATGGTTAGTTATGTTTATGTGGGATATGATTTGAATTCATAGAACACTAAACATTTAGAAGCTAGCTAAAGCAAAAAACATAATATTATATGAATGATAGATGAAAAATGATCGAAATGGAATTGAAGAAGAAAGATATAGTGGGGGAGGGAATTGAATTGAATAAATTAAGTAATGGAATTGAAGAAGAAAGATTTTGATGATAATCTTTCACTTAAGAGAGTTATTTTCTCAATTAACTTTTTAATTCTCATCTCTTTTTATTTCATTCCGATCCTAATTAATTTATGGCCCAGGGTTGAATTGGCTTCTAACATTTAATATCGATCAGAATAATCATAGTAATAAATAAAAATGGTTGAGTAAATTGGCTTCTAACATTTAATAATACATATATATTCAACAATAAAAAAAAAAACGGATGTAATTTGTATATGTATATATGTATGTTGTAATGTACTTGGAAAAGCTGGTTAAATATCTGCAATTTTTACCAGACTAATTTCAAGATAAGCATATACATCTTTGTGGGTATATACTATTACGGAGTATTATTTTGTGGATATGTTAAATATTTGATGTAATTTGTCATTCTTTTTTTTTTTTTTAATTTTTAAAAATATTTATATGCTATCTTTGAATTTGATACTACTAATAACTAGTCTAATTGGAATTAATATTATCCTAGATTGACTTGTGATGGATAAAAGTTGGATGAAAGCTTCTCGATTGAGTACGGAATATGATGCCGGAGTTAGAGAATTTATAGAGTTTGCAAAATGTCATCTTCCAAATAATGATGGAACATTTTGGTGTCCTTGTAAGAAGTGTTGTAATCTAAAACTATTAAGTGCCAAGGACATATATGATCATCTAATTTGTGATGGAATTAATCTAAATTATACAAAATGGATATGGCACGGTGAAGGAGGGAGAGAGACTAGTACATCTAACATGTATGTTGACAACGAAGCAAATGAAGATGATGAATCTGAAGATAGGTTGGACGAAATGTTCCGTGATGTTGGAGAAGAGTTCACAAATCGATCAAATGAGTTGGATGAATTATTAAATGATTCAAAACAGCCTTTATGGCCCGGGTGTAGTAAATATACTCGCTTATCTGCTGTTTTGAAATTATTCAACTTAAAAGCTGGGAATGGATGGAGCGACAAGAGCTTTACTGCTTTACTTGATTTAATAAACAATATGCTTCCAGAAGATAATGGACTCCCGAAGAGTACATATGATGCAAAGAAGATTATGTGTCCCATGGGTATGGAGTATGAAAAGATACATGCTTGTCCTAACGATTGCATATTGTTTAGGAATGATTACAAAGAATTGAATGCATGTCCGATCTGTGGGGCATCTCGGTACAAAATAAGAGAGCATGTTGTTGCTAAGGCAAGTTCGAAAGGGCCACCAGCTAAAGTTATGTGGTATCTCCCAATTCTTCCAAGATTTAAGCGTATGTTTGCAAATCAAAGCGACGCGAAAAACTTAACATGGCATGCAGATCAAAAAATTTCTGATGGAAAGCTTCGACACCCAGCTGATTCTACTCAATGGAAAACCTTTGATAATGTTTTTCCTGAATTTGGCAATGAGTCCAGAAACCTTTGATAATGTTTATGTATATTATTCTTTTGTCAATTCACTAATAATTTCTTTGCTAAACAGGCATATGGATTCATCAAATGACCCCCTTGTTGATAGTACCATCCAAGCTAAAAGTACTAAGAAGAGGCGGGGTGCCACCGTTATGACAAAATTAATTTCTGGGCGTGGTGACACAAAATTGGTGGTTCAATTTAATAAGAAACACGAACCTGTTGGGCCAGGGAGCACCCAATTCAAAAGTTACTTTGCGTTGATTGCACGGAGCAAAGTTCCAATCACATATAAAAATTGGAAAGAGGTCCCAGAAGAGAGTAAAGCGCTGCTGTGGGATGATATCATGGTATGCAACTTATTTATAAAACTATTGAATTAATTGTATTTAATTTGTTTCTAATAAGTAATCTTGTCTTGCAGAGCGTTTATGATATTCCCACTGATGATGTGGATCTGAAGGATTCTTTGATGTCATATGCGGGTGAACGGTGGAGAGATTTTAAAGCTAGATTGAACAGAGAGTACATATTCCATAATGAAGATCCAATAAAGAATACTCCATGTCAAACATACACATTTATTGATCCAAATACATGGAAAACGTACGTGGAGCGGCGTAAAACTGCAGAGTTTGAGGTATATATTGTAATTTTTCTATCAATTATTTATTAACTCAAATATATTAAAGATATATATTTTTACTTAATTTTTTCTTTTTGTGTAGGAATCAAGAAAGAAACATCAAGAAATACGGAGTAAGAATGTTCATCCACATCATTTAGCCCGAGGAGGCTATAAGAGATTGGAGAAGATTATGATGGATGAGACGATGAAAGAACAAGAAGAAGCTGCAAGATCAGATCCATCGTCAGTAGTTGTTCCTCCATCTCCGCCAGCTAGACATGAAAAGTGGAAGAGGGCAAGAATGGACAAATCAGGAAATATCAACAATGAAGCGACTAGAATGGTCGTGGAAAAGATTGTAAGTAAAATGTTAAAATTTTCTACATTATTAAGATAGCTAGTAATCATTATTAAATATTGTTTTTATATGTTAGGATTTGCTATCATTGCAAGCTTCTCAAGGAGAGTTTGTTGAGTCCGGTACACAAGATATATTGTCTAGTTCCATAGGTACAGATGAGCATTGCGGACGTGTTAGAGCCATGGGTAGAGCACATGGCTTAAAAAGCTACTTTGGTCCTGCAAAACGTCGTCAAAGCCAGTCTACACCAGAAGTGAAAGATATGATTAAGACAGCAGTTGCTGAGGCGTTAGCAGTTGCCCGAGAGCAATATGAAACATCCTTGCAAGCAGCCATTCGAGAGATGAGGGATGAAATTAGTAGTATGAGGACTCCAGCGGTTCAACCTGTACCATCAAGGCAGGAGGAAGACATGCATGTAGCTGTCCAACCACATGGTCAAAGTGAAAAAGCAAGCTCTCCAGACCCTTTTGCTGATTTACCGGCCGTAAGTAATCATTTATAACTAATCTTATTATTTATTAAAAACATTTTACCTATTTCTTAATATGAATTCATGCAGTTAGGAGCCGGATGTGAATTGTTTTTGGAAGATCCCATTAGACGTAAAGTTGCACGTGGGATAGTTTACAAGGCCGAAAGGGTTCACGGGATACAAATACATGCGGATCAAGTGAAGGTCACCGTGACTGAAATTCTCGTGTCAAGTGCAAGTGTACCCTTCCCTACCGATGAGGTTCAACTGTTAAGGGATGCATTGCACAACTTTATTATTTGGCCAAAGAAGTTGGTTGAGTTGTATACCGAAGGTGATGAGGTATGTATTTTAAAAAATTTTGGATTTTAAAATAGTGTTTAATTTACTTTTTAAAAATAGTAATTGTTAGTTATATTGAACAGGTACAAAAGACTTATGATTCCGGTGTGCAACGACCTTTTGTTGATCTGAATATAGCTGATCCGTCTTCTTTGAGTCCTCTATGTCTAAAGGTATATAGAATTATTCGCAAACTTGATGAAAATGTTGTGATAAAGATGGAGCGTGGTATTGTGGGCGATGTTGACTATCGCTTACAACTTGACCCGTTGGAGATTATGCGTTTCTTAAGGATGGAGACGTTAGAAGTTTCCATATTGCAGTTCTTTATAAGGTAATAATTAAGTTCTTTACTTATATTTGTTTATATAATATTTGTCATTCATTTATTATATTACTGATATATATGATTGATTGTATTTTTGAATAGGGGTCTTTATGACAAATTTGAATTGGCATCAAAGACCACATATGGCTTCTTAGATCCGCATTTCATTCAACCAGTTTCAAATACTATAGATGAACGGACAGGGTATATCAACGTCACCATGCAATATGGCCAAAAACAATGCTATCTAGCGCCATATATTTTAAAGTAAGTTTTAATTGTTTAAAATAAAATAACTTATATATAATACACTTTTATTATATATTATATTTACTTACAACTAATATATTGTTGATTTGTAGTGATCATTGGATGTTGATGGCAATTTGTCCTCAACTTAATGAAATCTATTGGTTTGATTCAATTGGAGGCCAGCCACGTGATGACATCAAAGATATTGTTGAAAAGTATGTGAACTTATAAGTATTAATATGTATAATTAGTAAAGTATAAAGTATTTATGTAAATTAATCTCTTATAATTTTAGGTGTGTCAATTCAGCAAAGTTGTTGAGAAGCAATGGATCAACTCGTTCACCAAAATGGACTAAGGTTTTGGTAAGTATTTTATACATTTGTAAAACTACATATATTTTATTGTTTTTTATTAAATAAAATTTTAAATATAATTTAATTCAAATGTAGTGTGCTCAACAAGTTGGAAGTACGACATGTGGATATTATGTGATGAAATACATGCTTGAAATTCTTTCCAAAGAAGCATGTGCGGGAATGGATAAGGCATGTAATTTAATATAATACCTTTCTTTTTCTAATTTTAAAAATGCTAGCTTACTAATTATTTAATAATTATCAACTTTGTAGATTGTTGAGAGAGTTGGTAGATCGAGCTACACTCAACAAGAAATTGATCAAGTAAGAGATGTATGGGCCGACTTCTTTGTTGATGTATGGTTAAGTATGTAAATTAAACAAATTGATATTAGCTTTTGATAATGTTAAGTTGTATTATTAATTAGTATCAAATTGTGAGATTCATTACTTTTATTACTTGTTTCATTATAAATATTAGATTTTACATATTTTGCTGTGGTTGTGGTGAAATAATTGAGCAGGTTTTGGTTGTGGTTGTGCAAATTGAGCAGGTTTAGGTTGTGGTTGTGGTTGTGAGAAATTGAGCAGGTTTAGGTTGTGGTTGTGAGTAGATTTGAGCAGGTTTTTGGGTATAAATGGACAAATAAACTGTATATTAAAAAAAAAAAAAACTTACAACGTCGGCTATTAAGTAATAGCCAACGTTGAATATATTTAAAAAAAAAAATAAAGTTTACAACGTCGGCTAATAGCATTTAGCCGACGTTGTAGGTATTTTAAAAATAATTAAAATACTTACAACGTCGGCTAATTGCTAATAGCCGACGTGGTAGGTGTTTTAAATTATTTTTAAAATACCTACAACGTCGGCTAAATGCTATTAGCCGACGTTGTAAGTATTTTAATTATTTTTTAAAATACCACACAACGTCGGCTAAATGCTATTAGCCGACGTTATAAGTATTTTAATTATTTTTAAAATACCATACAACGTCGGCTAAATGCTATTAGCCGACGTTGTAAACTTTATTTATTTATTTTTTTAAAATAATATATAACGTCGGCTATATAAATAGCCGACGTTATAGATAATATTTACAACGTCGCCCGCAACAACTACGTATCTTAGCCGACGTTAAAAGGTCTATTTAGCCGACGTTAAAAGCCTGCTGTGTAGTAGTGTCACTGCATTCAGTGCATTGGTGGAAAGATGGCGCCCAGAAACGAACTCATTGTTTCCAACTTCCATTTGATCAACTGCATTACCAACCCGTTCCACCGTCCTGAAAGTGGATTCATGCCTTTAGCGTCAAAGCTAGAATACTTGGTAAGTTAGTTAAAATAGAATTGAAGTTCTTTTAGTGCAAGGATGGTGCAGTGTTTGTGCATCATACTGAAAGAAATAGTTGTCTTGTAGGAAAGGTAATGTATAATTAAGTATGGACAAAAAGGCATACATACTAAAGTTAATGAGGAAGTTTGAGTTAGTAATAAATATTGTGACCATATCTTCTTATGTGCACCCGCTTGGGCACACTAAAATGTTCATCAAAAATTGGTAAAACAAATAAGTTACTCCGTATTTTATATGTTATAAATATATAAAATCATGGACCAAACATATAATATTTTGACCATTTAAAGCATACAATTAATTGGCCGAATTATACATGACTCAATCAATCTAGCTAACGGTCAAAATGTTAAAATCTTCATCGTTTCACCCCTTTTCACCAATCTTCCTCCATTTTTACTGAGATCTCAATCGGAATTGATCACTGTTCACCACAATTTTTTCTCAACAATTTCTTCTATTTCCACTAAATCTTGATTCAATCTCTGGCCATTGTCACCTTCCTTGTATGTAATTCTACTCTATTTGACTTGTTACTTTTAGTGTTGCACATGTATATATAGAAAGCAATTCATAGATATCTAAATGATTTTTACCATTTCAGACAAGTGAATTGGTTTCCTTCGAGGAAGATTTAATTTCTCTTCATCGTTCACCTTCTTTTAAGGTTTTAAGGTAATTCAACTCTAGCTATTTCGCTTGCATTCTGATACGGGTGTAAAGAGCAAACACAAGATTGGTAAGGATATCTAGTACAACGCTTTGATACCCAGACAACAACGCTTTGATAATAGTGATGATCATACATCCAAGGTTATAAGCAAAATATTTATATGCAACTCTAAACATGTAGATGTACAAAACAACTCATGTACTATACCATAGGGGCACTGGACCCGCACCGCTGACCCGCTCTAATACCCAATTAATTTTGTTCTGTTCAACACCTATCATCCTCCAATACATATGAGACATACACAACATATTTCACTTACATTACTTTTATAATCCCCCCCTATTGAAGTTGTTTCTTCTAACGAATACTGATTTTTTTTGGTTGTTTGTTTGTTGTTCACCTTCCTTTTAGGTAATTCTCCTCTAGCTATATCAGTTGTATTTCTTTTAGTCTACCTTGCACATATACACAGAGCAAACCCAAAATCTGTAAGAATTTTACAATTTCACGCAAGTGATTTTTTTTTTTTAATGAAAATTGAATTTATCATCATTGCTCACATTCTTTTTAGATAATTATTATATTCTATTTAATTTTTCACCACTTATAGTCGTATACAAGTATAGATTGAGAACAAACAGCAAATCTACAAGTGTTCAAGCAGGTGAACTTATTTACTCAAGAATTTGTAATTATCAATACCTTCCTTTAAGGTAATTTTACTTTAGTTCACTCACATTATTACTTTTAGTCTTCCATTTTAGAAAGTATAGTATCCTACCATTTTAGAAAGTGTAGTATCCTCTGTTTTTTTTTTTTTTTTTTTTTTTTTTTTTTTTTTTTTTTTTTTTTTTTTTTAAATAGTGGAAAGCAATTAATCTAATGTGTTATATATTAGACTTCTTTGAATGTATAACGATATATAACTATATATATATATATATATATATATATATATATATATATATATATATATATATACACGATCTTTTATATATATATGCTTGTGATCAAAATATGCATGTTATTTATGATTGAATTTTGTTTGGGTGCTGTTCAACTAGTGGGTACAGTGGGCATTGCCAATGTGTTTTGAGAACTTTAATTTGTTTATTTTATTTGGATGAGAATCGAAAAGAAATGTATGAAAATATTTTGAGGAGAAAATGGGATTATGAATTGGGATAAAACAACCCAATCCTATGTTTTAGTGAAGATTCTTCCATTCAAAAATTGAGAAGAAAGTCAGGGAAAATTGATGATAAATAGTATGAGAATACATAAGGATAAAACAAGTTATCAACCTTTTTTTTCTTTTTTTTTTTTTTTTTTTTTTTTTTTTTTTTTTTTTTTTTTTTTTGGGCTTTGTAGAACATGGCACAACTTGAACCCGGTCCTATTTGCAATTCCTTTCTTTCCCAGCAACAGCCTCATAGATCTACTCGAGTTTGGAAAGGATCTCATCGAATAAATAAATCCTTGAAGTGTTGTAGATATGATAGTTCATTTTGGAATGCAAAAAAAATAGAATTTGATGCATGATAGGGTTAAGGCTTACATTCGACTGGCAGACTTTGATGGGTTGTCAAGATTGGAAAGGATACATTTTGATTGGTCTTTGATCACTCCATTGGTGGAAAGATGGCGCCCAGAAACGAACTCATTGTTTCCAACTTCCATTTGGGGAATTGAAGTCACCATCACATTGCAAGATGTGGAGATTCTTTTAGGACTGCGCACCCGCATTGATGGCACAGACTGGAGCACTAGCTAGGCACATGAAATACTTGTTAGAATGGAAAATGTTGTGGCTGATGATGATAATGGCCAAACGTGGTTAGAAGAATATATGAGATGGTATAGCTTGATTGCACGTTGTGTCATTACCAACCCAGTCCACCGTCCTGTAAAAGGATTCATGCCTATAGCGTCAAAGCTAGAACACTTGGTAAGTTAGTTAAAATAGAATTGAAGTTGTTTTAGTGCAAGGATGGTGCAGTGTTTGTGTATCATACTGAAGAGAAATAGTTGTCTTGTAGGAAAGGTAATGTATAAGTATGGACAAAAAGGCATATATACTCAAGTTAGTGAGGAAGTTTGAGTTAGTAATAAATATTGAGACCATATCTTCTTGTTTTGCTGATAAGGAGATACCAAAAAGGTAGAGAATGATTTCATCTTTGGTTGAACAAATGGTGAAAATACTGGAGAAAAAGAATTATTATTTTTACCGGAATTAATGGCACTTGAATAGGCGAAAATGCATGCAGGCTATATGGGAGAATTATATATGCATGTTCACTTAAAACTTCAGTATCATTATATATCATATACTAGTCTGATCTGCTCTGCTCAATATTTTTAATTTTTTGTGTACAATCAATCTGCTCACCTTCATATTAAATCCAATCAATAGATTTTTTCAAGCAAATTATTGATATTATATATAGATAACAAAATCAACATAAGACTTCTATCAAACACATGGTGGGATTGCTAATCAATAACAAAGAAAAAAACAGAGATAATTGGAGCAACTTAATCTGAACTGAAACAAAAATTTGAACCCTTACTGCTTCCATTTGTGCTAATCTAATAGTCTCAGTTCAACAGCAAAAACTGCAAACTGTCCCACATCGAGAAACTAAGAATCTGGAAACCAAAATATAAGGTTCCATTTATGAGACTTGATCATGACCTTACTTGAATAGGATCTGTTCTATACGATCGTACCTCATTATACTTGTCTTCTAATAAAGAGACAGGAAACCAGGAAACCAGGAAACCAAGCTTGGTGGATGGGCTAAGTGGCTATTGCGTGAGTAACACTACTGTACCCTCATCGGATGGTGCTATTTGAAACCATGCTACTGTACCCTCACCGGATGGTGCTGTTTGAAACCAAGCATGGTGGATGGGCTAAGTGGCTAGGTCTGAAAGAGGATTCATGCCTTTAGCGTCAAAGCTAGTGTTGGAAATTTATAGCTTAAATATTATTTTAGTTTGGTAGAAAGTTAATTAAAATACTGGGAGAAATTTATATAGCTATATGCTTGTGATATATAGCTATATGCTTGAGATATATAGCTAATATGCTTGAGAGTATATAGCTAATATGCTTGAGAGTATATAGCTATATGCTTGAGATATATAGCTAATATGCTTGAGAGTATATAGCTAATATGCTTGTGTGTATATAGCTATATGCTTGTGATATATAGCTAATATGCTTGAGAGTTATAGCTAATATGCTTGAGAGTATTAATGCATGTTTGGATATTTTCATGCGTAAGGTTTTGGGGCATTTTGAATCTATATGCTTCAAAAGTACACTTAACATGCTTGAAATATGCTCTTCTACATTTTGAAGCTATATGCTTCAAAGTTACACTTAACATGCTTGGTATATGTAGCTGTATGCTTGAGATTATTGAACTACATATATGTATATTATTCATATTTATCCTTTGCATGTTTCCATGCGTAAGGAATATATATCTTAGTGTTTTAATTGTTCAAAAAACCCCAACATATAATCGGAAATATTATTATGGAAAACTAAGATAGGGTTAGCTTGGTGTCGTTTTGTGCTACAGAGGACTAATTGATCAGATACAGCAACATAGGGACTGGCACTGAAGATCAGTTTTACGAAGATGTTTCCTTTTTGCAGAACGCGGTTTAAGAAGTCAGTTTTGGAAAGAAGATCAGCGTATCTGTTTTGGAAAGGTATGGACCGGATCTTTAAGATTACATTCTTCTTATATTGTCCTACCATATACAAATAGAGATATCTATGGAGAGTGTTCTTATTATGGAACTATAAGTACTCTTATTCGATCAAGAATTAGGGTTACGCTTTTGAGAAGAAAGAAACACTCCGGCATATACTAAGAGATCACATCTTTGATTATCATGACTTTTCTCAAGACAATTTGTTCTTGTTGATTATGATGAAGAACTTGAGAAGAGATATAGTTGCTTAAACGAAAAGGACGCAAAGATCACACAGTTGTGGGAACAACATTGGACTGCGTCATTGAAGTGGACTGCATTAGAGTTAGCTCTCCAAGTGAAGGGATTTCATTGGATTTCTGTATGCTCGGCTCTCCATCTTCAACAATCCACTAAATCAGTGTAGACTGGGTACGTACCTTGTGTGGGGCACTTGGGTGAGATTATTGTTCTCTGCCTTTGTACATTGGATTATTTGTTAGTGGATTGGACGCCTATGTGATCGTCCCCCAGATGTAGATACACACTGTATCGAACTGGGTAAACATCTTGTGTGTTATTCTTTTCGCTGACTGCATTACTTTATCCTTTCCGCAAGCGAATTAGTGTTTCAACTATCTGACTGATATCATCGCTGAATCTGTCAGACTAATTCGTCAGTCGTTTAATTAATATCTTTAAATTGAGGAAATGCAAAATTACATGTGGTATCAGAGCTTTTAAGTCTACATAGTGACTTGATTCGTACGAGAAGTTGTTGCTTTTGCATTGCTCTCTTTTTATTGGATGTATCTCTGGTTGTCGGTTGGCAGTCTGCCTGCTTGTGTGTTTTTGGCTGGTAGTTTTTATTCAGGATGGATGCAAGCATGAAACCACCAGAATTGGATGGTCACAACTATTCATTCTGGAAAGCTGGTATGGAGATCTATCTCCAGGCACAAGGTACCAGGGTTTATCGTACTGTTCTCTCTGGATGGAGCCATCCAACTATTCAAAACCCTGATAGAACCACTACGGCAAAACCTATTGAGACGTGGACGGAAAATGAGATGACGGCCTCTGACCTGAACAATAAAGCGCTGAACTCTATTGTAGGATCTTTCCATGAATCTGTGTTTACCTTAGTCACTGGGGTAAAGGAAGCAAAACGAGTATGGGAAACTCTTGAAACCAAGTATGAGGGTACAAGTGATGTGAACCAATCAAAGCTTCAAATGGTCCTGTCTGAGTTTGAAGCTCTTAGAATGAACGAAGAGGAAACAATCTCAGTCTTTCACAGTCGTGTTCAGAATCTGATGAACAGAGCCTCAATACTCGGCGAACCATTCACTGATGAAAGAGTAGTCAAAAAGATCCTTCGATCTTTGCCAAAACGATTCCGAATGAAAGTAACCGCAATTCAGGAACACACAGGCTGGGAAAAGAAGAGTGTGGGAGAGCTTATGGGAAGCTCACACACATATGAACTTGAAGTGCTGGCTGATGATGACCCTGTTGTCAACAGAAAAGGCAAGTCAGTGGCGTTTGTTGCTAATGCTGATCGAGAATCAGACACAGATGACATAGATGATGAAGCTTTGGCCCTACTAACCAAGAACTTTAAGAAGATCTTGAAAGGCTTTAATGGAAGGAGTCAAGGACAATCTAACAAGACACAATACAAAGACAGTAACTCCTCCTATCAGAAAACAGACACACCCTCTTTCACACAGAACAATCAGTCTCAAACTGGTCGACCAAGACAACCCCGAAGCAGTTCGAGTGACACAGGCAGGTCCCTCAACCGGTCAGTGCAGTGTCGAGAGTGTGAAGGATTTGGACACATACAGGCTGAATGTGCAACTTATCTCAAAAGAAAAAAGGCTATGTTTGTGGCTATACTAAGTGATGATGAGGAAGAAGCACCTAATGGTCAGTCAGATGTCAACGTGGGAAACTTTGTGGCTTTCTTTTCAGCTACAGAAAACCAGTCCGAAGGAAATGAATCTGATGAAGAGTCTTATATTTTGACAGATGACTTTGAAGAGAGGCATACCCAACTTGTGATGGAATTTGCTAAACTTGTTGCAAGCTGGGAGCAACTGGTGAAAGTTAATAAAAATCTGAATGAAGATCTAAAACAACGGGATGATCTTCTGAAGAAACTGAACACAGAACTTGTCACAAAATAAGATCTTATAACTCAGATAAGATCTCGAGAAGGAAAACTGATAAAAGAGTTGGAGGATCTGAAGAAGAACATAAAGATAATGGACACCACATCAACTCTAGACAAAATTCTGGATTCTGGACGAAATCCAAATGACAAAAAGGGTCCTGGTTATAAACGAGGAGAATCTTCGAAAACAATTCCTGTGTTTGTCAAAGAGGGTAAGTCAATTGATACATCAGCTCGCAGGTATGAAATAGGACAGTCATCCAGGTCAGTCCAGATAAAGGAAAAAGGGAAGACACATGCAGAAACTGATTTTGGCAGAGTGGCGTTTCAATCTCAGTACTCAAAGTTCAAAGCTAAATTTGCTAGAATCAGACAATATACACCCATTTGTCACTACTGTCGAACAAAAGGCCACACTCGACCTGAGTGTTATTTCTTTTACAGAGACTAAAGGAAGGAGAAATATCAGAACAAGATTATTACCCCGTTCACAAGACAAGTTTGGGCCAGGAAGTCAGAAGTAATATGCTACCCCACTATAGTTCTGACCGCCTCTACAACCGAAGCAAGATGGTATTTCGACAGTGGGTGCTCCAGACATATGACAGGCAATGTCAAGTGTCTTATGCCTGTTCAACCGAGTAATGGATCAGTTACATATGGAGAAGGACAAAAAGGGAAAATAGTTGGAAAAGGTACCCTAAATTTTCCAGGCTTACCTGTCACGCCCCACTTCTAGGACATGACCCGGCCGTACCGTTACATGAAAACTTGTAACAATACGAAGCCCAACCGCACGTATCTCTCGAAACCTTCATAAGAACACTTAAATACACAACAATTCCACAACCCAAAATGACCAAATATAAGAAACTAGTTCTTCCCAAAAGCTCATTAAATCCACACACAAATATTTACAATCATGAGTAGTATGTCCGAAATACATCACAGGCACAACGAGTTACCAAAAATACAAGGATCAAAGGGAATATCCAAAGGAAACAAAATTTGTGATAAGCTCCAACACTAGGACTAAGTCTCCTAGTTTCAAAAGTCAACTCCGAGACCCTACCACTTGTGCTCATGCTATTCACATGTCCTTACTACTCTGAAACATGAGAAAATAAAATACAAATGATGAGCTAATGCCCAGTAAGTGATACTCCTCTCAACCCCGGATCAAGTAAACCAAAAATAATACAAAAAGCTTGAGAGTAATAACTCGATGAAAAACTCGATCTTTAAACTATATCGAAGTCATAATATACTTTCATCATACTATACACAAGTTCACAAAACAAGAAACTTTAGCTACATGGGCATCAACAATATTTCATAATACAATACTTTCAAAAGCACAAACCATTCCTTAACATATGACTCATTGGCAACCTACAACCACCATTATCGGCATAATGGTCCAAAAAGACTCGACGATTCGGAATGAGTCAGGCTCGACGATTCAGAATGAGCCGGATGGAGCGTTCCAACAAATAATTCAAAAGACTCGACGATTCGGAATGAGTCAAGCTCGACGATTCGGAATGAGCAATTAGGAACGTTCCAAACCGAACAAAACAAACAACAAAAGGTAGGTTGCCTCATGAGTTTGACCGAACATTCAAAATAGTTCTTATAAACAAATAGCCCGATGTAGCAAAAATCATTTTCCTTAAAAACCACATAACAAGTACATAGTCTATTGTACCAAGTTTTTCAAGTCACATATTTTCTCAAGATACATAATATTTCTAATTATTGATAATAAATTTATCAAACTAAGAAATATGAAAGGTATAAACCCTTCCCAAAATGATAATTTTCTCAGTACATAACTCGATCTTTAAAAATCGTATAATAGTTTATTACACTAAAATAATTTCAAAAGGTTATTGGAAAGAACTTAAGTTACTAAACATGAGGTTAAGGGTTCAAGTCCTACTTTAAATAAATAATCCATTTTGTAAGCATAATATATACAAAATAACCACATAGAATGCTAGCAAGTAAAATTGAACCCATAACCATCCACCTGCACAGCAACTCTCTAACCAATCCACCATCAATACATATGGTGACAACTTACGTCCAGAATACATCTTATTCCTGTCTAAAACACAGTCCGGGCTTACCCAAAAACAAATTCAATCCCGAATACAGCTTAAAAATTTCAATCCAGGCTTCAGAATACATAGCTCAGTATTTTCAGACCCAAAAACATATCATAGCCCAAAATATTTTAAACTCATACTAACCCTAAAATGGGAATTCAAAATAGTAGAGATTTCAAAATCGGTTATACATGAGTTCCGCAAAATAAGGAGAGAAGAGTTAACCACTTACCTAAAACATCCAAATCTTAGCTATTTAGCTCGCCAAATACTCCTTGTCAAAAATCCCTAATATTTTCAAACATCAATCTTAGGGCTCAATAAACCCAACTCAAAGAGTGAAATGTGGAGGTCAAACTCACCTAGAATACTCCAATAGCTTTGAGATCTAAGCTTGAAGAAGATGGAGATCAAAGCTTCAAGGTTTTTCCCTTCCTCTATCTCTCTAGCCAATATTCTCTTTTTCTTCTTTCAAATGAGATGGTCTTCCAAGATAAAAGGGATTCCTTAAGCTTTAAGGATAAAGAGGGGTAATTTACTAAAATTCATCCAATATCAATTTTAATAACCTTTGACTTGTTGACCTATTTTAATAACATAGATATATTTTTATTTCTAAGATAGTGGGTATTACATTACCACATCTAGAAGAAGTTCTATTAGTCAGTGGTCTGAAAGCAAATCTTATTAGCATCAGTCAGTTGTGTGATCAAAACTGGAATGTGTGCTTCAATCGTAACTGTTGCAGAGTCAGGGATAAAGCAGATCAACTGGTAATGGAAGGAACACGATCCTCTAACAACTATTATGTACTGATTAATGAAAATGTTTGTCACCTATCAAAATCAGATGAATCAAAACTCTGGCATAGACGACTGGGTCACATAAACTACAGAGACATGGATAAAATGATCAAATTGGATGCTGTGCGAGGGATACCTAAGATCAGAATAGAACAAGAAGGGGTTTGTGGTGCATGTACCATAGGGAAACAAATAAGAACTCCTCACAAAGCAGTAAAAGTTATTACTACCGAGAGATGCCTAGAACTGGTTCATATAGACCTTATGAGACCAACACAAACTGAAAGCATTGGTGGAAAGAAATACATATTTGTGTGTGTAGATGACTTCTCTCAGTTCAGCTAGGTATATTTCCTAAGAGAAAAATCTGAAGCCTTTAATGCTTTTAGAACCTTGTGCATAAGGGTTCAAAAAGAAAAGAACGAGCCTATAATAAAAAATTAGAGACTAAGAAGTGATCATGGTAAAGAGTTTGAAAACTCTTTATATTTAGATTTCTGCGTTGGGAATGGTATAGCCCATGAATTCTTAGCTCCCAGAAGAGCTCAACAGTAAGGCCGGCCCTGGGCAAGTCTGCCCAGGGCTGGCGCACAGGGCCCCCAAAATTTGGGGGCCCCTTATTTAAAAAAAAAAAAATTATAGCTATAGTGTATATATATAGCAATTCAGCTTTCAAAGTTTTGAACAATTTAACAAAGCCAAGCCGTGATTACGTGAAGCCGCAAAACCTATTGGCTATTGCCCTAGTCCCTAATCTAGCATTTTAGCTACGAATTACGACAATTTGCAGAGAATTCACAACTCACGAGAATTACAGACTCTAGGTATTATGCAAAATTGTGTTTAAAATCACAAATATTTAATTTGTGTTTTTAATTTGAGTGTATGAGTAGTGTTGTTTGTGAGTTATTGATTAATGATTATGTAAAATTGTAAATTAAATTTGCCAATTTGAGAATTCCTCAATCTAGTTAATAAGTTATCAAAGACGATAATTTAATTTGCAGGCATCATACAATTTAGTTTTATTCTTTGTCTAGGTAGTGCAATATAGTGAATTGACGCAAAGATAACTGATTTAGCTCGTGTGTTATTGATTCTTCAATTCTTTTTTTTTTTTTTTATTATACAAACTCTAATGTTGTTCAATTCTCTTGACAGGTAATTAAAATTACGTATTGTTTCACAATTCTTGTTTATTGTATTATTTACATGACTTAATAATTTTGATTTCAGAATAACATATTTAAGAATTTGTTTCTTGATTATTAATTTATTCATATGGCTTTTAAATAAATTTTTATTTTTTTCTTAGAATTTTATGTCTTTTAGAAAATATTCATCTGGGTTTGAGAAGCATAAAAAGAAAAGAAGAATTGAGCAACTAACTCAATCTCAAAATGGAGCTCTTGAAAAATTCATTTAAAAAAAAAAATCAAATTGATGAGCAAAGTCAGTGATATTCGAGAAGCCCTACTTCAAGTGGCAGATTAAGTGATTCTAAAATTCAAAGTGAGGCAAGATCTTTAGCTACAAATGAGCTTAGTAACTTTGAATTTTTGCTAGCTACAATCATTTGGTTTGAAATCTTATATGCGGTTAATTTAGTTAGCAAGCAATTACAAATAAAAGATATGCTTCTTGATGTTGTTGTTAATCAAATTAAAGGGTTAGTTTCTTTCTTCAAGAATTATAGAGAAAATGGTTTTTATACCGCCATGGATATTACAAAGGAAATTGCCACTGAATTAGAAATTGAGCCAGTGTTTTCTCAAAATCAAAAAATTCGTAGAAAAAGACAATTTGATGAGAGTGTTGATGATACTTCATTATCACCCGAAGAATGAGATTTTGGAAGAAGTTGATATCAAAAGTTTAGTGAATGATTTTGCGTCTAACTGTGCACGACGCATGTCACTTTTTAAATGAAATTTTAGATGTATTTTTTTAATACAATATTTATATTTTGACTTTTGTACACAACTTTTTGAATAACTATTATTTATATATAAAAATTACTTGAAAAAGGGGCCCAAATTAAGATATTGCACAGGACCCCAATTTTGATTGGAACGGCCCTGCTCAACAGAATGGTGTGCTGGAAAGAAAGAATCGAACCTTGCAGGAAATGGCTAGAGTTATGCTACATGCATCTCATCTACCACAACGTTTCTGGTCGGAGGCAGTACACACTGCATGTCATACAGTGAATAGAGTCTACCTGAGACCAGGTACGTCCAAAACGCCATATGAGATCCGGAAGGAGAAGAAGCCGAACTTGAAGTATTTTCATGCGTTTGGGACAAAGTGTTATGTGCTGATCGATAGGGAACAAAGGGGGAAGTTTGAACCTAAGAGTGATGAGTGCATCCTCCTGGGTACTCTCCAAAAAGTCGAGCCTATCGAGTCTATAACAAAAGAACTCAATCTGTAATGGAATCAGTAAATGTTGTTATAGATGACTATCCTGAAGAATCTGTAGAAGCATCAGTGACTAAACCAGAGACAGAACCTCCTCTGAGTGAGTTAGACACAATTGAGGACACCAGATCCAAAACTCAAGATTCATCAGATGAAGATCAACAATTTTCTGAACAAGAGACGTCTCTCGTCGATAATGTGGGGAAGAACAAGCCCACCAGAACTCAAAAAAATCATCTTCAGACAATATTATTGGCGATCCAACAGATGGGATGAATAGCAGAAGCCGAATGAGAAACAATCTGATAGAAATATCCGGATCAGCCTGCTATACCTCAAAAATAGAACCATAAAGTGTAAAAGAAGCGTTACAGGATGATCTGTGGATCAAGGCTATGCAAGAGGAGCTGCACCAGTTTGACCGGAATCATGTCTGGGATCTGGTTCTAAGACCTGATCGTGTCAACATAATCGGAAAAAAGTGGATCTTCAAAAATAAAACTGATGAAGCTGGAAATATTGCAAGGAACAAAGCTCGGTTAGTTACTCAAGGATACACTCGGATAGAGGGAATTGACTATGATGAAACGTTTGCTCCTGTGGCAAGGTTACAATCGATCAAAATCTTGTTGGCAGTCGCATGCGTACTGGGATTCACACTGTTTCAGATGGATGTTAAGACAATGTTTTTGAATGGGTATCTACATGAAGATATCTATGTGGCTCAACCGAAAGGATTTGAAGATCCATACCATCCTCCCATATCTACAAGCTCAGAAAAGCTCTCTATGGTCTCAAACAAGCTCCAAGGGCATGGTACGAACGTCTGACACAGTATCTGCTACACCATGGGTATAAGCGAGGAAGTGTTGAGAAAACCCTGTTCGTAAAAACTACTGGAAGTCATGTTACCATTGCTCAGATTTATGTGGATGACATTGTCTTTGGCTCTACCTTACAAAAGTACACTGATGATCTAGTAAAGGTCATGAAGGAAGAATTTGAAATGTCCATGGTTGGCCAACTGACTTATTTCCTAGGGCTGCAAGTTAAACAAAGTTTTGAAGGGTACTTTATCTCACAGGAAAAGTACGCCAAGAATCTGGTCAAGAAGTTTGATCTGGAATCGTGTAAACCATCCAGGACACCTATTTCTACCTCCACGAAAGTATCAAAAGATGACACTGGTGCATCGGTGGATAACACAGTCTACCGAAGTCTGATAGGAAGTCTGTTGTACTTAACCGCTAGTCTGCCAGACATAATGTTCAGTGTTGGAATATGTGCAAGGTATCAATATGATCCAAAAGAATCACACCTGATAGCTGCTAAACAAATTTTGAAATATATAAAAGTAACAATTCAATATGGGCTATGGTACTCCCAGGACAGTGAACTTAGTCTGGTTGCATACTGTGATGCTGATTGGGCAGGAAATATTGATGACAGAAAGAGTAATTCGGGTGGATGCTTCTTTGTTGGTAAGAACTTGGTATCGTGGCTGAGCAAGAAACAGAATTCAATTTCCTTAAGTACTACAGATGCAGAATATATAGCCGCTGGCGGATGTTGCACTCAGTTGGTTTGGATGAAACAGATGCTTCTGGACTATGGGCTTACTCAAAGAATTATGACACTCTACTGTGATAACGTCAGTGCAATCAATATCTCGAAGAATCTAGTTCAACATTCTAGAACGAACCATATTGATATAAGGCATCACTACATCAGAGACTTGGTAGAGTCCAAGGAGATAGAGTTGGAATACATTCAAACTGATAAGCAATTGGCTAACATTCTGACTAAGCCCCTGGATGCAAATCGATTTTAGATTCACATATCCGCTCTGGGAATCTGCAGGATTGATTAATAAGGCAGTAAGTTACACAGAAGGAGAGTATGTGGTGTTATTTTTATGGGTCAAATTTCAACCTTTGACTTCCTTTTAAAACTCCCTTCTGTTTTGTTAAGAGAATATCTTAACCTAAGTTACCATAAAGTAATTACCCTTTTTCGAATTTCAAATCTGCAACTCTTCTGTTTCATTCCCAAAAAGGAGGTATACCGTTGCGTCAATCACATCAACTCTGCATATAATCTGACAAGCCGCATTGAATAGGGTTCTTATCCCGTGGGATTATATATGTGTATCGGGTCAAGCTTGAAAGGAAGAAGAGTTCAACATATCTATACTCACTGATTTCTCTATGCTCTTCTACCTAGGGTTTACCTTCTTGCATACCCAAATTACTTATTAATAGCGGACGCTGTTCGAAATATCATCATCAAGCTTGGGAGAAAGGTTCATTCACCAGAAACAGCCACTAAGCATGTGAAAACACTGCTCCAGTTAGCTATGAAGAAGAAGTTGAAGCTTGATCCTATTTTACGGGATGAAATCATGGTCATGGTGCTTTCCGATTATCCGGAGTTTTACGCAGATTGGTCCGAGGAAGATACCAGTGAGCTCTTGTTGCTGGCCTCCAAAGCGAGTGATGAGGTTAGCCCAGCTTCAATTCCAGAGCCCGCAAATGGGAATCGTGCCGGGGCATTCCTCCAATTCTTTGCACAAAGGGCTCTTGAATTCGACGAGGTCTCCCGTCGTCGAGCAGCACCTCAACCCCTCTATCTACAAGCTACCCAGGACAAAACCAAACACCGGTTAGAGATTCTTCGTAACAGGTCAAACACTTCTAAATCTCCTATCAAAATCTCTCCTGATAAGCCTGATGATTTAGTCTCTGCTGCTATTCCGACCACTGTGCCTATTATTAAAACTGATTCTGTGAAAGCTTTATTATCTGTGAGATCCTCTGTGTCTGATGATCCCCCCTGTATCCCCTCTGAAAAATCAGATCCTCTGAAAAATGTTGTTGATGAAGCTTCTGATGAGAAAGATAAATCCTCCGATTTGGCCAACAATCTTAGTTTGGTTGTTTACTCTGCAGAAAAAGTTGCTCTGCCCTCTATTGAAATTGCTGTGTCTCCAAGAGAAGTCGGTCCGTCTGAGAATCCCTCCAGTTTGCCCGCTGAAATTGAGGCTGCCAGTATCTCTAGTCCCCATGCTTCTGATCAAATAGATGGGGTACCAGTCTACACTTCTTCAACGTTGGCTGAGAGCCTTAAACATGTCCGGCACTTTGCAGGTTTACCCGTTGCTTCTATTCCATAACCATATCGTGTGATTCATCCTACTGAGTCCTCTAGTGAAGATGAGAAGATTCTTGCTGAAGTATATGGCTCACAAGCCCATGTGTCTAAACCTCCTTCGGTTGAGGCTACTGTGCATCCTGATTCAACCACCTTCAAGATTCAAAAAGTTACCAGTCTTCTTGGAGGTTCGTCTGCCCAAGTTTCTGAGACAAGTCACTCTGTGTCTCCAATCCCTTCTGCTCATTCCCCATCTAAAGAGATGAGAAAATCCAAACGGAAGAGTGTCCCTGTGAAAGTGGTTGTGGAATCTGGTGATGACAATCTTGATGTGCCTCAACCTGAGAAGAAGAGAAAGTCTGATGAGTCTATCTATACTTAAACTAATCCTCCTGTTCAACAAGTGTTCAAAACCTTGCGGTCATCTGTCAAGCAAAAAGCTCCTGCTGTGGTTCCCACATCTTCTACCCGGAAGGGGAAACCAAATACTCGCTCCAGAGGACGAAGTATTACGCCTGAGGTTTAACCTACTGATGTGAATCCTGATACATCTATCTATAGACCTCAGTTTGTCTCCTCTACTACTCAGGGAAAATGGTCCACAATGATCCGGAGAGATCTTATTGTTCAGCGGTCTGTTGATGAACACCAGTTAAACTCTATTTGCGACATCTTGCCCTTGCTGAGTGAAGTGGGCCTGTTGAGGACTGTCTCCTCCATTTGTCCTTATTCGAAGCTTCTGACCTACGAGTTCTACTGTAACCTTAATGAGGAGATTGACAATTTGACCGGGATGATACCAATGCAAATCTTCTTTCGAGGTAATTGGTATGTCTTCGACCTTGACATGATAAATGAGTATTAGGGTTTGAAAGGAGTGCACGAAGAAGAAATCAAGGACTGGGATTTAGTGGCAAATACCCTCACAGGTGGACAAACTGATACATGGCGTACTGGTGAAAAAGATTATCTACCTAGCTCATAGCTCACCTCCAAATATGTCATCTTGCACCGTCTTGCTCTTCACAACTGGCTTCCATCGGCTCATTTTCATACGGTCGGCAAGCAATTGGCAGCTCTCTTGTTTCGGATTGGAACAAAAATGTCTATTGATTTGGGGTCCTGGATCTATTATCATATCTTCACTTTGATCCACCCTCGAGAGCAGAAGGTACAGTTGCCTTTCCATAATATGATATTTGGAGTTCTAACAACGCAGGGCCTTGAGCCAATGCCGAGTGAGGTGGAGATTCTTTTAGAACAGCGCACCCACATTGATGTCACAGACTGGAGCACTAGCTAGGCACACGAAACACTTGTTAGAATGGAAAATGTTGTGGCTGATGATGATAATGGCCAAACGTGGTTAGAAGAATATATGAGAGGGTATAGCTTGATTGCACGTCGTGTCATTACCAACCCATTCCGACTCTTCGTTATACTATTGATCCTAGTCTTCTGACTGGAGGTCACATCCGAGATGTTACGCCAGAGATTGCTCCTTCCATGACTGATGCTGATACAATGGCTGATGATTCGCCACAGCAAATCTACAAGTGTTCAAGCAGGTGAACTTATTTACTCAAGGAAGATTGAATTTGTAATTATCAATACCTTCCTTTAAGATCATTTTACTTTAGTTCACTCACATTATTACTTTTAGTCTTGCATTTTAGAAAGTATAGTATCCTACCATTTTAGAAAGTGTAGTATCCTCTGTTTTTCTTTTTTACAATAGTGGAAAGCAATTAATCTAATGTGTTATATATTAGACTTCTTTGAATGTATAACGATATATAACTATATATATATATATATATATATATATATATATATATATATATATATATATATATATATATATATATATATATATATGATCTTTTATATATATGCTTGTGATCAAAATATGCATGTTATTTATGATTGAATTTTGTTTGGGTGCCGTTCAACTAGTGGGTACAGTGGGCATTGCCAATGTGTTTTGAGAACTTTAATTTGTTTATCTTATTTGGATGAGAATCGAAAAGAAATGTATGAAATTTTTTTGAGGAGAAAATGGGATTAGGAATTGGGATAAAACAACCCAATCCTATGTTTTAGTGAAGATTCTTCCATTCAAAAATTGAGAAGAAAGTCAGGGAAAATTGATGATGAATAGTATGAGAATACATAAGGATAAAACAAGTTATCATTTTTTTTTTTTTTTTTTGGCTTTGTAGAACATGGCACAACTTGAACTAGGTCCTATTTGCAATTCCTTTCTTTCCCAGCAACAACCTCATAGATCTACTTGAGTTTGGAAAGGATCTCATCGAATAAATAAATCCTTGAAGTGTTGTAGATATGATAGTTCATTTTGGAATGCAAAAAAATAGAATTTGATGCATGATAGGGTTAAGGCTTACATTCGACTGGCAGACTTTGATGGGTTGTTAAGACTGGAAAGGATACATTTTGATTGGTCTTTGATCACTGCATTGGTGGAAAGATGGCGCCCAGAAACGAACTCATTGTTTCCAACTTCCATTTGGGGAATTGAAGTCACCATCACATTGCAAGATGTGGAGATTCTTTTAGGACTGCGCACCCGCATTGATGTCACAGACTAGAGCACTAGCTAGGCACATGAAATACTTGTTAGAATGGAAAATGTTGTGGCTGATGATGATAATGGCCAAACGTGGTTAGAAGTATATATGAGATGGTATAGCTTGATTGCACGTCGTGTCATTACCAACACAGTCCTCCGTCCTGTAAATGGATTCATGCCTATAGTGTCAAAGCTAGAACACTTGGTAAGTTAGATAAAATAGAATTGAAGTTGTTTTAGTGCAAGGATGGTGCAGTGTTTGTGCATCATACTGAAGGAAATAGTTGTCTGGTAGGAAAGGTAATGTATAAGTATGGACAAAAAGGCATATATACTCATGTTAGTGAGGAAGTTTGAGTTAGTAATAAATATTGAGACCATATCTTCTTGTTTTGCTGATAAGGAGATACAAAAAAGGTAGAGAATGATTTCATCTTTGGTTGAACAAATGGTGAAAATACTGGAGAAAAAGAATTATTATTTTTACCGGAATTAATGGCACTTGAATAGGCGAAAATGCGTGCAGGCTATATGGGAGAATTATATATGCATGTTCACTTAAAACTTCAGTATCATTATATATCACATACTAGTCTGATCTGCTCTGCTCAATATTTTTAATTTTTAGTGTACAATCAATCTGCTCACCTTCATATTAAATACAATCAATAAATTTTTTCAAGCAAATTATTGATATTATATATAGATTACAAAATCAACATAAGACTTCTATCAACCACATGGTGGGATTGCTAATCAATAACAAAGAAAAAAACAGAGATAATTGGAGCAACTTAATCTGAACTGAAACAAAAATTTGAACCCTTACTGCTTCCATTTGCGCTAGTCTAATAGTCTCAGTTCAACAGCAAAAACTGCAAACTGTCCCACATCGGGAAACTAAGAATCTGGAAACAAAAATATAAGGTTCCATTTCTGAGACATAATCATGACCTTACTTGAACAGGATCTGTTCTATATGATCGTACCTCATTATCCTTGAGTTCTAAAGAGACAGGAAACCTAGCTTGGTGGATGGGCTAAGTGGCTATAGCGTGAGTAACACTACTGTTGTAACATCCCGTGTTACGACCCATAAACCAATTAATTAATTACCCAGAAAGAAAGATTAAAATCTCATTAATTAGGAAAGGCCCACCATAAGCCCTATGAGAAATAGAAGTAGCCAATTATATAAATAGGGACATAGAATTCCCTTAGGAGAAATCTTAAAGAAAGACCCTTCCTAGCCAAGGAAATTAATAGAAAGACCCTTCCTAGCCAAGGAAATTAATTAAGGCTAAGAGGTAACCCATGTATCAACAAAACCTATTTTCTTCGCTGGAAATTAATAGAAAGACCCTTCCTAGCCAAGGAAATTAATTAAGGCTAAGAGGTAACCCATGTCTCAACAAAACCTATTTTCTTCGCTATAATCTCCTTCCTTGGCCTCCTTCTATATGCGTGTGTCTTGATTAATTCCTCAATGTTAACTGTGACATATTCTTGATGATTGATAAGATGATTTGTGTGTATACTTGATAAACTTGATGATCTTGATGATGAAAAGAGGTTCTTGATGTTGATGTAATGATTCTTGACAAATCTGGATATTTCTTGATATTAAAGATAAAATTTTGATTTTGATGATTTGGGAGGGATTAGAGCCCTAGGATGAATTGGGAATTTGTGTTGTAATGTTCTTGATTTATATTTGGGTGGGAGTTCACATGTTCGGGTGCTATTTATATATAGAAGTCGCGATGGGATGAGTTATATGTGATTCTTGCTTTTGATCCGTTAATTGACTACGTGGTGTCGTTAATTGTGTTTAAAAGTGTCTAAGCATGGTTTCGGGTTCCACAAAGGATCCCGGGATGAATTATTGATGAATGAGTCAGTGGGGGGTAAGTGGGGATAGGGGTACCCGCCACCTACCGCCTGCCTGAAGATCACCACCGGGCAGTGGGCAGGCGCCGGGCAGGCGTCCGCAAGCCGGCAACCCGCTGCCGGGCATTGATCTTCGGCGGGCAGCCGACGGGTGATCCCTCACCCACCGACTACCCGCTGGTTCGTGACCCCTCCCGAGTCCCTAGCTTCCCCGTTTGATGTCCGCAATTCCCCGTGGCGTCCCAACGGACCCCGTTTGTCGTACCTGAGTCTAGTTTGATGTTTCGGGTACCGTTCGTAGGATAAGTTAATCTTAGGAATTGCATGTTAGCTGAATTGGTAACCCGTTGACCTTGGTGGAAGTGGTATGAACCCCTTAGGACTATTCTTAGTATGGTTCATGATCACACGTAAGCTTATTTATATGTCTCCCCTTCCCAATGTGCTATTATGTGTTATGATGTGTTATGTGATGCATGACTCCCCAATTTGGTTGCGATCAAATTGGCTATACGGGGAGTTGGATAGGTTGAGAACCATACTAACTGTTAACCAGGCCGGTTGCGATCGGTCAGGTATATAAATATTATATAGGGCTGCGGTCCACTGTTTGGCTACTTATGAGCTGCGGTTCATTCTCCTGGCTGCGGTCAGTGATTCACTTCTTGGGCTGCGGTCCACATGGGCCTCGGTGCTATGACCCACCGGACCTGAACGCGCCAGGACGGTGTGTAGGGCCAATAAGCCGAGGAACGCTGTTGTAACACCCCAGATTTTCAGGATATTTAAAACTTATAAATTAAGGGTGAAATCTCATTAAATCCCAAACAGAGTACGAGTGTACGGGGTGCTATGCCACACCTGAGCTAGAGAACTCAGGTGCACAGGCTAACTAACTAATGTCTCAAAGATATGAATGCATGAACATGGCACGCAGGCCAAAAGGGAAACTATCTATTTCTATAATCCAAGCTCTAGCGCACTCCAGTGACTTAATCTTCTGTGCCTGAAAGCCAAATATATCTGTTCAGCGAGAGATGCTGGTAACCCACTCCAACGCGTTGAAATACATTACATATATATATATATATATATATATATATATATATATATATATATATATATATAGATATATGAACAGTCATTTCGAAGCATGAAGATATATCCTACGAGACTCTAGCTTTTAAAACCGGGAATGACTCGACAGATAAGGCTAGACACAAGCAACAGTTCTGACCAGCTTATATGATCCACAACAGGCAAGACAGATAAAGATAGGCACAATTAATAATCACAACCCAACATAAACAATCCCCAGCATAAACCCCTTAGTCACATCCCCCAATATATTCATAAACATAACTCCTCCATATCTCATCACATAACACACTTTGTTGGCGCCACAGGACCAATCGCATGCCCATACATGAGGGTCAGCGCATATAGCCCTGACACGGCCCCGCAGCACCCTGCCCCGTCTCACATTACGGAGGAGCCGATCGCAACCGACTGATGGACCTTTGTCCTACATAATATTTATATACTTGACCGGTCTTTACCAGCCTGGTTAACAGTTGGGATGGTTCTCAGCCCATTCAACTGCCCGTATAGTGGACCTTTGTCCTATATAATATTTATATACCTGACCGGTCTCTACCAGCCTGGTTAACAGCCGGTATGGTTCTCAGCCCACCCGACTGCCCGTATAGCCCGGTTGATCTTAACCAACTCGGGGTTACATGCACACATAACATATAGCAAGTACATGCAACCCACAATAACACATTGGGAAGGGGGAGAAAACGTATAACAAAACCTATGCGTGATCCATCACATACTAAGAATAGTCTTAAGGGGTTCATACTGCTTCTACCTAGGTCAACGGGATACCAATTCAACTAACATGCAATATAATAGACTCATAAACCTACGAACGGTAACCGAAATATCAAACTAGACAAAGGCACGATTAACGGAGTCCGTTGGGACACCACGGGGGACGGGGAAACATCAAACGGGGAAGCCGAGATCCCGAGGGGGATGATTTTCCAGCGGGTAGCCGGTTAGTGGGGGGCCACCCGCCGGCTGCCCGCTGCCGGAGATGTGTTTTCCGGCCGTGGGTAGGTGGCGGGTCCCCTACCCCCCACTGAATCTTATCACACAATTTCGCCCCGGGAACCATTGTGGAACCCGAAACCATGCTTAGACACTTTACAACGCAATTAACGACAACACGTAGACAATTAACGGATCAAATACGAGGAACGAACGACACATAACCTATCATGCTTTTCTAAACATAATCAACACCCAAACATGCGATTACCCCACCCGATAACCCAAGAATAACATCATACGATACAACCTAGGGTTCTAATCACTTTTATATCAACAAGAATACGATTCGCCTTCTATTTGCAAGATTCGGTAATAACAACACATAAGCATCAAGGGCATCATACAATTATCAAGAACAACACATAATCATCAAGAACTCCATATAATCATCAAGAACATCATAATTATCAAGAATCTCCCAATATCAAGAATATCAAGATCCCTCATGGGATCATCACATCAATCATCAATAATAATCATCACAATTCATTAATACACAATAATATGGGGAAACCCTAAGGGGGAATCATAACTATGAAAATAGGTTTTGTTGAGACATGGGTTACCTCTTAGCCATTATTTAATTCCTTGGCTATGAAGGGTCTTTCTTTAAGCTTTCTTGCTTTCTTGATTTCTTCTAGGGGATTCTTGGAGCTCTTTGGGGTGGTGGGCATTTATTGTGGTGGGGGTTTCTAGGTGCCTCTTAAGTCCCCTATTTATATATTTAGGAGTCCTAGTTAGGAACTAATATTATGGGCTTGCTAATTCTATTTCTTTTGGGACTAGGGATTGGGTTTAGGGATAAGGGCCCGTGGACTATGGTGGGCCCCCTAATTAATTATTGTGATTTAATTCTTTCTTTTGGGTAATTGATTAAATGATTTAATTGATCTTAGGGGTCGTAACACGGATGCCTATATATACCTGACCGGTCTTTACTAGCCTGGTTAACAGTTGAGATGGTTCTCAGCCCATTCAACTGCTCGTATAGTGGACCTTTGTCCTATATAATATTTATATACCTGACCGGTCTCTACCAGCCTGGTTAACAGCCGGTATGGTTCTCAGCCCACCCGACTGCCCGTATAGTGGAACTTAGTCCTATATAATATTTATATACCTGACCGGTCTCTACCAGCCTGGTTAACAGCCGGTATGGTTCTCAGCCCACCCGACTGCCCGTATAGCCCGATTGATCTTAACCAACTCGGGGTTACATGCACACATAACACATAGCAAGTACATGCAACCCACATTAACACATTGGGGAGGGGGAGAAAACGTATAACAAAACCTATGCGTGATCCATCACAAACTAAGAATAGTCCTAAGGGGTTCATACTGCTTCTACCTAGGTCAACGGGATACCAATTCAACTAGCTTGCAATATAATAGACTCATAAACCTACGAACGGTACCCGAAATATCAAACTAGACAAAGGCACGATTAACGGAGTCAGTTGGGACACCACGGGGGACGGGGAAACATCAAACGGGGAAGCCGAGATCCTGAGGGGGATGATTTTCCAGCGGGTAGCCGGTGGGTGGGGGGCCACCCGCCGGCTGCCCGCCGGGCATTACTGTTCCGGGCAGCGGGTCGCCGGCGGGCAGCTGCCCGCCGGCCGGCCGGCCGCTGCCGGAGATGTGTTTTCCGGCCGTGGGTAGGTGGCGGGTCCCCTACCCCCCACCTACCCCCCACTGACTCTTATCACACAATTTCGCCCAGGGAACCATTGTGGAACCCGAAACCATGCTTAGACACTTTACAACGCAATTAACGGCAACACGTAGACAATTAACTGATGAAATACGAGGAACGAATGGCACATAACCTATCATGCTTTTCTAAACATAATCAACACCCAAACATGCGATTACCCCTCCCGATAACCCAAGAATAACATCATACGATACAACCTAGGGTTCTAATCACTTTTATATCAACAAGAATACGATTCGCCTTCTAATTGCAAGATTCGGTAAGAATAACACATAAGCATCAAGGGCATCATACAATTATCAAGAACAACACATAATCATCAAGAACTCCATATAATCATCAAGAACATCATAATTATAAAGAATCTCCCAATATCAAGATTATCAAGATCCCTCATGGGATCATCACATCAATCATCAATAATAATCATCACAAGTCATTAATACACAATAATATGGGGAAACCCTAAGGGGGAATCATAACTATGAAAATAGGTTTTGTTGAGACATGGGTTACCTCTCAGCCTTTATTTAATTCCTTGGCTATGAAGGGTCTTTCTTTAAGCTTTCTTGCTTTCTTGATTTCTTCTAGGGGATTCTTGGAGCTCTTTGGGGTGGTGGGCATTTATTGTGGTGGGGGGTTTCTAGGTGCCTCTTAAGTCCCCTATTTATATATTTAGGAGTCCTAGTTAGGAACTAATATTATGGGCTTGCTAATTCTATTTCTTTTGGGACTAGGGATTGGGTTTAGGGATAAGGGCCCGTGGACTATGGTGGGCCCCCTAATTAATTATTGTGATTTAATTCTTTCTTTTGGGTAATTGATTAAATGATTTAATTGATCTTAGGGGTCGTAACACGGGGTGTTACACTCTCCCCCCCTTATGAGGGGCTTCGTCCCCGAAGCCCGGTGTGATAATCCACTCTTTCACCCCCAGGCATCCCGCATTTTGGCCTCCTGGTTAGGAATGTGGCCCCACGTTTTGCCTTAGCTGGGGTAGGCTGGATTTCTGGTGGTGTTGCGATAGAAAGGGTTTAAGGCCTACCTCGGTCCCCTGCTCCTGAGCTGGGTGCCCCGCGAGTGCCCAAGGTGGCCCCGATTGCCGCCACCCTTTGATCTAGTGCGCGTGTCGTACGGATAAGGGATGAGAATCCTTCCTCCATGATTTGGTTTTGTCGGTTGAGCTACGCGAGTATGCGTTCATGGATTGAGTCCTCGTCTTGCCCCCTTGGATTTCCTCCTGATTGTGGTTGCACTGTTGGGTTGGGTTCGTCTTCCTCCTCCTGGTCCTCATGTCCCTCCAAACCTCCGCAGTCTTGCATGGCTCGTTTGAGCTTTTTGTTGGAGATGTCCAGTCGGTCGACCAATTCCCTTCGCTCTTCCTCGGGTTTTTGGCAAATTTCTTCGAGGGTGAGGTAATGTCCCCCTTCGGTGTAGTAGATGTCGTTGCGGCGGAGGTTCTGGGCGTTAAAAACCATGCCATTTGCGGTCTTGACCTCGGTGTGGCTTAGGTCTACCCCCTTTTTCTCCATGATCCAACTTAGGATCATCCCGTAGGGTAGGCTAAGCCGGTTGTTTGACTTGCGGAATTCCATGTGTTTTAACATGAGTGCCGGCAGGTTGAACTTGATTTTATGTTTCAGGAGGTAAGCAAAGGTGCACTCCAAGCTTCCCACATCCTTGCTTTTGTTATTGGTGGGCAAGAGGCTATCGGTTACAATCATAACCAATATCTTTTGCTCCGCCGATAGCCACTTTCGGTTTGGTCGAGTGGCCGAGGTGAACCCGTCCTCCTTCCCGAGTAGGTACCCGAGGTAGTCCTTGTATCCCGTAGTTTGGGTATCAATCCACCCCTTTCGGTCATAGTTAGACACACCCGTGGTGGTCAATTTCAAGAGCTTGGCCAAACGGCCTTCGGAAAGCACAATTTCCTTGCCACGGACCTTGGTGGTGATTTCTACCTTGTCACCCCGTTTGGTGGCTACAAGGTGTTGATAGAACTCCTTCACCAATTCGGGGTACGTATCCCCTTTGATGGTGAGATACGTATCTAAAAGCCCTTGATGTTTGAGCATATCAACCAATTCCGGAGAGAATTGGTCGGGTTCAAGTGCTTTACCTCCGATCACGGTGTAATCTGCGTTGCTCCACTCCGGGGTGCGGGTTCCGAGGGGTTTCTTTGGCATCGTGGTGCTTCGGTTGATGGCGACGTTTTCCGGTGATTTTCCGGCGAGGCGGCGGCGGGGCTCCGGGGTGTTTTTCCGGCGAGGTGAACTGCGCTCCGGTGCGTTTTTCCGGCGAGCTTCTGGGCGGCGTGGTTTCTTGTTTTCGAGGGGGACGACGGCGAGGTGGAGGTTCGGCGTTGGTGCGGTGGGGGTGAGATGGCGGGGTGGCGTCGTTCGGGTGGAGGAGCAGCGGGTCGCCGCTGGGGAGCCTCCAGGTGGCGGGTTGTGGCCGGCTGGGACGGCGGCGCGGCGGTGTGACGTTGGCGGATGGTGTTCGGCCGGCGGCGGCGGTCGATCGGTGGTGACGATGGGTGGTTTTTGGTTTCTTTGGGGTGGGGCGGTGAGGTGTGTGAGAAGGAGAAGGGGAAGAGTGGGGAAGAAGAAGAAGGGTTTTTGATTTGGGGGTTTTGTGGGTCTTAGGGATTTGGAGGGGTTTAACAAGGGAGTATTCCCTTGAGGTTTCAAGAAACACTTATGGCTTAGTGGTTAGGGGCTTGGACTTGTAAATAGGAGGTCTAGAGTTCAGTTCTCATTGGCAACCCCAGCGGCGACCCGCTACTCCTCCACCCGAACAACGCCACCTCGCCATCTCACCCCCACCGCACCAATGCCGAACCTCCACCTCGTCGCCGTCCCCTCGAAAACAAGAAACCACGCCGTTCACCTCGCCGGAAAATCACCGGAAAACGTCGCCATCAACCGAAGCTCCACGATGCCAAAGAAACCCCTCGGAACCCGCACCCCGGAGTGGAGCAACGCCGATTACACCGTGATCGGAGGTAAAGCACTTGAACCCGACCAATTCTCTCCGGAATTAGTTGATATGCTCAAACATCAAGGGCTTTTAGATACGTATCTCACCATCAAAGGGGATACGTACCCCGAATTGGTGAAGGAGTTCTATCAACACCTTGTAGCCACCAAACGGGGTGACAAGGTAGAAATCACCACCAAGGTCCATGGCAAGGAAATTGTGCTTTCCGAAGGCCGTTTGGCCAAGCTCTTGAAATTGACCACCACGGGTGTGTCTAACTATGACCGAAAGGGGTGGATTGATACCCAAACTATGGGATACAAGGACTACCTCGGGTACCTACTCGGGAAGGAGGACGGGTTCACCTCGGCCACTCGACCAAACCGAAAGTGGCTATCGACGGAGCAAAAGATATTGGTTATGATTGTAACCGATAGCCTCTTGCCCACCAATAACAAAAGCAAGGATGTGGGAAGCTTGGAGTGCACCTTTGCTTACCTCCTGAAACATAAAATCAAGTTCAACCTGCCGGCACTCATGTTAAAACACATGGAATTCTGCAAGTCAAACAACCGGCTTAGCCTACCCTACGGGATGATCCTAAGTTGGATCATGGAGAAAAAGGGGGTAGACCTAAGCCACACCGAGGTCAAGACCGCAAATGGCACGGTTTTTAACGCCCAGAACCTCCGCCGCAACGATATTTACTACACCGAAGGGGGACATTACCTCACCCTCGAAGAAATTTGCCAAAAACCCGAGGAAGAGCGAAGGGAATTGGTCGACCGACTGGACATCTCCAACAAAAAGCTCAAATGAGCCATGCAAGACTGCGGAGGTTTGGAGGGACATGAGGACCAGGAGGAGGAAGACGAACCCAACCCAACAGTGCAACCACAATCAGGAGGAAATCCAAGGGGGCAAGACGAGGACTCAATCCATGAACGCATACTCGCGCAGCTCAACCGACAAAACCAAATCATGGAGGAAGGATTCTCATCCCTGATCCGTACGACACGCGCACTAGATCAAAGGGTGGCGGCAATCAAGGCCACCTTGCGCACTCGCGGGGCACCCAGCTCAGGAGCAGGAGACCGAGGTAGGCCTTAAACCCTTTCTATCGCAACACCACCAGAAATCCAGCCTACCCCAGCTAAGGCAAAACGTGGGGCCACATTCCTAACCAGGAGGCCAAAATGCGGGATGCCTGGGGGTGAAAGAGTGGATTATCACACCGGGCTTCAGGGACGAAGCCCCTCATAAGGGGGGGGGGAGAGTGTAACACCCCGTGTTACGACCCCTAAGATCAATTAAATCATTTAATCAATTACCCAAAAGAAAGAATTAAATCACAATAATTAATTAGGGGGCCCACCATAGTCCACGGGCCCTTATCCCTAAACCCAATCCCTAGTCCCAAAAGAAATATAATTAGCAAGCCCATAATATTAGTTCCTAACTAGGACTCCTAAATATATAAATAGGGGACTTAAGAGGCACCTAGAAACCCCCCACCACAATAAACGCCGACCACCCAAAGAGCTCCAAGAATCCCCTAGAAGAAATCAAGAAAGCAAGAAAGCTTAAAGAAAGACCCTTCATAGCCAAGGAATTAAATAAAGGCTGAGAGGTAACCCATGTCTCAACAAAACCTATTTTCATAGTTATGATTCCCCCTTAGGGATTTCCCATATTATTGTGTATTAATGACTTGTGATGATTATTATTGATGATTGATGTGATGATCCCATGAGGGATCTTGATAATCTTGATATTGGGAGATTCTTGATAATTATGATGTTCTTGATGATTATATGGAGTTCTTGATGATTATGTGTTGTTCTTGATAATTGTATGATGCCCTTGGTGTTTATGTGTTATTCTTACTGAATCTTGCAATTAGAAGGCGAATCGTATTCTTGTTGATATAAAAGTGATTAGAACCCTAGGTTGTATCGTATGATGTTATTCTTGGGTTATCGGGAGGGGTAATCGCATGTTTGGGTGTTGATTATGTTTAGAAAAGCATGATAGGTTATGTGCCGTTCGTTCCTCGTATTTGATCCGTTAATTGTCTACGTGTTGCCGTTAATTGCGTTGTAAAGTGTCTAAGCATGGTTTCGGGTTCCACAATGGTTCCCGTGGCGAAATTGTGTGATAAGAGTCAGTGGGGGGTAGGGGACCCGCCACCTACCCACGGCCGGAAAACACATCTCCGGCAGCGGGCGGCCGGCGGGCGGGCAGCTGCCCGCCGGCGACCCGCTGCCCGGAACAGTAATGCCCGGCGGGCAGCCGGTGGGTGGCCCCCCACCCACCGGCTACCCGCTGGAAAATCATCCCCCTCGGGATCTCGGCTTCCCCGTTTGATGTTTCCCCGTCCCCCGTGGTGTCCCAACGGACTCCGTTAATCGTGCCTTTGTCTAGTTTGATATTTCGGGTACCGTTCGTAGGTTTATGAGTTTATTATATTGCATGCTAGTCGAATTGGTATCCCGTTGACCTAGGTAGAAGCAGTATGAACCCCTTAAGACTATTCTTAGTATGTGATGGATCACGCATAGGTTTTGTTATACGTTTTCTCCCCCTTCCCAATGTGTTATTGTGGGTTGCATGTACTTGCTATGTGTTATGTGTGCATGTAACCCCGAGTTGGTTAAGATCAACCGGGCTATACGGGCAGTCGGGTGGGCTGAGAACCATACCGGGTTTAACCAGGCTGGTAGAGACCGGTCAGGTATATAAATATTATATAGGACTAAGTTCCACTATACGGGCAGTCGGGTGGGCTGAGAACCATACCGGCTGTTAACCAGGCTGGTAGAGACCGGTCAGGTATATAAATATTATATAGGACAAAGGTCCACTATACGGGCAGTTGAAAGGGCTGAGAACCATCCCAACTGTTAACCAGGCTGGTAAAGACCGGTCAGATATATAAATATTATGTAGGACAAAGGTCCATCAGTCGGTTGCGATCGGCTCCTCCGTAATGTGAGACGGGGCAGGGTGCTGCGAGGCCGTGTCAGGGCTATATGCGCTGACCCTCATGTATGGGCATGCGATTGGTCCTGTGGCGCCAACAAAGTGTGTTATGTGATGAGATATGGAGGAGTTGAGTTTATGAGTATATTGGGGGATGTGACTAAGGGGTTTATGCTGGGGATTGTTTATGTTGGGTTGTGATCATTAATTGTGCTTATCTTTATCTGTCTTGCCTGTTGTGGATCATATACGCTGGTTATAACTGTTGCTTGTGTCTAGCCTTATCTGTCGAGTCATTCCCGGTTTTAAAAGCTAGAGTCTCGTAGGATATATCTTCATGCTTTGAAATGACTGTTCGTATATCTATATATATATCTCTATATGTAATGTATTTCAACGCGTTGGAGTGGGTTACCAGCATCTCTCGCTGAACAGATATATTTGGCTTTCAGGCACAGAAGATTAAGTCACTAGAGTGCGCTAGAGCTTGGATTATAGAAATAGATTGTTTCCCTTTCGGCCTGCGTGCCATGTTCATGCATTCACATCTTTGAGACATTAGTTAGCTAGCCTGTGCACCTTAGTTCTCTAGCTCAGGTGTGGCATAGCACCCGGTATACTCGTACTCTGTTTGGGATTTAATGAGATTTCACCATTAATTTATAAGTTTTAAATATCCTGAAAATCTGGGGTATTACAGTTGGTATCAAAGTAAAATTGACCCTAGGATAAGACTCTTAAGATCAGACCTTAGGACATTAAGCTTAAACACTAGGTAGTTAGGAACATAGGATTTAGGAATCTTAGGACGCGCGGTGAGATTGTGAAACCTACACATAACCTCTCCTCACTTTATCCCTCTCTAACTTAAAGAAACCCCCCCCCCCCCCCCCTTCGCTTATTGCGTCAAGGTAAGGACGCAAAATAACATCGACCTATGAACTCCAGGATGGCACCGAGAAGAAGACAGGTAGGAACACCGAAACTCCCTACCGAGGAATTTCTGACTCAGAATCTACAACGCCTGGCCCAAATTGCCCAGGCACTAAGTACTACCGCTCCCCAGCCTTTACCAAACGAGAACTTGGAGATCCACCAACAAATCTCGACGCACCAACCACCCACCCTCTCAGGAAACGAAGATCCCACGACCCTTGAGGAGTGGATCGGGACTTTCGACAAGATATTCAGGGCAACTAAATGCCCCGATGAACACCAAGTAAAAATGGCCTCCTTCTACTTCAGACACGAGGCCGACACCTGGTGGGCTCACGAAGGACCCACCTGCGAACAAGACCCCGGATTCAACTGGGAAACCCTAAAAGCGCGGCTACGAGAACAATTCTATCCCAACCACCTAAGAGCCACCATATACGAAGAATTCCTCCACCTAAGACAAGGTGCAACCTCGATCACGGAATACTACCAACAATTCCGCCAACTGGCTCGCCTCATCCCCGAGCTAGTACCCACCGAGAGGATCAGGATCGAAAGGTTTATAACAGGCCTTGACCCCGAATATCAAAAAGACCTGGCCACACAAGAGCCAGGAACCCTCAGAGAAGCCTATGCCAAAGCATCCCAACTACAACAAGTGCCAAACCAACCCCGGGAAACACGCCTGGGAAACAAAAGGAAATCAGAAGAAAATCACATGAACCCCAACCGCGGCCTTAAAAGCCCCAGGGCCGCCTCGCCCCGCCAAGTCACAACACCAACCGCTCAAGGAAGAATCCTTACTCTAAGCAAAGCCAAAATTGGGGATAGCAACACAGTCTCCGGAACCTTCCTAGTACACGCCACCCCCACCACATTAATGCCCCACCACCCAAAGAGCTCCAAGAATCCCCTTAAAAGAAATCAAGAAAGCAAGAAAGCTTAAAGAAAGACCCTTCATAGCCAAGGAATTAATTAAGGCTAAGAGGTAACCCATGTCTCAACAAAACCTATTTTCATAGTTATGATTCCCCCTTAGGGTTTCCCCATATTATTGTGTATTAATGACTTGTGATGATTATTATTGATGATTGATGTGATGATCCCATGAGGGATCTTGATAATCTTGATATTGGGAGATTCTTGATAATTATGATGTTCTTGATGATTATATGGAGTTCTTGATGATTATGTGTTGTTCCTGATAATTGAATGATGCCCTTGATGCTTATGTGTTTGTAACACCCCGTGTTACGGCCTTCAATCCCGGATTAATTATTAAATTAATCCCGTTAATAATAATTAAATATGATTTAATTCGGTTAGGATTCCTTTAATTAATTAATAAAGGTCCACCATGAACCGTGGATCCTTGCCTAAATTAGAGTCCTAAGCCTATTAGGAATAAAGAAAGTAAACCCTTTACTATTCAGATTCTAATTAGGAATCCTAGACCTAGTTATTTATTAGGAATAAAGGAAGTAGGTCTTTTACTATTCAGACTACGATTAGGATTCCCTTTAATTAATTAATATGGTCCACTATGGACCATGGACCCTTATCCCTAAACCCAATCCTTAGTTCCAAAAGGAATAGAATTAGCAAGCCTATAATATTAGTTCCTAACCAGGACTCCTAAATATATAAATAGGGGACTTAAGAGGCACCTAGAACCCCCACCACAATAAACGTTCCACCACCCCAAAGTGCTCCAAGAATCCCCTTAGAAGAAATCAAGAAAGCAAGAAAGCTTAAAGAAAGACCCTTCATAGCTAAGGAATTAATTAAGGCTAAGAGGTAACCCATGTCTCAACAAAACCTATTTTCATAGTTAAGATTCCCCCTTAGGGTTTCCCCATATTATTGTGTATTAATGATTGGTAATGATTATTATTAATGATTGATATAATGATTCCATGAGGAATCTTCATAATCTTGATGTTGGGAGATTCTTGATAATTATGGTGTTCTTGGTAATTATATGGAGTTCTTGATGATTATGTGTTGTTCTTGATAATTATGTGATGCTCTTGATGTTTATGTGTTATTCTTACCGAATCTTGCAATTAGAAAACGAACCGTATTCTTGTTGATATAAAAGTAATTAGAACCCTAGGTTGTATCGTATGATATTATTCTTGGTTTATCCGGTGGGGAAATCGCATGTTTGGGTGTTGATTATGTTTAGAAAAGCATGATAGGTTATGTGTCGTTCGTTTCTCGTATTTGATCCGTTAATTGTCTACGTGTTGTCGTTAATTGCGTTGTAAAGGGTCTAAGCATGGTTTCGGGTTCCACAATGGTTCCCGGGGCATAATTGTGTGATAAAGTCAGTGGGGGGGTAGGTGGGGGGGTAGGGGACCCGCCACCTACCCACGGCCGAGAAGTCGTCTCCGGCAGCGGGCAGCCGGCGGGCGGGCAGCTGCCCGCCGGCGACCCGCTGCCCGGAACAGTGAGTCCGGCGGGTGGCCCCCAGCCACCGGCTACCTGCTGGAAATTTCCCCAACTTGGGATCCCGGCTTCCCCGTTTGATGTTCCCCGTTCCCCGTGGTGTCCCAACGGACTCCGTTTATCGTGCCTATGTCTAGTTTGATGTTTCGGGTACCGTTCGTAGGTTTATGAGTCTATTATATTGTATGCTAGTGGAATTGGTATCCCGTTGACCTAGGTGGAAGAAGTATGAACCCCTTAGGACTATTCTTAGTAAGTGATGGATCACGCATAGGTTTTGTTATACGTTTTCTCCCCTTCCTAATGTGTAATGTGGGTTGCATGTGCTTGCTATGTGTTATGTGTGTGTGTTACCCAATTCGGTTGCGATCGGATTGGTTATCCTGAGCTGCGGTTCGGAAGCTGGCTGCGGTCAGATTGATACTCTTGGGCTGCGGTCGACCGTTTGGTTGCGATCAAACGTTTCTATACGAGCTGCGGTTCGTCCTCTTTTCCTGGCTGCGGTCAGATGACATTCTCTTGGGCTGCGGTCCACTGTTTGGTTGCGACCAAACACTATGATGAGCTGCGGTTCATCGGTCGATTGCGATCGACCCCTCCGTGTTGCGATACGGGGCAGGGTGCTGCGGGGCCGTGTCAGAGCTATATGCGCTGACCCTCATGTATGGGCATGCGATTGGTCCTGTGGCGCCAACAAAGTGTGCTATGTGTTGTGATATGGATGAGTGGTGATCATGAGTGTCTTGGGGGATGTGACTATGGGATTTATATTGGGGATTGTTCATGTTGGGTTATGATCATTGTTTATGCTTTGCCTTATCTGCCTTATCTGTTGGGAACTGCATATGCTCGTTATAATTGTTGCTTGTGTCTGGCCTTATCTGTCGAGTCATTCCCAGTTTTAAAGCTAGAGTTCGTAGGATATATCTTCATGCTCAAAATGGTTTTCGTATATCTATATATATCTCTATATGTATTGTATTTCAACGCGTTGGAGTGGGTTACCAGCATCTCTCGCTGAACAGATATATTTGGCTTTCAGGCACAGAAGATTAAGTCACTGGAGTGCGCTAGAACTTAGAAGTAGATAGTTTCCCTTTTGGCCTGCGTGCCACGTTTACGTATTTACGCTTTGAGGATATTAGTTAGTTAGCCTGTGCACTTGGGTTCTCTAGCCCAGGTGTGGCATAGCACCCCGTACTCTTTACATCGTATTATGGGATTTAATGATATTCTATCTTTACTATATAAGTTTTAAAAGTCTTGAAAATCTGGGGTGTTACAGTGTTATTCTTACCGAATCTTGCAATTAGAAGGCGAATCGTATTCTTGTTGATATAAAAGTGATTAGAACCCTAGGTTGTATCGTATGATGTTATTCTTGGGTTATCAGGAGGGGTAATCGCATGTTTGGGTGTTGATTATGTTTAGAAAAGCATGATAGGTTATGTGCCGTTCGTTTCTCGTATTTGATCCGTTAATTGTCTACGTGTTGCCGTTAATTGCGTTGTAAAGTGTCTAAGCATGGTTTCGGGTTCCACAATGGTTCCCGGGGCGAAATTGTGTGATAAGAGTCAGTGGGGGTTAGGGGACCCACCACCTACCCACGGCCTGAAAACACATCTCCGGCAGCGGGCGGTCGGCGGGCGGGCAGCTGCCCGCCGGCGACCCGCTGCCCGGAACAGTAATGCCCGGCGGGCAGCCGGCGGGTGGCCCCCCACCCACCGGATACCCGCTGGAAAATCATCCCCCTCGGGATCTCGGCTTCCCCGTTTGATGTTTCCCCGTCCCCCGTGGTGTCCCAACGGACTCCGTTAATCGTGCCTTTGTCTAGTTTGATATTTCGGGTACCGTTCGTAGGTTTATGGTTAACGTTTATAAGTTTGACCCTAGGAAAAGACTCTTAAAGACCGGACTTTAGGACATTAGGCTTGAACTCTAGGTACCTAGGAGCATAGGACTCAGGCATCTTAGGACGCGCAGTGAGATTGTGAAACCTACACATAACTTCCCTACACTTTACCCTTCCCCATTCTAAAACCCTCCCCCACTTATCACTTCACAAGAAGTGCGTCGAACTCTAACTTAACATTCTTATAAACGCTAACCAGAAAGACGATAGCATGACACCGAACAGAAGGCGATCCAGAACTCCAGAGCCCGCCACAGACGACCCCTTGACCCAAACCCTACAACAACTAACACAAGTCGCACAGGCACTAAGTGACGCGTCCTTTCGCAACAACAGGCCCCCACCGCCTCCGTCAAACGCAAACTCGGACGTCACCCGACAAGTTTCAAATCACCGACCACCCACGTTTTCGGGAGAAGAGGATCCCGCGGTCCTGGAAGAATGGATCCGGACTCTTGATAAGATTTTTGGAGTAGTAGAATGCCTGGAAGGACGCCGCGTAGAGATAGCCTCGTTCTACTTCGGGCACGAGGCCGATCTCTGGTGGATCCACGAGGGGCCCACTTATCAACAAGAACCGGGGTTCAATTGGGAGAACCTCAAAACACGACTACGAGAGAGGTTCTACCCAACACACGTGAGAGCGTCCATGTACGAGGAGTTTCTCCATCTGAAACAAGGGACAACGACCGTCATGGAATACCACAAACGATTCCTTGAACTAGCAATCTTCGCACCCAAACTCGTCCCCACCGAGGTAACCAAAATAGAGAGATTCGTATCGGGCCTCAACTTTGAAGCCCGAAAAGCACTGGTGGTAAGCAGACCCCGGACTCTCAACGAGGCTTACTCCAGTGCCGCCAATCTCTACCGAATCCAACTACTCCAACGCGGGGTTCAGGAGCAAATGCGGAAGAGGAACCCCGGAGGAGGGGCGCCACCAGTAAAAAGAACAAGGAGCGACACCAACACGAGACCCGGCAACCCAACCAACCAAAGGCCACCTCGGGAAAACAACGACGCCAGCGCCAGGGGCTTCCCTTGCCCGAAATGCAACAAGAGCCATAGAGGCAAGGATTGCATGGGCAAACCCTTGCGATGCTTCAACTGCGGAGAAGAAGGACACAAGGCCTTCCTTTGCACCCAACCCCAAAGGCCACGCACTACCACCATGGGACAACATGGGGGCACCACTCATCAAGGAAACTACGGCACTCCTGGAAAAATATTCGTCATGAGCCGCACTCAAGCCGACCTCGGGAACGAGGGCGATCTCGAGGAAGGGAACCAAGGCCCAGAAGACGAGGACCACGCAAATCCCGTGGGAGAAAGCCAAGAAGACGAATTCTGCCTAGGTTAGGTTGGCAATTTCTTGTAATCACCTTCGTGGTAGAGTTTGTAGTCCACCGATCCGAGTAATCGGGGCGGTGTGTAGGGTTACGGCTGGCTGCGACCCACCGAGTGATGGGACGACGGTGTGTAGGGCCATAGTCTCCGAGGATCTTCGCCCACCGACTGAGTATAGCTCCGCGGTGTGTCGGGCTTGATCCGCTATGGTCCACCAGCGTACCCATCGGCGGTGTGTAGGGTCGTAAGTCCCCCCTTGAAAAGGGGATCGCGGTCCACCGACTGGGCGCGTCAGCGGTGTGTAGGATCGTGGCCCGACGTTGAGTTCGTCAGCGGTTCTCAAAGGGTTGGTTGCGATCAACTCCCCTCATACCGCGGTACTGAGGTAGGGTGCTGCGGGGCCGTGTTAATGCTATAAGCATTAACCCTCATGTTCGGGGCATGCGATTGGTCCCGTGGCGCCGTCAACGATTATGTGATATGAATGGTGATTGAATGATGATGTGTTTTGGGATTGAAAAGTGATCTGTGACCTTAGATGCGTATTCCTTACGATGTTATCTCTACATAACTGTTCATTGTTGTTTGACGTGTTTATCCCTATCTTCTGAGTCTATTCCTGGTTTTAAAACTAGTGTCTCTTAAGTATATATCTTCCTGCTTCGATATGATTTTTGTATATCTATATATATCTATCTATAATGTATTTCAACGCGTTGGAGTGGGTTACCAGCATCTCTCGCTGAACAGATATATTTGGAGTTTAGGCACGTATGAGTAGACACTAGAGCGCGCTAGAGATTTGGAGCGTAGAGTAGATAATTTCCCTTTCGGCCTGCGTGCCATGCTTATGTATTGACATTATTGAGGATTTTAGTTAGTTAGCCTGTGCACCTGAGTTCTCTAGCTCAGGTGTGGCATAGCACCCCATACTCTTATGTTATATTTTTGGGATTTAACGAGAATTTACCTTTATTATATAAGTCTTAAAAGTTGAAAATTTTCGGGGTGTTACAGTTGGTATCAGAGCCTAAGTTTGACCCTATGATAAGAGTCTTAAGACCAAGACCTTAGGACAATTGGCTTAAAACATTAGGAGTTCAGTAAGATAGGATTTAGGGATCATAGGACGCGCGGTGAGACCGTGAGACCTTACACTTCCTTCATCCTAACTCACACGTAATTTAAATAAACTTCCTCTACACCCATAGCATCAAGGTAAGGATGCAAGATACTATCAACCTATGAACCCCAGGATGGAACCAAAGAGGAAACAGGCAAAGGCACCGAAACTTCCCACACAGGAATTCTTGACTCAAAATCTACAACGTCTCGCCCAAATTGCCCAGGCACTAAACAATGCAGTCCCCCAACCATTACCCCCAAATAGAAACTTGGAAATCCACCGCCAAATCTCGGAACATCAACCGCCCACCTTCTCAGGGGACGAAAATCCCACGATCCTCGAAGAATGGATTAGAACCTTTGACAAAATATTCAGGGCAACGGGATGCCCAGAGAACCACCAAGTAGAGGCGGCCTCCTTCTACTTCAGGCATAGGGCCGACACTTGGTGGGTCCACGAGAAACCCAATTGCAAACAAAGCCCCGGGTTCAACTGGGAAGCCCTAAAAACGCGACTACGGGAACAATTCTACCCAGTCACCTGAAAGCAACCATATACGAAGAATTCCTCCATTTAAAACAAGGAGCAACCCCAATCGCAGAGTACTACCGGCAGTTCCTTAAGCTAGCTCGCCTCACTCCCGAACTAGTACGTACAGAGACAATCAAAATCAAGAAATTCATAAAGGTCCTCAACCCCGAAAACCAGAAGGCCCTAACTATACGAAAACCAAGAACCCTCGAAGAAGCCTATGCCAAGGCATTCCAACTACAACAAATACCAGACGAACCACATGAAACACACCTAGGACACAAAAGAAAATTTAAAGGGAACCACACAAACCCCCTCCGGGAGCCTAAAACCGCAAGGGCCACCTCGCCCCACGAGGCCGTAACACCGGCCACTCAAGGAAGGATCCTTACCATAAGCAAAGCCAAAATCGGGGATAGCAATATAGTCTCCGGAACCTTCCTTGTACACACCACCCCCGCCACCGTACTATTTGATTCAGGGGCTACCAACTCATTTATAGCAACCGAATTCGCCACTCAACTCGGTCTTAACACCAGCACCAGAGTACAACTCCAGGTCAAGGTGGCCTCCGGTGAAATCATAAAATGTGACCGCATGTACAAAAACATAATAATCACCATCAAAGGTGTGGAATTCCCTAGCAACCTAATACAATTCAGACTAAATGGAGTACAAGTGATCTTGGGCATGGACTGGCTAGGGAAATTCCAAGCACAAATCCTATGCGGTGAACAAAAAGTGGTCTTACGGGACCGAACGGCAAAAGGGTATCCTACCACGGAACCCACAAGGATCCGGAAATCAAATTAGTGAACATGATAAAAATGAAGAAATATCTAACCCAAGGAAACGAAGTTTTCCTATGCTTAGTCAAGGACCTCAACACCGAAATAGCCGAACCCCAAACCATTCTAGTGGTAAACGAATTCACCGACGTCTTCCCAGACAAAATCCCCGGAGCACCCCCAACCAGAGAAGTCGAGTTCACAATAGACCTAATACCAGGTGCTGCCCCAATCTCTAAACCACCCTACAGGCTGCCGCCAAAGGAAATGAAGGAACTGAAAACACAACTTCAGGAACTACTAGATAAAGGATACATCCGTCCCAGCACCTCACCATGGGGAGCACCAGTATTATTCGTTAAAAAGAAAGATGGGAACATGCGCCTGTGCATCGACTATAGGGAACTAAATCAAGTTACAATAAAGAATAATTATCCTTTTCCCCGAATCGACGACTTATTCGACCAACATAAAGGAGCAGGGGTATTCTCGAAAATTTATTTAAGATCCGGATACCATCAGATAAAAGGGGCCAACTCAGATATTCAGAAAATAGCCTTTCGAACACGCTACGGCCATTACGAATTCACGGTGATGCCCTTCAGACTCACCAATGCACCCGCTATATTCATGGACCTCATGAATCGAGTATTCCGGCCCCACCTAGATGACTTCGTCATTTTATTCATCGACGACATCCTGGTCTACTCCCGAAACAAGGAAGAACATGAAAATCACCTCCGCACAACCTTACAAACCCTGAGAGAACACCAACTATACGCCAAGTTCTCCAAATGTGAATTCTGGAAGGACAACGTACCCTTCCTGGGTCACGTGTACCCGATTTTACCAAAATAGCTCAACCTCTCACCAAGCTCATGAAAAAGGAAACCCCCTTTCGATGGGACAACAACTGCACCACAGCCTTTCAAGAATTGAAAGAGAAACTAACCACAGCACCCGTCCTAGCCCTTCCGTCCGGGGTGGAAGGATTCGAAGTCTTCAGCGACGCCTCCAAAAAGGGGCTGGGATGCGTACTAATGCAAAAGGGCAAGGTAATAGCATACGCATCTAGACAACTGAAAACCCACGAAGAAAATTGCCCCACACACGACCTCGAGCTAGCCGCCATCGTGTTCACCCTGAAAATTTGGAGACATTACCTATATGGAGTACAATGCAAGATTTATACGGATCATAAAAGCCTAAAGTACATCTTCACCCAGAAAGATCTAAACATGCGACAACGGAGGTGGCTGGAACTCATAAAAGATTACGACCTAGATATCCAGTACCACGAAGGAAAGGCTAACGTTGTGGCGGACGCCCTAAGCCAAAAGGCTAACCACTCCCTCAACACCACCTGGATCTTGCCGGACCAGCTATACAAAGACTTCCAAAAGTTGAAATTGGAAGTAGTAGGGCAACGTCAAACCAACTCCGAGATCCACCTATTTAATGCCAGAGTCATACCCCCACTATTCGAAGAAATCAAGGCCGGATAGCATAAAGACCCGAAACTAAATAAAATTCGACTCGACCTAACTCGGGGAAAGGACGGACCCTTCGAAATATGCGAAGATGGCAGCCTCCGCTATCAAGGGAGGTGGTGCGTGCCCACAACAGACCCCCACCTAAAGCAACAAATCCTGAAAGAATGGCACAACTCCCCATACTCAGTGAACCCCGGAGGCGACAAACTATACCAAGATGTGAAAAAGATGTTTTGGTGGCCCAACATGAAAAAGGAAGTCGCAGACTTCGTGGGCAAATGTCTGAACTGCCAAAGGGTAAAGGACTCGTACAACCCCTTGAAATACCACAATGGAAGTGGGACTCCATATCCATGGATTTCGTTGGAGGATTACCCACAACCATGGTTGCAATAGGCGCTAGGCGCTAGTCGGGCGGTAGAGTAGCGCCTAGCGCCTAGACGGTCTAGGCGGGGCCTAAGCGGTATATATATATACATATATATATGTCATATTAATGAAAAAAATTAGCAAGGTCGAGTCGGCCGGGTTAACTCGGCTAACTCGACAGAAATTAACGAGTTAACTCGGCGTAATTGGCCGAGTTAGGCGCTAGGCGGACGCCTAGGCAGCCAGTCTCCTAGGCGGGAGCCTAGGGGTGAAATCGCCACGATCTAGGGGCGCCTAGCGCCTAGGCGCCGATTACTCGGTGCCTAGGCGGGATTTTTGCAACCCTGCCCACAACACCAACCGGCAAGGATAAGATCTGGGTAATAGTGGACGGCTAACCAAAACAGCACGGTTCATTGCTATGAAAGAAACATGGACAATGACGCAACTAGCCCGGGGCTACCTGAACCGAGTAGTAAAATACCATGGGATCCCCCAAAATATTGTGTCCGATAGGGATCCCAGGTTTCTCTCACAATTCTGGAAGTCTCTACAAACAGCCTTGGAGACACAACTGAACCTGAGCACTGCCTTTCTCCCCACCACTGACGGCCAAACCGAGAGAACCATTCAGACTCTCGAAGACATGCTAAGAGCCTACCTGTTGGACTTCCAAGGGACATGGGAGGAACATCTAGACCTCATCGAATTCTCTTACAACAATAGCTACCATGCAAGTATCCGCATGGCCCCCTATGAAGCTCTGTACGATAAAAAATATAGAACCCCCTTATGTTGGGAAGACATGGTCGGCCCAGTAACACTAGGACCCCAATACTTACAAGACACCATAACTAAAGTCAAGCACATACAAGAAAGAATGAACGCCGCCCAAGACCACCAAAAATCCTACGCCGACTTAGGAAGAAAACAAGCCGAGTTCACCCTCGGGGACAAAGTCTGGTTGAGAATTTCGCCCACACGACGGGTAATGAGGTTCAGAAGAAAAGGAAAACTCAACCCCCGGTTTATCGGCCCCTATGAAATCATAGAAAGAGTCGGGAACCTGGCCTACCGCCTCGCCCTACCCATCGAACTGGAACGGGTACACAACGTATTCCACATATCCCAACTAAAGAAATACGTACACGACCCAAGCCACGTACTACAACCCGAGGCCGTGGACTTTGACGATGCACTAGCTTATGAAGAGAAACCCGTAAGAATCCTGGACACCAAGACAAGAACCACCCGCCGACGAGCCATAGAAATGGTAAAAGTCCTCTGGACCAACCATGGGACCGAAGAAGCAACATGGGAACTCAAAGACACAATGAAGAAACGCTACCCCGAACACTTCACACCAGGTAACCAAGACGAAAGCATATGATAAGGGAAGAAGTCACTCGGCAAGGACCAAAGCTTCGGGGACGAAGCTTCCCGTTAAGGGGGGGGGAGAGTGTAACACCCCGTGTTACGGCCCATAAACCAATTAATTAATTACCCAGAAAGAAAGATTAAAATCTCATTGATTATGAAAGGCCCACCACAAGCCCATGGACCCTTATTCATAAATCCAACCCTTAGTCCCATAGGCAATAGAAGTAGCTAATTATATAAATAGGGACATAGGAGGCACCTAGAACTCACACCACAAATAATCTCTCACCACACAAGAAGTTCCAAGAATTCCCTTAGGAGAAATCAAGAAAGGAGAAATCTTAAAGAAAAACCCTTCATAGCCAAGGAAATTAATTAAGGCTAAGAGGTAACCCCTGTCTCAACAAAACCTATTTTCTTCGCTATAATCTCCTTCCTTGGCCTCCTTCTATATGAGTGTGTCTTGATTAATTCCTCTATGTTAATTGTGGCATATTCTTGATGATTGATAAGATGATTTGTGTGTATACTTGATAATCTTGATGATCTTGATGATGAAAAGAGGTTCTTGATGTTGATGTAATGATTCTTGAAAAATCTGGATATTTCTTGATATTAAAGATAAATTGTGATTTTGATGATTTGCGAGGGATTAGAGCCCTAGGATGAATTGGGAATTCGTGTTATAATGTTCTTGATTTATATTTGGATGGGAGTTCACATGTTCGGGTGTTGTTTATATTTAGAAGTCGCGATAGGATGAGTTATATGTGATTCTTGATTTTGATCTGTTAATTGACTACGTGGTGTCGTTAATTGTGTTTAAAAGTGTCTAAGCATGGTTTTGGGTTCCACAAAGGATCCCGGGATGAATTATTGATGAATGAGTCTGTGGGGGGGTAGGTGGGGGTAGGGGTACCCGCAACCTACCGGCTGCCCGAAGATCACCACTGGGCAGCGGGCATGCGCCGGGCAGGCGTCCGCCCGCCGGCAACCCGTTGCCGGGCAGTGATCTCCGGCGGCTAGCCGGCGGGTGATCCCTCACCCACCGGCTACCCGCTGGTTCGTGACCCCTCCCGGGTCCCCGCTGGTTCATGATCACACGTAAGCTTATTTATATGTCTCCCCTTCCCAATGTGCTATTATGTCTTATAATGTGTTATGTGATGCATGATTCCCCAATTTGGTTGCGATCAAATTGGCTATAGGGGCAGTTAGATGGGTTGAGAACCATACCAACTGTTAACCAGGCCGGTTGTGATCGGTCAGGTATATAAATATTATATAGGGCTGTGGTCCACTATTTGGCTACTTATGAGCTGCGGTTCAGTCTCCTGGCTGCGGTTAGTGATTCACTTCTTGGGCTGCGGTCCACATGGGCCTCGGTGCTATGACCCACCGGACACGAATGCGCCAGGACGGTGTGTAGGGCCAATAAGCCGAGGAAGGCTATAGTCCACCGATCCGAGTAATCGGGGTGGTGTGTAGGGCTACGGCTGGCTGCAACCCACCGAGTGATGGGACGATGGTGTGTAGGGCCATAGTCTCCGAGGATCTTCGCCCACTGACTGAGTACAGCTCCGCGGTGTGTCGGGCTTGATCCGCAATGGTCCACCGGCGTACCCATCGGCAGTGTGTAGGGTCATAAGTCCCCCCTTGAAAAGGGGATCGCGGTCCACCAACTGGGTGCATCAGCGGTGTGTAGGATCGTGGTTCGACGTTGAGTTCGTCAGCGCTTCTCAAAGTGTTGGTTGCGATCAATTCCCCTCATACTGCGGTACTGAGGTAGGGTGCTGCGGGGCCGTGTTAATGCTATAAGCATTAACCCTCATGTTCGGGGCATGCGATTGGTCCCGTGGCGCCATCAACGATTATGTGATATCAATGGTGATTGAATGATGATGTGTTTTGGGATTGAAAAGTGATCTGTGACCTTAGATGCGTATTCCTTACGATGTTATCTCTACTTAACTATTCATTGTTGTTTGATGTGCTTATCCCTATCTCCTGAGTCTATTCCTGGTTTTAAAACTAGTGTCTCTTAAGTATATATCTTCCTGCTTCGAAATGATTTTCGTATATCTATATATATCTATCTATAATATATTTCAACGCGTTGGAGTGGGTTACCAGCATCTCTCGCTGAACATATATATTTGGCTTTCAGGCACAGATGAGTAGACACTGGAGCGTGCTAGAGATTTGGCGCGCAGAGTAGTTAGTTTCCATTTCGGCCTGCGTGTCATGCTTATGTATTGACATTATTGAGGATTTTAGTTAGTTAGCCTGTGCACCTGAGTTCTCTAGCTCAGGTGTGGTATAGCACCCCATACTCTTATGTTATATTTTTGGAATTTAACGAGAATTTACCTTTATTATATAAGTCTTAAAAGTTGAAAAATTTCGGGGTGTTACAACTGTACCCTCACCGGATGGTGCTGTAGGAAACCAAGCTTGGTGGATGGGCTAAGTGGCTAGTCTGAAAGAGGATTCATGCCTTTAGCGTCAAAGCTAGTGTTGGAAATTTATATAGTAATGGAGATTAATGTTTCAGATGAACTACCATTAAAGCTTAAATATTATTTGGAGTTGAAAATATTATTTTAGTTTGGTAGAAAGTTTATTAAAGTACTAGGAGAAATTTATATAGCTATATGTTTGTGATATATAGCTATATGTTTGTGATATATAGCTATGTGCTTGAGATATATAGCTAATATGCTTGAGAGTATATAGCTAATATGCTTGAGAGTATATAGCTAGATGCTTGAGATATATAGCTAATATGATTGAGAGTATATAGCTAATATGCTTGAGAGTATATAGCTATATGCTTGTGATATATAGCTAATATGCTTGAGAGTTATAGCTAATATGCTTGAGAGTATTAATGCATGTTTGGATCTATATGCTTCAAAACTATATGCTTAAGGTTTTGGGGCATTTTGAATCTATATGCTTCAAAAGTACACTTAACATGCTTGAAATATGCTCTTCTACATTTTGAAGCTATATGCTTCAAAGTTGCACTTAACATGCTTGGTATATGTAGTTGTATGCTTGAGATTATTGAACTACATATATGTATATTATTCATATTTATCCTTTGCATGTTTCCATGCGTAAGGAATATATATCTTAGTGTTTTAATTGTTCAAAAAACCCCAACATATAATCGGCAATATTATTATGGAAAACTAAGATAGGGTTAGCTTGGTATCGTTTTGTGCTACAGAGGACTAATTGATCAGATACAGCAACATAGGGACTGGCACTGAAGACCAGTTTTATGAAGATGTTTCCTTTTTGAAGAACGCGGTTTAAGAAGTCAGTTTTGGAAAGAAGATAAGTGTATCTGTTTTGGAAAGGTATGGACCAGATATTTAAGATTACATTCTTCTTATATTGTCCTACCATCTACAATCAGAGATATCTATGGAGAGTGTTCTTATTATGGAACTATAAGTACTCTTATTCGATCAAGAATTAGGGTTACGCTTTTGAGAAGAAAGAAACACTCCGGCATATACTAAGAGATCACATCTTTGATTATCATGACTCTTCTCAAGACAATTTGTTCTTGTTGATTATGATGAAGAACTTGAGAAGAGATATCGTTGCTTAAACGAAAAGGACGCAAAGATCACACAGTTGTGGGAACAACAGTGGACTGCATCAGAGTTAGCTCTCCAAGTGAAGGGATTTCATTGGACTTCTGTATGCTCGGCTCTCCATCTTCAACAATCCACTAAATCAGTGCAGACTGGGTACGTACCTTGTGTGGGGCACTTGGGTGAGATTATTGTTCTCTACCTTTGTACATTGGATTATTTGTTAATGGATTGGACGCCTATGTGATCGTCCCCCAGATGTAGATACACACTGTATCGAACTGGGTAAACATCTTGTGTGTTATTCTTTTTGCTGACTGCATTACTTTATCCTTTCCGCAAGCGAATTAGTCTTTCAACTATCTGACTAATATCATCGTTGAATCTGTCAGACTAATTCGTCAGTCTTTTAATTAATATCTTTAAATTGAGAAAATGCAAAATTATATGTGGTATCAGAGCTTTTAAGTCTACATAGTGACTTGATCCGTACGGGAAGTTGTTGCTTTTGCATTGCTCTCTTTTTATTGGATGTATCTCTAGTTGTCGGTTGGCAGTCTGCCTGCTTGTGTGTTTTTGGCTGGTTGTTTTTATTCAGGATGGATGCAAGCATGAAACCACCAGAATTAGATGGTCACAACTATTCATTCTGGAAAGCTCGTATGGAGATCTATCTCCAGGCACAAGGTACCAGGGTTTATCGTACTGTTCTCTCTGGATGGAGCCAACCAACTATTCAGAACCCTGATGGAACCACTTCGGCAAAACCTATTGAGACGTGGACGGAAAATGAAATGACGGCCTCTGACCTGAACAATAAAGCACTGAACTCTATTGTAGGATCTTTGCATGAATCGGTGTTCACCTTAGTCACTGGGGTAAAGGAAGCAAAACGAGTATGGGAAATTCTTGAAACCAGGTATGAGGGTATAAGTGATGTTAAGCAATCAAAGCTTCAAATGGTCCTGTCTGAGTTTGAAGCTCTTAGAATGAGCGAAGAGGAAACAATCTCAGTCTTTCACAGTCGTGTTCAGAATCTGATGAACAGAGCCTCAATACTCAGCGAACCATTCACTGATGAAATAGTAGTCAAAAAGATCCTTCGATCTTTGCCAAAACGATTCCGAATGAAAGTAACTGCAATTCAGGAACACACAGGCTGGGAAAAGAAGAGTCTGGGAGAGCTTATGGGAAGCTTACACACATATGAACTTGAATTGCTGGCTGATGATGACCTTGTTGTCAACAGGAAAGGCAAGTAAGTGGCGTTTGTTGCTGATGCTGATCGAGAATCAGACATAGATGACATAGATGATGAAGCTTTGGCCTTACTAACCAAGAACTTTAGGAAGATCTTGAAAGGCTTTAATAGAAGGACTCAAGGACAATCTAACAAGACACAATACAAAGGCAGTAACTCCTCGTATCAGAACACTAACACACCCTCTTTCACACAGAACAATCAGTCTCAAACTGGTCGACCAAGACAACCCCGAAGCAGTTCGACTGACACAGGCAGGTCCCTCAACCGGTCAGTGCAGTGTCTAGAGTGTGAAGGATTTGGAAACATACAGGCTGAATGTGCAACTTATCTCAAAAGAAAAAAGGCCATGTCTGTGGCTACACTAAGTGATGATGAGGAAGAAGCATCTAATGGTCAGTCAGATGTCAACGTGGGAAACTTTGTGGCTTTCTTTTCAGCTATAGAAAACCAGTCCGAAGGAAATGAATCTGATGAAGAGTCTTATATTTCGACAGATGACTTTGAAGGGAGGCATACCCAACTTGAGATGGAATTTGCTAAACTTGTTGCAAGCTGGGAGCAACTGGTGAAAGCTAATAAAAATCTGAATGAAGATCTAAAACAACGAGATGATCTTCGGAAGAAACTGAACACAGAACTTGTCACAAAAGAAGATCTTATAACTCAGATAAGATCTCGAGAAGGAAAAATGATAAAAGAGTTGGATGATCTGAAGAAGAACATAAAGATGATGGACACCACATCAACTCTAGACAAAATTCTGGATTCTGGACGAAATCCAAATGACAAAAAGGATCTTGGTTATAAACGAGGAGAATCTTCGAAAACTATTCCTGTGTTTGTCAAAGAGGGTGTGTCAATTGATACATCAGCTCGCAGGTATGAAATAGGACAGTCATCCAGGTCAGTCCAGATAAAGGAAAAAGGGAAGACACATGCAGAAACTGATTTTGGCAGAGTGGCGTCTCAATCTCAGTACTGAAAGTTCAAAGCTAAATTTGCTAGAATTAGACAATATACACCCATTTCTCACTACTGTCGAACAAAAGGCCACACTCGACCTGAGTGTTATTTCTTTTACAGAGACCAAAGGAAGGAGAAATATCAGAACAAGACTATTACACCGTTCACAAGACAAGTTTGGGTCAGGAAGTCAGAAGTAATATGCTACCCCACTATAGTTCTGACCGCCTCTACAATCGAAGCAAGCTGGTATTTCGACAGTGGGTGCTCCAGACATATGACAGGTAATGTCAAGTGTCTTATGGCTGTTCAACCGAGCAGTGGATCAGTTACATATGGAGATGGACAAAAAGGGAAAATAGTTTGAAAAGGTACCCTAAATGTTCCAGGCTTACCACATCTAGAAGAAGTTCTATTAGTCAGTGGTATGAAAGCAAATCTTATTAGCATCAGTCAGTTGTGTGATCAAAACTGGAATGTGTGCTTCAATCGTAACTGTTGCAGATTCAGGGATAAAGCAGATCAACTGGTAATGGAAGGAACTCGATCCTCTGACAACTGTTATGTATTGACTAATGAAAATGCTTGTCTCCTATCAAAATCAGATGAATTAAAACTCTGGCATAGACGACTGGGTCACATAAACTACAGAGACATGGACAAAATGATCAAATTGGATGCTGTGCGAGGGATACCTAAGATCGGAATAGAACAAGAAGGGGTTTGTGGTGCATGTGCCATAGGGAAACAAATAAGAACTCCTCACAAAGCAGTAAAAGTTATTACTACCGATCGATGCCCAGAACTGGTTCATATATATAGACCTTATGGGACCAACACAAACTGAAAGCATTGGTGGAAAGAAATACATATTTGTGTGTAGGTGACTTCACTAGATTCAGCTGGGTATATTTCCTAAGAGAAAAATTTGAAGCCTTCAATGATTTTAGAACCTTGTGCATAAGGGTTCAAAAAGAAAAGAACGAGCGTATAATAAAAATTCAGAGACTAAGAAGTGATCATGGTAAAGAGTATGAAAACTCTTTATATTCAGATTTCTGCTCTGAGAATGGTATAGCCCACAAATTCTCAGCTCCCAGAACAGTTCAACAGAATGGTGTGGTTGAAAGAAAGAATCGAACCTTGCAGGAAATGGCTAGAGTTATGCTACAAGCACCTCATCTACCACCACATTTCTGGGCTGAGGCAGTACACACTGCATGTCATACAGTGAATAGAGTCTCCCTAAGACCAGGTACGTCCAAAACGCCACATGAGATCTGGAAGGAGAAGAAGCCGAACTTGAAGTATTTTCATGTGTTTGGGACAAAGTGTTATGTGCTGATCGATAGGGAACAAAGGGGGAAGTTTGAACCTAAGAGTGATGAGGGCATCTTCATGGGGTACTCTCCATAAAGTCGAGCCTATCGAGTCTATAACAAAAGAACGCAATCTGTAATGGAATCAGTAAATGTTGTTATAGATGACTATCCTGACGAATCTGTAGAAGCATCAGTGACTGAACCAGAGACAGAACCTCTTCTGAGTGAGTTAGACACAGCTGAGGACACCAGATCCAAAACTCAAGATTCATCAGATGAAGATCAACAAATTTCTGAACAAGAGACGTCTCTCGTCGATAATATGGGGAAGACCAAGCCCACCAGAACTCAGAAAAATCATCCTTCATACAACATTATTGGCGATCCAACAGATGGGATGAATACTAGAAGCCGAATGAGAAACAATCTGATAGAAATATCCGGATCAGCCTGCTATACCTCAAAAATAGAACCAAAAAGTGTAAAAGAAGCGTTACAGGATGATCTGTGGATCAAGGCTATGCAAGAGGAGCTGCACCAGTTTGACCAGAATCATGTCTGGGATCTGGTTCCAAGACCTGATCGTGTCAACATAATTCGAAAATAAAACTGATGAAGCTGGAAATATTGCAAGGAACAAAGCTCGGTTAGTTGCTCAAGGATACACTCAGATAGAGGGAATTGACTATGATGAAACGTTTGCTCCTATGGCAAGGTTAGAATCGAGCAGAATCTTGTTGGCAGTCGCATGCATACTGGGATTCACACTGTTTCAGATGGATGTTAAGACAACATTTTTGAATGGGCACCTACATGAAGATATCTATGTGGCTCAACCGAAAGGATTTGAAGGTCATGAAGGAAGAATTTGAAATGTCCATGGTTGGCCAACTGACTTATTTCCTAGGGTTGCAAGTTAAACAAAGTTCTGAAGGGTATTTTATCTCACAGGAAAAGTACGCCAAGAATCTGGTCAAGAAGTTTGATCTGGTATCGTGTAAACAATCCAGGACACCTATTTCTACCTCCACGAATGTATCAAAAGATGACACTGGTGCATCGGTGGATAACATAGTCTACCGAAGTCTGATAGGAAGTCTGTTGTACTTAACCACTAGTCGGCCAGACATAATGTTCAGTGTTGGAATATGTGCAAGGTATCAATCTGATCCAAAAGAATCACACCTGATAGCTGCTAAACAAATTCTGAAATATATAAAAGGAACAATTCAATATGGGCTATGGTACTCCAAGGACAGTGAACTTAGTCTGGTTGCATACTGTGATGCTGATTGGGCAGGAAATATTGATGACAGAAAGAGTACTTCGGGTGGATGCTTCTTTGTTGGTAAGAACATGGTATCGTGGCTGAGCAAGAAACAGAACTCAATTTCCTTAAGTACTGTAGAGGCAGAATATATAGCCGCTGGCGGATGTTGCACTCAATTGGTTTGGATGAAACAGATGCTTCTGGACTATGAACTTACTCAAAGAATTGTGACACTCTATTGTGATAATGTCAGTGCAATCAGTATCTCGAAGAATCCAGTTCAACATTCTAGAACGAAGCATATTGATATAAGGCATCACTACATCAGAGACTTGGTAGAGTCCAAGGAGATAGAGTTGGAATACCTTCAAACTGATAAGCAATTGGCTGACATTCTGACTAAGCCCTGGATGCAAATCGTTTTGAGATTCTCAGATCGGCTCTGGGAATCTGCAGGATTGATTAATAAGGCAGTAAGTTACACAGAAGGAGAGTACATGGTGTTATTTTTATGGGTCAAATTTCAACCTTTGACTTCCTTTTAAAACTCCCTTCTGTTTTGTTAAGAGAATATCTTAACCAAAGTTACCATAAAGTAATTAGCCTTTTTCGAATTTCAAATTTGCAACTCTTCCGTTTCATTCCTAAAAAGGAGGTATATCGTTGCGTCAATCACATCAGCTCTGCATGTAATATGACAAGCCGCATTGAATAGGGTTTTTCTCCCTTGGGATTATATATGTGTATCGGGTCAAGCTTGAAAGGAAGAAGTGTTCAACATATCTATACTCATTGATTTCTCTCTGCTCTTCTACCTAGGGTTTACCTTCTTGCATACCTAAATTGCTTATCAATGGCGGACGCTGTACGAAATATCATCATCAAGCTTGGGAGAAAGGTTCATTCACTAGAAACAACCACTAAGCATGTGAAAACACTGCTCCAGTTAGCTATGAAGATGAAGTTGAAGCTTGATCCTATTCTACGGGATGAAATCATGGTCACGGTGTTTTCCGATTATCCGGAGTTTTACGCAGACTGGTCTGAGGAAGATACTAGTGAGCTCTTGTTGCTGGCCTCCGAAGCGAGTGATGAGGTTAGCCCAGCTTCCATTCCAGAGCCCGCAAATGGGAATCGTGCCGGGGCATTCCTCCTATTCTTTGCACAAAGGGCTCTTGAATCAGACGAGGTTTCCCGTCGTCAGGCAGCATCTCAACCACTCTATCTACAAGCTGCCCAGGACGAAACCAAACACCGGTTAGAGATTCTTCATAATAGGTCAAACACTTCTGAATCTCCTATCGAAATCTCTCCTAATAAGCCTGATGATTTAGTCTCTGCTGCTATTCCGACCACTGTGCCTATTATTGAAACTGATTCTGTGAATGCTTTATTATCTGTGAGATCCTATGTGTCTGATGATCCCCCCTGTATCCCCTCTGAAAAATCTAATCCTCTGAAAAATGTTGTTGATGAAGCTTCTGATGAGAAAGATAAATCCTCCGATTTGGCCAACAATCTTAGTTTGGTTGTTTACTCTGCTGAAAAAGTTGCTCTGCCCTCTACTGAAATTGTTGTGTCTCCAAGAGAAGTATGTCCGTCTGAGAATCCCTCCAGTTTGCCCGGTGAAATTGAGGCTGCTAGTATCTCTAGTCCCCATGCTTTTGATCAAATAGATGGGGTACTAGTCTACACTTCTTCAGCGTTGGCTGAGAGCCTTAAACATGTCCGGCACTTTGTAGGATTACTCGCTGCTTCTATTCCAGAGCCATATCGTGTGATTCATCCTACTGAGTCCTCTAGTGAAGATGAGAAGATTCTTCCTGAAGTATATGGCTCACAAGCCCATGTGTCAAAACCTCATTCGGTTGAGGCTACTGCGCATCCTGATTCAACCACCTTCAATATTCGAGAAGTTACAAGTCTTCTTGGAGGTTCGTTAGCCCAAGTTTCTGAGACAAGTCACTCTGTGTCTCCAATCCCTTCTGCTCATTCCCCATCCAAAGAGACGAGAAAATCCAAACGGAATAGTGTCCCTGTGAAAGTGGTTGTGGAATCTGGTGATGACAATCTTGATGTGGCTCAACCTGAGAAGAAGAGGAAGTCTGATGAGTCTGTCCATACTTAAACTAATCCTCCTGTTCAACAAGTGTTCAAAACCTTGCGGTCATCTGTCAAGCAAAAAGCTCCTGCTGTGGCTCCCACATCTTCTACCCGGAAGGCGAAACCAAATACTCGCTCCAGAGGAGGAAGTATTATGCCTAAGGTTCAACCTAATGATGTGAATCCTGATACATCTATCTATAGACCTCAGTTTGTCTCCTCTACTGCTCAGGGAAAATGGTCCACAATGATCCGGAGAGATCTTATTGTTCAGCGATCTGTTGATGAACACCAGTTGAACTCTGTTTGTGACATCTTGCCCTTGCTGAGTGAAGTGGGCCTATTGAAGACTGTCTCCTCCATTTGTCCTTATTCGAAGCTTCTGACCTAGGAGTTCTACTGTAACCTTAATGAGGAGATTGACAATTTGACCAGGACGCGACCAGTGCAAATCTTCATTCGAGGTAAATGGTATGTTTTCGGCCCTAACATGATAAATGAGTATTATGGTTTCAAAGGAGTGCATGAAGAAGAAATCAAGGACTGGGATTTGGTGGCAAAGACCCTCATAGGTGGACAAACTAATACATGGCCTACTGGTGAAAAAGATTATCAACTTAGCTCGCAGCTCACCTCCAAATATGTCATCTTAGAACAAAAATGTCTATTGATTTGGGGTCCTGGATCTATTATCTCCTCACTTTGATCCACCCTCGAGAGAAGAAGGTACGGTTGCCCTTCCCTAATCTGATATTTGGAGTTCTAACAATGCAGGGCCTTGAGCCAATGCCGAGTGAGGTGGAGATTCTTTTAGAACTGCGCACCTGCATTGATGTCACATACTGGAGCACTAGCTTTGCACACGAAATACGTGTTAGAATGGAAAATGTTGTGGCTGATGATGATAATGGCCAAACGTGGTTAGAAGAATATATGAGATGGTATAGCTTGATTGCACGTCGTGTCATTACCAACCCAGTCCACCGTCCTGTAAAATGATTCATGCCTATAGCGTCAAAGCTAGAACACTTGGTAAGTTAGTTTAAATAGAATTGATATTATTTTAGTGCAAGGATGGTGCAGTGTTTTGCATCATACTGAAGGAAATAGTTGTCTTGTAGGAAAGGTAATGTATAAGTATGGACAAAAGGCATATATACTCAAGTTAGTGAGGAAGTTTTAGTTAGTAATAAATATTGAGACCATATCTTCTTGCTTTGCTGATAAGGAGATACCAAAAAGGTAGAGAATGATTTCATCTTTGGTTGAACAAATGGTGAAAATACTGGAGAAAAAGAATTATTATTTTTACCGGAATTAATGGCACTTGAATAGGCGAAAATGCATGCAGGCTATATGGGAGAATTATATATGCATGTTCACTTAAAACTTCAGTATCATTATATATCACATACTAGTCTAATCTGCTCTGCTCAATATTTTTAACTTTTAGTGTACAAACAATCTGCTCACCTTCATATTATATCCAATCAATTGATTTTTTCAAGCAAATTATTGATATTATATATAGATTACAAAATCAACATAAGACTTTTATCAAACACATGGTGGGATTGCTAATCAGTAACAAAGAAAAAAACAGAGATAATTGGAGCAACTTAATCTGAACGGAAAAAAAAAACTTGAACCCTTACTGCTTCCATTTGCGCAAGTCTAATAGTCTCAGTTCAACAGCAAAAACTGCAAACTGTCCCACATCGGGAAACTACGAATCTGGAAACCAAAACATAAGGTTCCATTTCTGAGACTTGATCTTGACCTTACTTGAACAGGATCTGTTCTATATGATCGTACCTCATTATCCTTGAGTTCTAAAGAGACAGGAAACCAAGCTTGGCAGTCGTTATATTATAGACCGCGGTAAAAAACGGCGCCCTTTCTTTAAGTAAAGAAACGGTCCGCCGTTAGAGTTAACGGAGTCCGCTTGTTTAGTGTATTAAACACCAACTGACACTACAGTATATCTAAACCGACACTGCAGTTATATCAAAATGATATTGTAGTTATAGTGAAATGAAACTGCAGTGTATATAAAAAGAAACTGAATAACATTTCACATATTTGAGTGTATATTGTACAATGAAGCTGTAATTATATCAAAATGATCATGTAGTTGTGTTTTAATGAAACTATAGTGTATATAAAATAAAATTAAATAACATTTTCACATATTTGAGTCTATAAATATTGAATGAAACTGTAGTTGTGTTGAACTGAAACTGCAGTGTATACAAAATGACACTGAATAACAGAGTTACTTTTTGCAAAAGGGTGCGAAACGGCGAAAACAAACATTGTTTATTTTCATTTAAAAAAAAGACGCGCGGTGCATAATCGATTATGCACCGCGGTGCATGATATAATTTGCCTAAGCTTGGTGGATGGGCTAAGTGGCTATAGCGTGAGTAACACTACTGTACCCTCACCGGATGGTGCTGTAGGAAACCAAGCTTGGTGGACGGGTTAAGTGGCTAGTCTGAAAGAGGATTCATGCCTTTAGCGTCAAAGCTAGTGTTGGAAATTTATATAGTAATGGAGATTAATGTTTCAGATGAACTACCATGAAAGCTTAAATAATATTTGGAGTAGTAAATATTAATTTAGTTTGGTAGAAAGTTAATTAAAATACTGCGAGAAATTTATATAGCTATATGCTTGTGATATATAGCTATATGCTTGTGATATATAGCTATATGCTTGAGATATATAGCTAATATGCTTGAGAGTATATAGCTAATATGCTTGAGACTATATAGCTATATGCTTGAGATATATAGCTAATATGCTTGAGAGTATATAGGTAATATGCTTGAGTGTATATAGCTATATGATTGTGATATATAGCTAATATGCTTGAGAGTTATGGCTAATATGCTTGAGAGTATTGATGTGACACCCCGAAATCCAAATTCAATTAAGAGATTAATTAAGTAATTAATCCTATTTCTATTTGTAATTTAATTCCTTAAATTCCTGAAATTTGTTAGTTGGGGACTAGTAATTTACTAGTCAACCCCAAAGTCAAAGTTGTACATTAAGCTTTGTAAGGAGTTCCCTTGTTCCTCACACTTCCTTATGTTAGTAAGGGTATTCTTGACATTTCACATGGTGTTAGTATTGTAACCTAACCTAGTAGACAACCTTCATTCTCTCCTTACACTTTCTAAAAATCTAGCACCACCTTCTCTCTAAAAAGGTGAGTAGCTTTTCTTCTAAGCCAAGTTGGAGCCTTGCCAAAACTTCAAGAGTTGCTTCCAAGATTCAACCTTTCATATATTTTGGCATCTAGGAGGGTAAGATCTAAGTTCATTTTGTGTTTTTGGTTTTATCTAAGGTGTCTTTTCTTAAAGATAGGATCTTTATGATCTTTTGGTATGTTCTTGAAGTGGGTTTGGAAGGTGAGCCTAGTGAGGAGCCTGTTGACAAAAGGTAACGCATGCTCTACAAAACCTATTTTGATTACCTATATATGATTTCTTGGATTCTACATGTGTTTTGCTATGAAATGTGAGTGTTTATGCATTGTCTTGTGAAAATGCATATCTAGAGCTTCTGTTTAGGGTTCATTTGTGCCATTGCTTGGCATTTCCTTTGATTCAAGTCATTTTGTTGTATTTGGTGAGATTAGGCATGTTTTGGACTTGAATTTGAGTTTGGAGATGAAAATCCGCGAAGGGATTTATTGTGGTACAGGGGTGTACCTGCGGGCGGAACGGCGGGTAGGGCTCCAACCCGCCGCCCACCTGCGGGGTACACAGGTTGGGCAGCCTGTACCCGCGGGCGGAACCGCGGGTAGAGGCCTACTCGTGGGCCTACCCGCGGGTACGTGTTGTGATGGTGGCGGGGTTTTGTTCCACGTGATTCTTTTGACTCGGTATTCGGTGTTTGGACTTCCCGATGTCCTTTTGTGGAAATATTTGAGTGTCTTCTTGATGTTTCGTATGTCTAGAACTATATGGTAGGATTCCATGTAAGTTTTGGTGTCGTGAATCGTGCTAAGTGTTAAACTTTGTGTTTCGTTTAACCGTGATGAGTCTTGTGTGTTCTTCGGAACTATCTTTGGTTTACCCGTTTGATAAGTATGCTAGTTTGGTGTTTAAATGCTAGCATGTGTGTGTTGTTTGTACCTTCCTATTGGTTGATGATAACTTGTGTTATTCATTGTTGTTTTTGTTGGACTGTGATCCACTCCTTGATTGAGTATGGTTTCATATCTTCGTTGTGATCCGTTGATTGATTCCTGTTGTGGTGTGATGTGTGTGTGTGGCTTTACCTGGATTGCACAATTATTGGTATGCAACACTAGTCACCAAGGTATTGCAGCGGTCCTCGTGGTGGCCGTGACGTGATTATGGATTTGTGACCTTTGTGTAAGGTTCACGTGATTCTTGGGTGGCATGTGTTGCCGTGTGTGTGATCGGTGCCCTCGTGTACTATGAAATCGGTGGTTCTGTTGGAGATCTGTTAGAGAGGGGACGACGGTCCTCGGAGGGAAAAGGTTGGACTTGGTGTACAGGGGTCCTGGAGGTAAAGGTTAGAACTAGACATAAGGTTGGGGGTAGCCATAAGGTTGGAACCGGGCATAAGGAAGGCATATCAACTCGTGATGGGTGATGTCACGAGGGCTTGTGTAGCCGTTGTTGTGAGTTCTCTCTTATTGTGACGTGTGTAGTCATAAGGGCATGTGTTGCCTAGGCATGTGTTGCCATCGGTCTTGTCTTTATCCTTTGTGTTGTGCTTATCCTTTGTTGTATTTGGTGAGATTTGGCATGTTTTGGACTTGAATTTGAGTTTGGAGATGAAAATCCGCGAAGGGATTTATTGTGGTACAGGGGTGTACCTGCGGGCGGAACGGCGGGTAGGGCTCCAACCCGCCGCCCACCTGCGGGGTACACAGGTTGGGCAGCCTGTACCCGCGGGCGGAACCGCGGGTAGAGGCCTACTCGTGGGCCTACCCGCGGGTACGTGTTGTGATGGTGGCGGGGTTTTGTTCCACGTGATTCTTTTGACTCGGTATTCGGTGTTTGGACTTCCCGATGATCTTTTGTGGAAATATTTGAGTGTCTTCTTGATGTTTCGTATGTCTAGAACTATATGGTAGGATTCCATGTAGGTTTTGGTGTCGTGAATCGTGCTAAGTGTTAAACTTTGTGTTTCGTTTAACCGTGATGAGTCTTGTGTGTTCTTCGAAACTATCTTTGGTTTACCCGTTTGATAAGTATGCTAGTTTGGTGTTTAAATGCTAGCATGTGTGTGTTGTTTGTACCTTCCTATTGGTTGATGATAACTTGTGTTATTCATTGTTGTTTTTGTTGGACTGTGATCCATTCCTTGATTGAGTATGGTTTCATATCTTCGTTGTGATCCGTTGATTGATTCCTGTTGTGGTGTGATGTGTGTGTGTGGCTTTACCTGGATTGCACAATTAGTGGTATGGGACACTAGTCACCAAGGTATTGCAGCGGTCCTCGTGGTGGCCGTGACGTGATTATGGATTTGTGACCTTTGTGTAAGGTTCACGTGATTCTTGGGTGGCATGTGTTGCCGTGTGTGTGATCGGTACCCTCGTGTACTATGAAATCGGTGGTTCTATTGGAGATCTGTTGGAGAGGGGACGACAGTCCTCGGAGGGAAAAGGTTGGACTTGGTGTACAGGGGTCCTGGAGGTAAAGGTTGGAACTAGACATAAGGATGGGGGTAGCCATAAGGTTGGAACCGGGCATAAGGAAGGCATATCAACTCGTGATGGGTGATGTCGCGAGGGCTTGTGTAGCCGTTGTTGTGAGTTCTCTCTTCTTGTGACGTGTGTAGTCATAAGGGCATGTGTTGCCTAGGCATGTGTTGCCATCGGTCTTGTCTTTATCCTTTGTGTTGTGCTTATCCTTTGTGGTTTTGGGATGTGTTCCCGTATTCTTGTTGAGAGTATTGAGTTTTGTGTTGACTATTACTCTTGGTTTGTATTTATATATATGTATTCCATTTCGAAAATGGCTTTACAGCTTATATCTTATCTATGTATGATATTTCACATGTATTGGTGGATTACCAGCATTATTCGCTGACCGGGCGTCGTCTCATGTTTTATTGTGTTCTTTCAGGTGATGTCTATACAAGTGCGCGGTCTAGTACTTGCTAGTATAGCTTCTCCCTTTCGTTTTGTGGCCTGTGTGCCAGCTTAGATGTAGAACTTTGAGACAATGGGTTTAGATGTAAACATTGCAGATGTTGCCGGTGCGTTCATCCTTTTGGTGAACGTGGCATAGCACCCCGTGTTCCGGATTATGTCTATCTATCTATCTTTCAGTCTTCCGCTGTGTTTGTTGTTTAGTTCAGTTATCTGCATGTTTAAGGCTTTTAAATAGCATGTTTTTTAAGGGGTGTTACAGTTGGTATCAGTGTAACACCCCCTAAAAACAAGCTATTTAAAAGTCTTAAACATGCAGATAACCGAACTAAACAACAAACACAGCGGAAGACTGAAAGATAACTAGATAAACATAATCCGAAACACGGGGTGTTATGCCACGTTCACCAAAAGGATGAACGCTATGGCAACATCTACAATGTTTACAACTAAACCCATAGTCTCAAAGTGTTATATCTAAACTGGCGCACAGGCTACAAAACAAAGAGGGAGAAGCTATACTAACAAGAACTAGACCGCCCACTCGTCTAGACATCACCTGAAAGAACACAATAAAACATGGGACGACGCCCGGTCAACGAATAATGCTGGTAACCCACCAATACATGTGAAATAACATACATAGATAAGATATAACTTGTAAAGCCATTTTCGTAACGGAATACATAAGTATATAAGTGCAAAACCAAGAGTAATAGAGAACACAAGACTCACCACTCTCAACAAGAACACGGGAACACATCTCAAGACCACAACAAACAACACGACTCAAAGAAATATCAAGGTATGATCTATCATCACACAATAGATCAAATCCCGACATGCACAACGCAAAGGAATAAGACTCACCCACAGCAACACATGCCATGGCAACACTTGCCTTTGTGACTACACACGTCACAAGAGAAGAACTCACAACAATGACTACACAAGCCCTCGTGACATCACTCATCACGAGTTGATATGTCTTCCTTATGCCCTGTTCCAACATTATGGCTACCCCCAATCTTATATCTAGTTCCAACCTTTACCTCCAGGACCCCTGTACACCAAGTCCAACCATATTCCCCCGGGAACCGTCGTTCCCCCTCCAACAGTCCCTCCAACAAAACCACCAATTTCATAGTACACGAGGGTACCAATCACACACGGCAACACATGCCCTGGATAACACATGTTATCCCAGAAATAAACACGTGAACCTTACACAAAGGCCACAAACTCCATAATCGCATCACGGCCACCACGAGGACCGCTGCAATACCTTGTTAACTAGTGTCTCATACCACTAATCATGCAATCCATGTAAAGCCACTCACACATCACACCACAACAGGAATCAATCAACGGATCACAACGAAGATATGAAACCATACTCAATCAAGGAATGGATCACAGTCCAACAACAACAACGATGAATAACACAAGTTATCATCAACCAATAGGAAGGTACAAACAACACACACATGCTAGCATTTAAACACCAAACTAGCATGCTTATCAAACGGGTAAACCAAAGATAGTTCCGAAGAACACACAAGAGTCATCACGGTTAAACGAAACACAAAGTTTAACACTTAGCACGATTCACGACACCAAAACCTACATGGAATCCAACCATATAGTTCTAGGCATACGAAACATGAAGAAGACACTCAAATAGTTCCACAAAAGAACATTGGGAAGTCCAAAGACCAAATACCGAGTCAAAAGAATCACGGGGAACAAATCCCCGAGGGTAGGTCTCTACACGCGGTTCCGCCCGCGGGTACAGGTTGCCCAACCTGTGTACCCCGCGGGTGGGCGGCGGGTTGGACGTCTACCCGCCGTTCCGCCCGCGGGTACATCCCTGTACCACAATAAAACACTTCGCGGATTTTCATCTCCAAACTCAAATTCAAGTCCAAATCATGCCAAATCTCACAAAATACAACAAAATGACTTGAATCAAAGGAAATGCCAAGCAATGACACACAAGAACCCTAATCACAAGCTCTAGATATGCATTTTCACAAGACAATGCATAAACACTCACATTTTATATCAAAACACATGTAGAATCCAAGAAATCATCATATAGGTAAGCAAAATAGATTTTGTAGAGAATGGGTTTCCTCTTGTAGACTAAAGACTTCACTTAACACCTCAACAACCTCCTCTCAGGGCTCACCTTCCAAACCAACTTCAAGAACATACTAAAAGATCATAAAGATCCTATCTTTATGAAAAGACACCTAAGATAAAACCAAAAACACAAGATGAACTTAGATCTTACACTCCTAGATGCCCAAATATATGAAAGGTTGAATCTTGGAAGCAACTCTTGAGGTTTTGGCAAAGCTCCAACTTGACTTGGAAGAAAAGTTACTCACCTTTTTAGAGAGAAGGTGGAGCTAGATTTTTAGAAAGTGTAAGGAGAGAATGAAGGAGGTCTACTAGGTTAGGTTACAATACCAACAACAAGTGAAAGGTCAAGAATACCCTTACTAACATAAGGAAGTGTAAGGAACAAGGGAACTCCTTACAAAGCTCAATGTACTACTTTGACATTGGGGGTTGACTAGTCAATTACTAGTCCCCAACTATTAAATTTCAGGAATTTAAGGAATTAAATTACAAATTGAAATAGGATTAATTACTTAATTAATTCCTTAAATGAATTTGGATTTTGGGGTTTCACATCCTCTCCCCCTTCAAAGAAGCTTCATCCCCGAAGCTTGTGTACGACGAATAAAAGCAAACGGTGAAAAGTAACAACATTGTGACAAGAGGTTCAAGACCAAACTCTTTAGGTCAAAACTCAAAAGAATTCACAAGAATTTCAAAGCAAGAAAGTAGGCATATCTATTCGAGGATTGGCAAGAGTTTAACAAACGGATAAATTGAGCATCAAGAACTCTAGCCTCAACACAAACACCGACTTCTAAACAACAACTAAGAACTAGACAACCAACCCCAACTACTAAGCTAACCAAACAACAAAGCAGCAAACCAAAACAAGCATACAAGGCAAACAACAAACTACTACCAAACTAACAACGGCTAAGAAGAAACAACAACAAAGAAAAGACGAACAGGATAACCACAACACAAGCTAGAACTCCTCACTCTCCGACTCCTCGGCCTCCTCAGATTCTTCATCATCTTCTTCTCTGCGGCTTGAACTGGTTTCAATCTGGTCTAGCCTCTGGTTCACTGCGACAAACTGTGTCTTCATGTAGGCGAAGCCCTCCTCGATCATGCGGTTCTGCTGGCGAAGCAAGGCGACAACACGCTCTTCATGCGTCATGGAGTCGTGCTCCCTCTTGGTGCGAGCTTCTCTTCTTCGTCGGTTCTCTTCACTTTCCGAGTCACTTTCTTTGGCCTCAACAGCTTCCGGTGCTTCCACCTCATCCTCACGATCGGCTTCATCTTCAACTTCTTCATCGCCTCCCAAACTCTGGACTGCGAGGCTCAACTTCCCGGCATGAATCCCAAGCTCTGTTGCCAACTCAACCCTTTCCTTCGGTGCTTTCCTTGCCACTTCTTCAAGCGTGATGTAATCACCATCTTCCAACTGAAACAAATTACAACTCCGAAGATTGGTGGCATCCAACACCAACTTTACCACGGCCTTCAGGAGACAACCATCCACGGTCACACCCTTTCTAACCAAAATCCAGCTCAACACCATCCCATAGGATAGACTTTTCCGGTTATGATCCCGATAGAAAACCATATGCTGCAACATCAAAGCTGGCAAGTTGAACTTAACCATATTCTTGAGATCCAACTTTCCCAACAACTTGCTTTTGCTGTTATTGGGCAACAAACAATCCGATACCAACATAACCAAAATCCATTGCTCCACGGACAACCACTTTTTCTCCGGCCTTGAAGCTTGAGTGAAACCACTCGTACGGCCCAACAAATAGCTCAAATAGTCCCGGTACCCCATGGTATCCGTACTAATCCATGAATGACCACTATACTGAGCAACTCCTGAAGCAGTTAAACTCAAAAGCTGAGCCAGCCTCTTTTCAGAAAGCACAACCTTCACACCTCTCACTTTAGAAGTGATCTCAAGCTTATCACCCTCCTTTGTCACGACCATGTGACGATAAAATTCCTTTACTAAACTTGGGTAAGTCTTGGCCCTTATGGTGAGAAACCCATCCAACAAACATTGGAATCTAAGCATGTCCAACAAAGAATTAGGAAAAGATTCCGGATCAAAAGCTTTACCTTCAAGGACGAGGTAATGGGCATCCACCCATTCCGCTTTTCTTGCCAAACTTGACCTTCTAGGCATGATTGATGATTACCCAAAGCTCAACAAAAAGGACCCAAGACTTTTTCTCCCTTTTTTTTTCTTCGTTCTCTATTCTCGCTGCTCTCTCTCGCGGCTTCCAGCGATCGGGACTGCTCGGCGAGGAAGCTCCGGCGTGCGACGGCAGTAGCTCGGCTCGACGGCGGCGGTCCGGTGGTGGTGGCTCGTCGACGGGCAGGTGAAGTGACGGGTGGGGTGTTGGGTGTTCTCGGCTGAACACACGGGTAGAGAGAGAGAGGGGAGGGAGAGAGGAAAAGAAATTGGGATTTAGGGATTTTGAGGAAAAATTGGGGAAAAGATGATATAATTTGGGGATTTGGGTAAAGTGAGGATTTTATAGTTTAAATGGAATTAAAATTGAGTAAATTCTAAAAAAGACAATTAGTTTAAGTGGTTTAGAGGTTGGGTTGGCAAAGGATAGGCTTGGGTTCAAAACTCAAAAGTTATTATTAAACAATTTGGCTTAACTTTTAAGCTACTCAAGGAAGGGTTTTTGGTATGGATTTGCTAATTTCAACTTTCAAAGAATACTTTGGGAAAAATTAGAGCATTTCAAAAGGATAGTTGCAAGAATGACCAAATATAAGAATTGTAGAATTAACCCAAGCACAACTCCTTCCAAAGATGGATAACTAACTCCACAATGAAACTTATATGTCAAACTAAAGAAGTCACTTAACAAGAACAGTTTACACTTAACTCCAAAGGAATCATTACCAAAGAAAAACATGCCAAGGATTGCCAAGGAACTCACATAGACAACAACGAAACACAAGGTAACACTCAAGACAACAAAGAACATGATATTCGCGAAAAACAAGGATAGGCTAGGATAGGATTACCTGCCAACTCCTCCTCCACCAAACCCTCAGACTCTTCCTGCGAACGCCCCATCACGAAGACTCTCCCTGGTGGCCTAGCTCCAACTGCTCCACGACCCAAACTACCTCCCGATGCTCTTCCGACTCCCGGGGGTGGTGGCAACGCTCTCTGACTGGCTCGCTGGGGACACTCCGTGACCTTATGACCACGATCTCCACATCGGAAACACCGAAGCACGAAGCCGTTGCAACTTTGACCAACATGCATCTTCCCACACCTATGACAAGGAGGTGTCTTAACATGATTTCCTTGCTCCATCCGGTGAGGTCCTTGAGATGAGGATGACACGTTCTTGGCTTGAAAACTCGGTCGTGGCTTCTTAAAGGTTGAAGAACCTCCGCTCTCGACCCTTTTCCTGGCTAGCTCGTAAGATCCTTTCTGAAGCTGCTGAACGCGATACAGATCCGCGGCGCTCAGATACGCATCCTTAAGGGAACTTGGCCTACTCACCGTCAACGCTTTTCGTGCCTCATAATTCAAACCGGCAACGAATCTCTCAACCTTAGCAAGCTCCGTAGGCACAAGCACCCGAGCAAAGCGCGCCAACTCAAAAAATTTCTTGTGGTACTCGACCACAGACAGGGATCCTTGCTGCAGGTGAAGGAACTCATCAAACATGGCGGCTCGCACATGCGCTAGGTAAAACCTCTGGCGCATCCTATCCTTAAGCGCGGACCAGTCGAACTCGGGCTCTTCAAGGTAAGCCGGACCCTCATGAACCCACTACAGATCCGCTTCATGGCAAAAGTAAAACGTAGCCAGTTCCACTCTTCTATCTTCGGGGCAACCCACAACTGCGAAGATCTTGTCCAACACCCTTAACCATTCTTCCAAGACCACCGGGTCTTCTTCACCCGCGGAGGTGGGCGGCCGATGACCCGACACCAAGCGACCTATATCGCGGTGCCCAGCAGGTTGAGGAGGCGGCACAGCGTGGTTGTTGTTCAGCAAGGCTTCACTGAGCGTCTACATCGTCTGCGTCAGCTGGTGAAGATTCTGAGCGAGCTGCTCGTTTGTTGGGGTCTCCGGGGTGCGTGCTCGGGGACGAAGAGGCATCGCAAACTTCTACAACAACAACACGGTTACCAAAAGATAGCAAACAATCAAAGAACAGAAAGCACCACCCAGCTCACCGCGCAACCTAGAGTCCTAAGCCTAACACTTAGATTCTTAAGGTCGCTTAAAGGTCTCAAACAACACTTAGCCACTTAGACAGTATAAACTTAACTCCTTCCTAGGCTCAAACCTAGGCTCTGATACCAACTGTAACAACCCCTAAAAACAAGCTATTTAAAAGCCTTAAACATGTAGATAACCGAACTAAACAATAAACACAACGGAAGACTGAAAGATAACTAGATAAACATAATCCGAAACACGGGGTGTTATGCAACGTTCACCAAAAGGATGAACGCTACGGCAACATCTGCAATGTTTACAACTAAACCCATAGTCTCAAAGTGCTATATCTAAATTGACGCACATGCCACAAAACAAAGAGGGAGAAGCTATACTAGCAAGCACTAGACCGCGCACTCGTCTAGACATCACCTGAAAGAACACAATAAAACATGGGACGACTCCCGGTCAGCGAATAATGCTTGTAACCCACCAATACATGTGAAATAACTTACATAGATAATATATTTAATTGGAAAGCCATTTTCAAAACGGAATACATAAGTATATAAGTGCAAAACCAAGAGTAATAGTTAACACAAGACTCACCACTCTCAACAAAAACACGGGAACACATCCCAAGACCACAAAGAACAACATGACTCAAAGAAATCTCAAGGTATGATCTATCATCACACAATAGATCAAAACCCGACATGCATAACGCAAAGGAATAAGACTCACCCACGGCAACACATGCCAAGGCAACACTTGCCTTTGTGAATACACACGTCACAAGAGAAGAACTCACAACAATGGCTACACAAGCCCTCGTGACATCACTCATCACGAGTTGATATGCCTTCCTTATGCCCTGTTCCAACCTTATGGCTACCCCCAACCTTATATCTAGTTCCAACCTTTACCTCCAGGACCCCTGTACACCAACTCCAACCTTATTCCCCCGGGAATCGTCGTTCCCCTTCCAACAGTCCCTCCAACAAAACCACCGATTTCATAGTACACGAGGGTACCGATCACACATGGCTACACATGCCCTGGATAACACATGTTATCCCAGAAATAAACACGTGAACCTTACACAAAGGCCACAAACTCCATAATCGCGTCGAGGCCACCACGAGGATCGCTGCAATACCTTGGTGACTAGTATCCCATACCAATAATCGTGCAATCCATGTAAAGCCACTCACACATCACACCACAACAGGAATCAATCAACGGAGCACAACGAAGATATGAAACCATACTCAATATAGGAATGGATCACAGTCCAACAACAACAACGATGAATAACACAAGTTATCATCAACCAATAGAAAGTTACAAACAACACACATGCTAGCATTTAAATACCAAACCAGCATGCTTATAAACGGGTAAACCAAAGATAGTTCCGAGGAACACACAAGACTCATCGCGGTTCAACGAAAGACAAAGTTGAACACTTAGCACGATTCACGACACCAAAACCTACATGGAATCCTACCATATAGTTCTAGACATACGAAACATCAAGAAGGCACTCAAATAGTTCCACAAAAGAACATTGGGAAGTCCAAAGACCAAATACCGAGTCAAAAGAATCACGGGGAACAAATCCATGCCATCACCACAATGCGTACCCGCGAGTACAGGCTTCCCAACCTTTGTACCCCGCGGGTGGGCGGCGGTTGGACGTCTACCCGCTGTTCCGCCCGCGGGTATATCCCTGTACCACAATAAAACACTTCGCGGATTTTCATCTCAAAACTCAAATTCGAGTCCAAAACATGCCAAATCTCACCAAATACAACAAAATAACTTGAATCAAAGGAAATGCCAAGCAATGGCACACAAGAACCCTAAACACAAGCTCTAGATATGCATTTTCACAAGACAATGCATAAACACTCACATTTCATAGCAAAACACATGTAGAATCCAAGAAATCATCATATAGGTAAGCAAAATAGATTTTGTAGAGCATGGGTTACCTCTTGTAGACTAAAGACTTCACTTAACACCTCAACAACCTCCTCTCAAGGCTCACCTTCCAAACCCACTTCAAGAACATACCAAAAGATCATAAAGATCCTATCTTTAAGAAAAGACACCTAAGATAAAACCAAAAACACAAGATGAACTTAGATCTTACCCTCATAGATGCCCAAATATATGAAATGTTGAATCTTGGAAGCAACTCTTGAAGTTTTGGCAAAGCGCTACCTTGACTTGGAAGAAAAGCTACTCACCTTTTTAGAGAGAAGGTGGAACTAAATTTTTAGAAAGTGTAAGGAGAGAATGAAGGTGGTCTACTAGGTTAGGTTACAATACCAACAACAAGTGAAAGATCAAGAATACCCTTACTAACATAAGGAAGTGTAAGGAACAGGGGAACTCCTTACAAAGCTCAATGTACAACTTTGACTTTGGGTGTTGACTAGTCAATTACTAGTCCCCAACTATTAAATTTCAGGAATTTAAGGAATTAAATTATTAATTGAAATTGGATTAATTACCGAGTTCAGCAAGTTCAAAAAGGAGTCCAGGAGAACCGTAAGAAGAAGCTTGACAAAAGCGTTTCACCTGTGGTTAGGAGTCTGATGGCTACTAGTGTTGGATCAACAAGAAGCCTGCAAAGAGACGACTCTAAGAGAGGTAAGGCTCCCCAGCCGATCCGGAACAACAAGGATAAGGGAAAGTGACGCTAGTATATTTGCAAACAAATAATTCTTGGAGTACGAGTTATCGATCCACAGGGAAGTGGTTGTATCAAGCACTAGTTACTAACTTATTCATTAGAGTTAATCTTAACAATTACTTAGATGATTGATTGGCATAAAATAAATAAAATAAAACAGAGGTTCAAGATTTTGAAAACAATTAGAGAGAAGTTGAGATTCATGGGATTCAAGTATTTAATCACCTAGTGCCAATTATCGTTTGCAATATTTAGTTTGGAATTAAGATTTGTGTGGGAATGCAAAGTGGAATCGAATTACTCCCGTAATCTCTATTCCTAGTGAATTTCCACTCCCGTAGCTTAAACACCCAATAAGATCGAAGATCAGTAATCAATTATTCCTAATTACTACCATCTCCCGATTGGCAACAATCTAGAATAAACTTCCCCTAATAAGTTCACCTTTCCCAAGGACCAACCATTAGGTGCAATCGTGTGTGCCCTAATTTATGCCCCAACTCCCATTGGTGACACAAACATGGCTATGAAGCTAGTAACTACGGCCATTAATTACACGCATCAAACAATATTATCACGATTGCAACACAAGTATTAAACCCAAATAATAATATATTAAAGAAACTGAGAGCTCAGGCACATAGGTTCATAAACACTTTTACCCAAGATTCTCTAAAGAATTTAGCCAAGCATGACTAAATTATACATAGCAAATATAAATAAAGAATTACAAATCATCAAAAGAGTACAAGAATTAACCAGACAATTTTCCCAAATCTCCCTAGTCTTCTTCTTGCTTTCCAAGACAACTTGTGGCTCTTGATTTCTCTCCTTCTTGTCTCCCCGAATCTCTGAATTCTCTCGGTCTCTCCTTAGGGTTGAGGAAGGAGGGATTTTATAGTGGGTACAAAGTTGAGATGAAATAGGAATCTTGTACAAAATTGGACTCAAATTGTGATTCCTATTTAAATAAAGAATTTGGAAGTTGAAGATGCTGAAGCCAACGCCCTTCTGTAATTAAGTTGGCGCATTCGCGCTTCGCTCGACGGGTCGAGACCAGCGGGTCTCGATCACAAAACATTCTGGAAATTTTCGACGCGTCGAGCCTTCTGGTCCCCGAACTTGTCCAAAATTGCTCCAAACTCATCCTTGAACTTCCCTTGCTCATAGAATTGACCTACAATGGTTCAAAAACACCGTAAAACATTCAAAACAAGTGTGAACCATAATTAAATGATAATAGCAAGGAAAATATGTATTAAATAAGCAAAATTAAAGAACTTAAATACTGAGATGATTCAAAATAAGTATAATAACAAGCAAAGATGTGATAACATCACCCCCTCACACATAAGGTTTTGCTTGTCCTCAAGCAAAACTAAGGAATAAAATCACAAGCCAAAACATACAAATTACTCATGCTCTCTCTTGCACAACCTTTCAAACCACCAACCAACTTGCTACAAAACAACAAGCTTCAAGAATCAAATTAGTTTGGCACATAAGAGACCCATTTCCAAGCCAATAACCAAGCACCAAGAATTTAAAGTATGTGAGGATCAAGTGTGGACAAATACTCAGTTGAGATTATGCAAGACACGGCTCATGAATGAGATCCCATAGGCTTGCCTTTCATACTCCCCTAGATCAAATCTAAGAATGCATGCTAAGATCAAATAGGACTTTATTAAGCTTGTAATGGGGCTACGGGTGATAGCTAACAAAGAAGTGGTATGGAAAAATTAATCAAAAAGAGAGAATGTCACAGTTTATCTAAACTTTTCAAAATTTGGAAGAGATGAGATAATCATAATTCCAAGGAGCAAATTTCTTTTAAGAACTTAGCAACTCTTTGGTAAAGTGGGGATCCAAACTCAAAAACTTTCAATCTTTTTTTTTTCTCATTCTTTTTTTTGTCTTTGGACTTCTTTTGGATATAGCACGATAATTTTAATCCAAACTTTCATGACCTCCACACTTGAACATTTGTAACACTAGCTGCTTTTTTTTTCGTAGCACAACTCCATAAAACTCTTCTTACGGAAAAGATAAAGATAAAAGTTTCATTCTCTCAAGGGTGGAAGGGAAATATTTGGCCACGGGCTAAGGGTTATAATAATGGGGTAAATCAAAGAAAAATAATCACAAAGAGGGGATAAGTGCTTAGCACTTATTTGAACAAACAAAAGGCACAATGGGGATACGAAGGATAAAAATATATATAGGAACAGGTTTAAAGGCTATGGCTAAACAAAAATTGCCTAAATCACTTCAAAACATGCAAAACTTAGACATCACTTAGGGAGTAATGAGGCAAGTTCTAGCAAAGCACCCATGACCGGAATCTCACATAAGCCTTTACTAGCAATGCAAAACACAAGATCAAGAATTAATCCAATTATTAAGTGGTTAACAAAGCTATTGGCAAGGGAATAGATCAAATATGTGTTACACCTCAAATCGTCCATCACAAATTGAGATGCAGCAAGCACCACTAAAACAAACCACAAACCAACAAGAGAGAATAATTGTAACTGAAGGCAAGTAGCTTATTCACCAAAAATAGCATATGAGTCATCCAAGCAAAAGCAAAAATTTTAAAAATTTAGAAATATCCCCAAATTAATGATTCCTCCCCCTCACACTTAAAACTTTGCATCATCCCTGATGCAAAATAAAAGAAAAGGATAACAAGAGAAAAGAGAAAACTAAGAAGCAATAAAATAATCACGAACTAGAAAATAATAAAACTAAATAAGACGAAACTAGAAAGCAATAAATAAATAGGGAAAGTAATAAAAGATAACATGGGGTGCCTCCCATGAAGCGCTAAATTTAACGTCGTTAGCTCGACGTTACCTCTCTAGCCATCAAGTGATTGGAGAAGAAAAATCCCCTTCTTTCCATCAACTTTCTCTTCCAAGTATTTCTTCAAGTGGTGTCCATTTATAAACTCTCTTAAGCTCGAACCCTTCACGTCATCATGTAAGGAACCACATTTGCCCGAATCAAGAATTATGCCTCCATTCTCTTTTCCTTCTTTTTCAACACTCTTTTGTTCAACAAGTAATGAGAGTCTCGGATCATTCACATGAACCAGCAAGTATTGGGGATCATTGGATATATAGATAGGCAAATGTGTGACATTATCCTTAAGAACTCCAATGCCTCCCAAATTCAAAATTTCTCTGAAGTTCTCTCCAAGGGAAGTGTTCTCCATTGGTGAGACATCCTCATTCAAATCATGTGCTCCATTGAGAACTTCCTCATCTAATGGGCAACTCTCTATATGCTCCTTGCCATCATTACCTTGCAACACTACATTTTCCTCCCAGCTTGGTGTCTCCATCTCAATGCATTTATCAAATATTTCTTCATCTCCCTCTCTAAGATCCTCATCATCCTTTTTATTTCTCTCAACTTCATGACCTTCATTTGGCAAGAGCAACTCTTCTAGAACCTCTCCATTAAATGAATCTTGAAGTGGCTCTTGAATTGTCAAATCTTGCTGTCGAGCCATCATGTGATCGAGTCGAGCATTCATGCGATCAAGTTGAGCATTCATGTGATCTTGTAACTCCAGATATTTCGAGCACAATTGCATTAACTTGGTCTCTTTGGACTTCATCTCAATTATTTGGTCAAGTGATTGACAATCTTGTTGAAACTCTTGGTACGGCAACTCTTGAGCTCGCCCTTGATACTTGTAATTGGGATCCATGATAAAGCAATTTTCCGCCTCATGAGATCCACCACATATCATGCACCGTGAGGGTTGTGGAGTAGGTGGTGTGCATCTTTGATAAGTAGCTTGACTCATGTTGGCACAAAATCGTTGAGTAGATTATTGAGGGATATGGTTGGTGGGGTTGAGCATGTAACAATTTTCCACAAAGTGATTCCCACCACAAAATGAGCACCATTGGGGTTGTGATGTTTGATATGAATTTTCTTGATAATATCCTTGACTAGAGTTGGCAAAATTTGAGAAAGGGAATTGTTGTTCCATTCCTCCATGTTCTCAATTCATATTCCAACTCATCTCATAACCTTGAGAAGGAGGGTAAAACGGTGGCATGGTTCTTTGGAATGCATATCTATCCATAAACTAAATCACACTCAAAACAATGAACTTGTTATGGGTTAGCAAAATAAAAAAAAATAAAAAAATAAAAATGGACTAGTCTCCTAGAATAAAGATTTCACTAATGTTAATACTAGAAACGCCACTTCCCCGGCAACGGCGCCAATTTGATGCGTAGTATATTTGCAAACAAATAATTCTCGGAGTACGAGTTATCGATCCACAGGGAAGTGGTTGTATCAAGCACTAGTTACTAACTTATTCATTAGAGCTAATCCTAACAATTACTTAGATGATTGATTGGCATAAAATAAATAAAATAAAACAGAGGTTCAGGATTTTGAAAACAATTAGAGAGAAGTTGAGATTCATGGGATTCAAGTATTTAATCACCTAGTGCCAATTATCGTTTGCAATATTTAGTTTGGAATTAAGATTTGTGTGGGAATGCAAAGTGGAATTGAATTACTTCCGTAATCTCTATTCCTAGTGAATTTCCACTCCCGTAGCTTAAACACCCAATAAGATCGAAGATCAGCATTCAATTATTCCTAATTACTACCATCTCCCGATTGACAACAATCTAGAATAAACTTCCCCTAATAAGTTCCCCTTTCCCAAGGACCAACCATTAGGTGCAATCGTGTGTGCGCTAATTTATGCACTAACTCCCATTGGTGACACAAACATGGCTATGAAGCTAGTAACTATGGCCATTAATTACACGCATCAAACAATATTATCATGATTGCAACACAAGTATTAAACCCAAATAATAATATATTAAAGAAACTGAGAGCTCAGGCACATAGGTTCATAAACACTTTTACCCAAGAATCTCTAAAGAATTTAGCCAAGCATGACTAAATTATACATAGCAAATATAATTAAAGAATTACAAATTATCAAAAGAGTACAAGAATTAACCAGACGATTTTCCCGAATCTCCCTAGTCTTCTTCTTGCTTTCCAAGACAACTTGTGGCTCTTGATTTCTCTCCTTCTTGTCTCCCCGAATCTCTGAATTCTCTCGGTCTCCCCTTAGGGTTGAGGAAGGAGGGATTTTATAGTGGGTACAAAGTTGAGATGAAATAGGTATCTTGTACAAAATTGGACTCAAATTATAATTCCTATTTAAATAAAGAATTTGGAAGTTGAAGATGCTGAAGCCAACGCCCTTTTGTAATTAAGTTGGCGCATTCGCGCTTCGCTCGACGCGTCGAGCTAAGTCTCGACGCGTCGAGACCAGCAGGTCTCGATCACAAAACATTCTGGAAATTTTCGACGCGTCGAGCGTTTGGCTCGACGCGTTGAGCCTTCTGGTCCCCGAACTTGTCCAAAATTGCTCCAAACTCATCCTTGAACTTCCCTTGCTCATAGAATTGACCTACAATGGTTCAAAAACACTAACAAACACCGTAAAACATTCAAAACAAGTGTGAACCATAATTAAATGATAATATCAAGGAAAATATGTATTAAATAAGCAAAATTAAAGAACTTAAATACTGAAATGATTCAAAATAACTATAATAACAAGCAAAGATGTGATAACATCAGAAAGCGCTCCGTCTGCAAGAAGTGTGGAAGTGATCACCCCGGTGTGGACTGTCATGGGAAATCGATAGAGTGCTTTGTTTGTGGCAAGGAAGGTCATCGGTCCTTTGAGTGCAGGGTTAAGAAGAAAACTTCGGCGGACTCAAAACCAGTTGGTAGTTTAAGGCCCCGGTCGGGAAGTAAGCATCGAGGTAGAAGCAACAATGGGCTCAGTGGAAGTAGCAACCAAGACCTGTGTACGAAGTCGGGACCTCGGCAAGATAAGATCCACAGTCGTGAGGCAGATGCAAATGGGAACCATTGAAGTGAGCTCTTATACCCTTTAGTTGCACCTTCATTCGTCTTTGTGCCTTTCCTGCATGTTAGCTCCCGGCGTTAGTTTGTTTGAGTGTTGCCTTGACCCTCGTAAATCTCTTCTTTCCTATAGACAAACCCAATCACCCTGTTTGCCAAGTGATCATTTTCTTCCGCACCTTGTTCTTGTGTTCTTTCCAAGCCATCTTGTGCATGGCGGCGGTGACATCAGCTTATGAAGGAATCTGGCAAGGTCTAAGAGTTAAGCCGCGTCTGAGCCGAGGTAGAGAGCCTTCAGTTCGACCAAGCGTGGTGATCAGCATCAAGCCGAAGTTTCGCCGGAAGTTGTGAACCCTTTCATCTCTTGAAGCCCATCTTCTTCTTTAATCCTCGTCAAATTCCTTGTCTCTTTCGGAGAAATCTTTCCTATCTCTTCAAGCGTCGTTCCCATTTCCTTCTTAATTTGATTCTATACAAGATGACAACCTCATTTTCCTAAGTTGTAATCTTGAAATTCTTTATTTTCCCTTCCGATCTACGCTATCCTTGAGCCTAAGTCTAGTACCCTTCGTTAGGAAATCCTTTCAATTCTTTCAGACCTCGTTCTTGTTACTCTCTCGATTTGACGCTGTTCAAGGTTGCGACCTCATCTTTCCTAAGTTGTGACTTTGATAATCTTAATTCCCTTCCTAGTTATCGCTATCCTAGAGTTTTAATCGGATATCCTCAGTGAGGAAATTCTTCTCAACTCCCTAAAACCCCATTTTGATTCCTTACTTCTTAAGTTGTAGCCCTGTTTACCTTTCTTCTATTCTTAATCAACATGGTCCTCGAATTGTTGAACCTAAACTCTCACCTTGATCTTTCACTTTGAATCGAACCCCGTTATTGTATTCCCCGCTTCTAACGACTCTGTGCAAGGTGGCAACCTTATTTCCTAAGTTGCAACTTTGATGACCTTAATCCCACTCCTAAGTAACGTGGTCCTTGAGTTTCTGAACCTTAAAACCCTCCACTCTAATCCTTTCCGTTGAACCGAATCTCTTCTTGTAAGCCTTCTTTCCCCTGAGTTACCTTTCTCCTTTGTTACCGTTCCTGTTTTGAACCTTTCATCCAGAACGAAGTTTCGAAGTTTTCAAGCGTTTCCTTGCAGTGAGTTGTATTTGTGTGCTAATGCGAGTGTTAAGTTGGCAACCTGAATCAAGTCAGCCCAAGAGCTGGAGAGGAAGACATCCAACTCGTGTTGTGGATCTAGTAGTTGTAGCCTTTGTCGGAAGTGACGGATCAAGTTCACGCAGATGTCGAGCTCAAGTTAGGTAGTGGGAGTACCTTGTTTCCTTTGGTTGAAGAAGTCAGCAGAGTTCAGTTGAAGATGCAACCCTGGTTCTGTGATCCCAAGTGATATAGTTTAGGGTTCTTGTGGTGTCGGTTTCTGTTTGTGGCCTTGTTCCTTAGCTAAGCCTTCTCGTTTTGAGCAGGAGTTAGGCTCGGTGTGAAGTTAGCTTTCTTTTCCAATAAATCTTTTATCTATCACCTTATCTTTCTTTCTTGTCTTACCTTTGTGAACCCTCAACCTATCTCTAAGTCTTGTTTCTCGTTTTGTTAACCGACGGTTTTGGTGTTGAACTTCGTTGTGACCAAGCCTATCAATCTTACTACCTTGTTTTAAACCCTTGTTTTTCTCTAACTTTGGTTAGTGGCAAACACCTCTGTTGCTTAAAACCTCGTTTGCAACCCACCTCTTAAGCTTTGTCATCCGTTTTGCAAGTCGACCGTTTTCGTTGTAGAACCTTGTTGCATCCCTTGCTTGTTTTCTTAGTAGGTTCGTTCGTAGTTTCTTGGCTTTTATGAAAACGCCGTCCGTCGCAGTTAACCAGAGGTTGGACCAGCTTGAGACCAGTTCGAGCCGAGGAGTCGGAGAGCGAGTCGTTCTAGCTCGGGGTTGTGGTGATCTTGTTTGCCCTTCCTTAGTTGTTGTTATCTCCTCAGCCGTTGTTACCGTTTGTTAGTTGTTTGTTGCTTGCCCTGTATGTTTGTTTTTGCTTGTTGTTTTGTGGATAGTTAGTTTTGTAATTGGTGTTTGGAGTTGGTTGTTTAGTTCTTAGCGGTTGACTAGTAGTCGGTGCTTGTGTTGAGGCTAGAGTTCATGATTCTCAATTTATCCGTTTGTTAAATTCTTGCCAATCCTTGATTTGAAATGCCCTCTTTCTTGCTTTGAAATTTTTTTGAGTTTTGACCAAAAAAGTTTGTTCTTGAACCTCTTGTCACAATGTTGTTTCCTATCACCGTTTGCTTTTAATTCGTCGTACCCAAGCTTCGGGGACGAAGCTTCTTTGAAGGGGGAGAGGATGTGACACCCCCAAATCCAAATCCAATTAAGGGATTATTTAAGTAATTAATCCTATTTCATTTTGTAATTTAATTCCTTAAATTCCTGAAATTTATTAGTTGGGGACTAGTAATTGACTAGTCAACCCCAAAGTCAAAGTTGTACCTTGAGCTTTGTAAGGAGTTCCCTTGTTCCTTACACTTCCTTATGTTAGTAAGGGTATTCTTGACCTTTCACTTGGTGTTAGTATTGTAACCTAACCTAGTAGACCACCTTAATTCTCTCCTTACACTTTCTAAAAATCTAGCTCCACCTTCTCTCTAAAAAGGTAAGTAGCTTTTCTTCCAAGCCAAGTTGGAGCCTTGCCAAAACTTTAAGAGTTGCTTCCAAGATTCAACCTTTCATATATTTGGTCATCTAGGAGGGTAAGATCTAAGTTCATCTTGTGTTTTTGGTTTTATCTAAGGTGTCTTTTCTCAAAGATAGGGTCTTTATGATCTTTTGGTATGTTCTTAAAGTGGGTTTGGAAGGTGAGCCTAGTGAGGAGCTTGTTGAGGTGTAAAGTGAAGTCTTTAGTCTATAAGAGGTAACCCATGCTCTACAAAACCTATTTTGCTTACCTATATATGATTTCTTGGATTCTACATGTGTTTTGCTATGAAATGTGAGTGTTTATGCATTGTCTTGTGAAAATGCATATCTAGAGCTTGTGTTTAGGGTTCATTTGTGCCATTGCTTGGCATTTCCTTTGATTCAAATCATTTTGTTGTATTTGGTGATATTTGGGATGTTTTGGACTTGAATTTGAGTTTGGAATTAAAAATCCGCGAAGGGATTTATTGTGGTACAGGGGTGTACCCGCGGGCGGAACGGCGGGTAGGGGTCCAACCCGCCGCCCACTCGCGGGCTACACAGGTTGGGCAGCCTGTACCCGCGGGCGGAATCACAGGTAGAGGCCTACCCGCGGGTACGTGTTGTGATGGTGGCGGAGATTTGTTCCCCGTGATTCTTTTGACTCGGTATTCGGTATTTGGACTTCCCGATGTTCTTTTGTGGAACTATTTGAGTGTCTTCTTGATGTTTCGTATGTCTAGAACTATATGGTAGGATTTCATGTAGGTTTTGGTGTCGTGAATCGTGCTAAGTGTTCAACTTTGTGTTTCGTTGAATCGTGATGACTCTTGTGTGTTCTTCGGAACTATCTTTGGTTTACCCGTTTGATAAGCATCCTAGTTTGGTGTTTAAATGCTAGCATGTGTGTGTTGTTTGTACCTTCCTATTGGTTGATGATAACTTGTGTTATTCATCGTTGTTGTTGTTGGACTGTGATCCATTCCTTGATTGAGTATGGTTTCATATCGTCGTTGTGATCCGTTGATTGATTCCTGTTGTGGTGTGATGTGTGTGTGTGGCTTTACCTGGATTGCATGATTAGTGGTATGGGACACTAGTCACAAAGGTATTGCAGCGGTCCTCGTGGTGGCCGTGACGTGATTATGGAGTTGTGACCTTTGTGTAAGGTTCACGTGATTCTTGGGTGGCATGTGTTGTCGTGTGTGTGATTGGTACCCTCGTGTATTATGAAATCGGTGGTTCTGTTGGAGATCTGTTGGAGAGGGGACGACGGTCCTCGGAGGGAAAAGGTTGGACTTGGTGTACAGGGGTCCTGGAGGTAAAGGTCAGAAGTAGACATAAGGTTGGGTCTAGCCATAAGGTTGGAACCGGGCATAAGGAAGGCATATCAACTCGTGATGGGTGATGTCACGAGGGCTTGTGTAGCCGTTGTTTTGAGTTCTCTCTTCTTGTGACGTGTGTAGTCACAAGGGCATGTGTTGCCTAGGCATGTGTTGCCATCGGTCTTCTTTTTATCCTCCCGTGTTCTTGTTGAGAGTGTTGAGTCTGGTGTTGACTATTACTCTTGGTTTGTACTTATATATATGTATTCTGTTTCGAAAATGGCTTTACAACTTATATCTTATCTATGTATGATATTTCACATGTATTGGTGGGTTACCAGCATTATTCGTTGACCGGGCGTCGTCCCATGTTTTATTGTGTTCTTTCAGGTGATGTCTAGACGAGTGCACGGTCTAGTACTTGCTACTATAGCTTCTCCCTTTCGTTTTGTGGCCTGTGTGCCAGTTTAGATGTAGAACTTTGAGACAATGGGTTTAGATGTAAACATTGCAGATGTTGTCGGTGCGTTCATCCTTTTGGTGAACGTGGCATAGCACCCCGTGTTCCGGATTATGTCTATCTATCTATCTTTCAGTCTTCCGCTGTGTTTGTTGTTTAGTTCAGTTATCTGCATGTTTAAAGCTTTTAAATAGCATGTTTTTTAGGGGGTGTTACAATTAATGCATGTTTGGATATTTTCATGCGTAAGGTTTTGGGGCATTTTGAATCTATATGCTTCAAAACTACACTTAACATGCTTGAAATATGCTCTTTTACATTTTGAAGCTATATGCTTCAAAGTTACACTTAACATGCTTGGTATATGTAGCTGTATGCTTGAGATTATTGAACTACATATATGTATATTATTCATATTTATCCTTTGCATGTTTCCATGCGTAAGGAATACATATGTTAGTGTTTTAATTGCTCAAAAAAACCTCAACATATAATTGGCAATATTATTATGGCAAACTAAGATAGGGTTAGCTTGGTGTCGGTTTGTTCTACAGAGGACTGATTGATCAGATACAGCAACAGAGGGACTGACTGTAACACCCCGTGTTACGACCCCTAAATCCAAATTAATTAATTAATTACTCAGCCCAAAAAGGGATTTAAAATGCATTAATTAGCTAAAAAGGGGTCCACCATAGTCCATGGGCCCTTATCCCTAAAGCCAACCCCTTAGTCCTATAGGAAATAGAATTAGCAAACCCTTACCACTTAGACCCTAATTGGGACTCTTAGATATATAAATAGGGACATAGGAGGCACCTAGAACTCACACCACAATAACTTTCACCACACAAGAATTCCCCAAGAATTCCCATAGGAGAAATCAAGAAAGAAGAAATCTTAAAGAAAGACCCTTCATAACCAAGGAAATTAATTAAGGCTAAGAGGTAACCCATGTCTCAACAAAACCTATTTTCCTTGCTATGATCTCCTTCTTTGGCTCCCTCTATATACTTGTGTCTTGATGAATTTCTTTATGATATTTGCGATATAATCTTGATTGATTGATGTGATGATTTTATGAGTGATCTTGATGATCTTGATGTTAAAAAGAGGTTCTTGATATTTATGTGATAATTCTTGATAAATCTTGATGATTCTTGATGATGAAAATAAAATATGATTTTGATGATTTGGGTGGGATTAGAGCCCTAGGTTGGATTGGGAATTTGTATTGAAACGTTCTTTATTTATATTAAGTTGGGGATTCGCATGTTCGGGTGTTGATTATGTTTAGAAGTCATGTTAGGATGTGTTCAATATGATTCTTGCTTTTGATCCATTAATTGCCTATATGGTGTCGTTAATTGCGTTTAAAAGTGTCTAAGCATGGTTTCGGGTTCCACGAAGGATCCTAGGACGCGTATTCGATAAAAGAGTCAGTGGGGGGTAGGTGTACCCGCCACCTACCCGCTGCCCAAAGAGAGACCGCTAGGCAACGGGCAGCCGTCTGCTCACCGGGCACCCGCTGCCCGGAAATTAGCGCCGGCGGGCAGCCGGCGGGTTGCCCTCCACCCACCGGCTACCCGCTGGTTTGTCACTCACCCCGGGTCTTTGGCTTCCCCATTTGATGTTCCGCGTTCCCCGTGGTGTCCCAACGGACCCCGTTTGTCATACTTGAGTCTAGTTTGATGTTTCGGGTACCGTTCGTAGGTTAAAAGAGTCTTAGGAATTGCATGCTAGTTGAATCAGTAACCCGTTGACCTAGGTGGAAGTTCTATGAACCCCTTAGGACATTTCTTAGTATGTGAATGATCACACGTAAGCTTATTTATGTGCCTCCCCCTTCCCAATGTGCTCTTATGTGCTATTATGTGTTATGTGATGCATGATTCCCCAATTTGGTTGCGATAAAATTGGCTATACGGGCAGTTGGATAGGTTGAGAACCATCCCAACTGTTAACCAGGCCGGTTGCGATCGGTCAGGTATATAAATATTATATAGGGCTACGATCCACTGTTTGGTTACTTATGAGCTGCGGTTCATTCTCCTGGCTACGGTCTGTGATTCACTTCTTTGGCTGCGGTCCACATGGGCCTCGGGTGCTATGACCCACCGACCTGAGTAATCAGGCGGTGTGTAGGGCTACGGCTGGCTGCGATCCACCGAGTGATGGACCAGCGGTGTGTAGGGTCGTAGTCTCCGAGGATCATCGCCCAACGACTGAGTCCCTCAGTGGTGTGTAGGGCCTAATCCGCTATGACCCACCGACTGTGCCCGTCAACGGTGTGTAGGATCGTAAGTCCCCCCTTGTAAAGTGGATCACAGTCCACCGACTGAGCGCGTTAGCGGTGTGTAGGACTGTGATCCGCCGCTGAGTTCGTCAGCGGTCTATAGGGTTGGTTGCGATCAACTCCCTTCATGCTGCGGTATGAGGCAGGGTGCTGCGGGGCCGTGTTAGGGCTATATGCACTAACCCTCATGTTCGGGTCATGCGATTGGTCCCGTGGCGCCACCAAAGTATAGTTGTGTGACACAAATCATGATGAGATGATGATATGATTGATTTGAAAGTGATCTATGACCTTAGTTGCGTATTCTTTATGATGGTTGTTTCTACTTAACTGTTATCATTGATTATTGTGTTTGCCCCTATTTGCTGAGTCTATTCCTAGTTTTAAAGCTAGAGTCTCTTAAGTGAATATCTTCCTGCTTCAAAATGGTTTTCATATATCTATATATATCTATCTATATTGTATTTCAACGCGTTGGAGTGGGTTACCAGCATCATACGTTGAAGAGATATATTTGGCTTTCAGGCACCGATGAATAGACCGGGAGCGCGCTAGAGATCCGAAGCATAGATTAGTTAGTTTCCCTTTCGTCCTGCGGCCATGATTATGTATTGACATTTGTATTGAGGGTTTTAGTTAGTTAGCCTGTGCATCTGAGGGATTTAATAAGAATTCACCTTTATTATATAAGTTTTAAAATTTTAAAAATTTCAGGGTGTTACAGTTGGTATCAGAGCCTATGTTTACCCTAGGATAAGACCCTTAAGATCAGATGTTAGGACATTAAGCTTAAACTCTACGAGCTTAGGAACATAGGATTTAGGAATCATAGGACGCGCGGTGAGATTATGAGCCTACCTATCATCACATAACCTCCCCTCACTTTATCTTTAACACCCCCCAAAACAAGTTATAATAAAAGCCTTAACGCATGCAGATAATGTAACAAAACACTAGCACAGCGGAAGAAAAAGGATAACTGGATAACATAAAATCCAAACGGGGGTGTTATGCCACGCTTATCAACACGACAAACGCTACGGCCAAATCTGCATGGTTTACATATATCCAAAAACTCATAAGTCTAAAAACCAAATCGGCTCACAGGTTGTACAACAAGGGAATGATACTACACTATCGGGCACTAGACATCGCGCTCGACTAGACATCACCTGTAAGAACACAAAGATACACATGGGACGACGCCCGGTCAGCGAATAATGCTGGTAACCCACCAATACATGTGAAATAACATACATAAGTAAGGTATAAGTTGTAAAACTATTTTCGAAACGGAATACATATATACAAGAGTAAAACCAAGAATAAAAGCCAACTTAAGACTCAACACTTTCACAAGCAACACGGGAACACATCCCAAGACTACAAGAACAACACGACTCACCAAAGAGTCAAGACACGACCTATCATCACTCAATAGATCAAAACCCGACAAGTACAACGCGAAAGAATAAGACGCACACAACCGGCAACACATGCCAAGGCCATACATGCCTTTGTGACTACACACGTCACAAGAGAAGAACACACAACACCAGCTACAATAGCCCCCGTGACATCACCCATCACGAGTTGGTATGCCTGCCTTATGCCCTGTTCCAACCTTATGGCTACCCCCGACCTTGTTTCTTCTTTCCAACCATTACCTCCAGGACCCCCTGTACTTCTTAGTCGAACCTTTTTCCCTCCTGGGACCATCGTCCCCCACCAACAAACCACCAACAAAACCACCAATTTCATAGTACACAAGGTACCGTTCACACACATGGCGACACACGCCTCGGCGACACACGCCTTTCCCAAGAAAATACGTGAACCTGACACACAGGTCACAACACCATAATCACGTCACAACCACCACGAGGTCCGCTGCAATACCTTGGTGACTAGTGTCCCATACCACTAATCGTGCAATCCAAGTAAAGCCACACACCACACCTCAACAAGAATCAGTCAACGGATTGCAACGATGGTATGAAACACACTCAATCAAGGAATGGGTCACAACCCAACAACAACAATGATGAATAACACAAGTTATCATCAACCAATCGGAAGGTACAAACAACACACATGCTAGCATTTAGACACCGAACTAGCATGCTTATCAATGGGGAAACCAAAGATAGTTCCGAGGAACACACAAGACACTTCACAGTTCAACGAAACACAATGTTGAACACTTAGCACGATTCAAGACACCAAAGTCCTACATGGATACCTACCATATAGTTCTAGACATACGAAACATCAAGAAGACACTAAAATAATTCCACAAAAGAATATTGGGATGTGAAAAGACCAAAAACCGAGTCAAACGAATCACGGGGAACAAATCCCATCACAACACCGCTTATGTACCCGCGGGTAGACCCACGGGTACCGCCCCACCCGTGGTTCCGTCCGCAGGAACACATTCCCACAAGGCTCGTACCCGCGGGTATGGCGACGGGTGGTGCCCCGCCCGCCGTTCCACCCGCGAGTACATGTCCTGTACCACAAATCACCACTTCGCGGATTTTAAAGTCCAAACTCAAATTCAAGTCCAAAACATGCCAAATCTCACTAAATACAACAAAATGACTTGAATCACATATAGGTAAGCAAAATTGGTTTTGTAGAGCATGGGTTACCTCTTGTAGACTAAAAGACTTCACTTTACACCTCAACAAGCTCCCCACAAGGCTTACTTTCCAAACCCACTTCAAGAACAAACCAAAAGATCATAAAGATCCTACTTTTAAGAAAAAGACATCTAAGATAGAACCAAAAAAACACAAGATGGACTTAGATCTTACCCTCCTAGATGCCCAAATAGGTGAAAGGTTGAATCTTGGAAGCAAATCTTGAAGTCTTGGCAAGGTCTAAACTTAGCTTGGAGGAAAAGCTACTCACCTTTCTAGAGAGAAGGTAGAGCTAATGTTTTAGAAGTGTAAGGGGTTAAATGAAGATGTCTTTTAGGTTAGGTTACAATACTAACACTTGGTGAAAGGTCAAGAATGCCCTTACTAACATTTAGAAAGTGTAAGGAACAAGGGAACACCCTTCAAAGCTCAAGGTACAACATGACTTTGAAGTTGACTAGTCAAATACTAGTCCTCAAGTATTAAAAATCAGGATTTTAGGAATTAATTCCTCAATTGAAATAGGATTAATTACTCAATTAATCCATGGATTGAATGTGGATTTTTAGGCTGTCACATCCTCTCCCCCTTCAAAGAAGCTTCGTCCCCGAAGCTTGGGTACGACGAATTAGAAACGAACGGTGATAGGAAACAACATTGTGACAAGAGGTTCAAGAATAAGGTCTTTTGGTCAAACTCAAAAGATTCCACAAGGATTCCAAACATGAAAGAAGGCATAACAATTCAAGAATTGGCAAGAATTTGACAAAGGAGTAGATTGAGCATCACAAACTCTAGTCTTAACACCAACATCTACTTCTACCCAAACACTAAGGACAAGACAACCAACACAAAACACCCACCACTACTATGAAGCTAACTAATCCTCAAGGTTACAAGCAAAGCAAGCACAAAAGCAACAACAAGCAACCAAACAACGGCAACAACGGCCAAAGAAAAGCAACTACAAGGAAGAAGGCGAACAAGGTAACCACAGCTGCATACTAGAAGGACTCGCTCTCCGACTCCTCGGATTCTTCCTCGTCCTCTCCTCTACGACTCGAGCTGTCTTCGATCTGGTCTAGCCGGTGGTGCACGGCGACGAACTGCATCTTCATGAAAGCAAAGAAACAAAACCAACTACCTAAACTACAAGCTAACAACCACGGGAAACAAGAGAGAACGACTAAACGCACAACTGAGGAAACAACTACCAACGAACTTACTAACAAAACAAGCAAGAGGCACAACTAGGTTCCACAACGGAAACGGTCGGCTTGCGAAACGAAAGACAAAGCTTACGAGATGGGTTGCAAATGAGGTTTTAAGGAACAAAAGTGTTCGCCACTAACCAAATTTAGAGAAAACAAGGGTTTAAAACAAGGTAGTGAGATAGATAGGTTTGGTCACAACGAAGTTCAACACCAAAACTGTCGGTTAACAAAACGAGAGACAAGACTTAGAGATAGGTTGAGGGTTCACAAAGGTAAGACAAGAAAGAAAGATAAGGTGATAGATAGAAGATTAACCGGAAGGGAAAACTAACTTCACACCGAGCCTAACTCCTGCTCAAAACTAGCCAACGATCTACTCAAAACGAGACGGCTCAGCTAAGGAACAAGGCACAAACAGAAACTGACACCACAAGAACTCTAAACTAGATCACTCGGGATCACAGAACCAGGGTTGCATCTTCACCTGATCTCCGCTGACTTCTTTAACCAAAGGAAACAAGGCACTCCCACTACTTAACTTGAGCTCGACATCTGCGTGAACTTGATCTGACACTTCCGACAAAAGCTTCAACTGCTAGATCCAAAACACGAGCAGGATGAACTTCTCCCTGACTCTGGGGCTAACTTGATGCCGCCTGCCAACTTAACACTTGCATTAGCACACCACTTCCAACTCTCCACAAAGCAACGCTTGAAAACTCCAAGGCTTCGGTTCAGATGAAAGACCAAAATAGGAACAGTAACAAAGGAGAAAGGTAACTCAGGGGAAGAAGGCTCACAAGAAGGGATTCGGTTCAACGGAAAGGATTAAAGCGAAAGGTTTGGGTTTAGAAACTCAAGGACCACGTTACTTAGGAATAGGATCAAAGTCATCAAAGTTTCAACTTAGGAAATAAGGTTGCCACCTTGCACAGAATCGTTAGAACCGGGGAATACAAGAACGAGGTTTGATTCAAAGGGAAGGATCAAGGTAAAAGTTTAGGTTCAACAATTCGAGGACCAAGTTGATTAAGAAGAGAAGAATTGTAAACAAGGCTACAACTCAAGGAGTAAGGAATCAAAATGGCGTTTAAGGAAGTTGAAAAGAATTTCCCCACGGGGGATATCCGATTTAAACTCTAGGATAGCAGTAACTGGAAAGGGAATTAAGATTCTCAAAGTCACAACTTAGGAAAATGAGGTCATAACCTTGAACAGAGTCAAATCAAGAGAGGAACAAGAACGAGGTTTCGGAGGATTGAAAGGATTTCCCAATGAAGGGTATTAGATTTAGGCTAAAGAATAGCATAGGTTAGGAAGGAAATCAAGATTTTCAAGATTACAACTTAGGAAAGTGAGGTTGTCATCTTGTATAGAATCAAATTAAGAAGGAAACGAGAACGACGCTCGAAGAGATAGGAAAGATTTCTAGGAAAGGGGTAAGGGATGAGGATCGGTTTCAAGAGATAAAAGGGTTCACGACTTCTGGCGAAACATCGGCTTGACGCTGAACACTAAGCTTGTAGAACAGAAGGCTCTCTACCACGACTCAGACACGGCTTACTCTTAGACCTTGCCAGATTTCTTCATAAGCTGATGACACCGCCTACTTGCACAAGATGACTTGGAAAGAACAAGAACAAGGTTCGGAAGGAAAGGATCACTTGGAAAAAAGGGTGATAGGGTTTGTCTAAAGGAAAGAAAAGATTAACGAGGATCAAGGATAACTCTCGAACAAGCTAACGCTCGAAGCTAACACGCAAGGAAGGGCACAAAGACAAAGGGAGGTGCAACAAAAGGGTACAAAACTTACTTCCACGGTTCCCACTTGCATCTGTCTCACAACAATTGATCTTGCCTTGCCGAGGTTGTTGTTGAGTCCGTTGAAGTCTTCCTCTTAACTCTGCACTCAAAGGACTGGTGACCTTTCTTGTCACTAGCAGAGCACTCTATCGGTTTCCCAAGACAGATGACGCCGGGGTGGTCACTTCCACACTTCTTGCAAACGGAGCGTCTTCCTTTAGCTTTGATTTTCCGTGTTGGCTGGGGAGCCTTACCTCTCTTAGAACCATCTCTTTGAAAACTTCTTGTTGATTCGGCACCGGTAGCCATCAAACTCTTAGTTGCAACACTTCCTTCAAGCTTCCTCTTACGGTTCTCCCGGATTCCTTTCTGAACTTGCTGAACTCGGTAGCGTCGGTTGCACAAAAGTAGACCTCCTTGGCATGCACAGGATAGAATCGCTCATGTAACTTAACCTTCAGGTCTTCTCAACTAAACTCCGAATCTTGTCTACAGGCTGGCCTTTCAAGCATCCACCACAAGTCTGCTTCTTGCCGAGGGTAGAACGTAGCTAACTGTTCTCTGGTAACTGCTTCTGAAGACTTTGCACGACATCTTGATGGTGCTATCCTCGACTTCTACAGCAACAGCACGATCACGGGAGGAAACTCAGGGACCGCACCCTTACCTGGTGCCTTAACTAAAGGGAACCAAAACTAAAAGGAAACCAAAGCACAGATAACACAACAGAAAACGATAAGAGAACACACAACCTCACCGCGCAACCTAGAGTCCTAAGCCTAACACTTAGCTTCTTAAGGTCGCATAAGGGTCTCAAAACACACTTAACCACTTAGAAAGTCTAGACTTAACTCTTCCTAGGCTCAAACCTAGGCTCTGATACCAACTGTAACACCCCCCCAAAACAAGCTATAATAAAAGCCTTAACGCATGCAGATAGCGTAACAAAACACTAGCACAGCGGAAGAAAATGGATAACTGGATAACATAAAATCCAAACGGGGGTGTTATGCCACGCTTATCAACACGATAAACGCTATGGCCAAATCTGCATGGTTTACATCTATCCAGGTAAAGCCACACACAACATACCTCAACAGGATTCAATCAATGGATTGCAACGAAGGTATGAAACACACTCAATCAAGGAATGGGTCACAACCCAACAACAACAACGATGAATAACACAAGTTATCATCAACCAATCGGAAGGTACAAACAACACACATGCTAGCGTTTAGACACCGGAGTAGCATGCTTATCAACGGGGAAACCAAAGATAGTTCCGAGGAACACACAAAACACTTCACGGTTCAACGAAACACGATGTTGAACACTTAGCACGATTCAAGACACCAAAGTCCTACATTGATACCTACCATATAGTTCTAGACATACGAAACATTAAGAAGACACTCAAATAGTTCCACAAAAGAACATCGGGAAGTCAAAAGACCAAATGACGAGTCAAAAGAATCACGGGGAACAAATCCAATCACAACACCGCTTATGTACCCGCGGGTGGACCCATGAGTAGCGCCCCACCCATGGTTCCGCCCGCGGGAACACATTCCCACAAGGCTTGTACCCACGGGTAGTGCGACGGGTGGTGCCCCGCCCGCCGTTCCGCCCGTGGGTACATGTCCTGTACCACAAATCACCACTTCGCGGATTTTCAACTCCAAACTCAAATTCAAGTCCAAAACATGCCAAATCTCACCAAATACAACAAAATGACTTGGATCAAAGGAAATGCCAAGCAATGGCACACAAGAACCCTAAACACAAGCTCTTGATATGCATTTTCACAAGACAAATGCATAAACACTCACATTTTATAGCAAAACACAAGTAGAATCCAAGAAGTCACATATAGGTAAGCAAAATAGGTTTTGTAGAGCATGGGTTACCTCTTGTAGACTAAAAGACTTCACTTTACACCTCAACAAGCTCCCCACAAGGCTTACTTTCCAAACCCACTTCTAGAACAAACCAAAAGATCATAAAGATCCTACTTTTAAGAAAAAGACATCTAAGATAGAACCAAAAAACACAAGATGGACTTAGATCTTACCCTCCTAGATGCCCAAATAGGTGAAAGGTTGAATCTTGGAAGCAAATCTTGAAGTCTTGGCAAGGTCTAAACTTAGCTTGGAGGAAAAGCTACTCACCTTTCTAGAGAGAAGGTAGAGCTAATGTTTTAGAAGTGTAAGGGGTGAAATGAAGATGTCTTTTAGGTTAGGTTACAATACTAACACTTGGTGAAAGGTCAAGAATGCCCTTACTAACATTTAGAAAGTGTAAGGAACAAGGGAACACCCTTCAAAGCTCAAGGTACAACATGACTTTGAAGTTGACTAGTCAAATACTTGTCCTCAAGTATTAAAATCAAGATTTTAGGAATTAATTACTCAATTGAAATAGGATTAATTACTCAATTAATCCATGGATTGAATGTGGATTTTTGGGGTGTCACATTATCCCTCATTAATTTAAGGGACTCCCTTTCGCTTATCACATCCAGGTAAGGGTACAACACTCTAACTCAATGTTACTATAAAACATTGGCTCTATAGATTAGAATCATGGCACCAACCAGAAGACAATCAAGGACTCCGGAACCCGCTACACATGACCCCCTGGCTCAAACCCTACAGCAACTAACCCAAGTCGCCCAAGCACTAAGCGACGTAGCTCTCCGCAACAACCGAACTCTACCACCTCCACCAAACACAAACTCAGAAGTCACCCGACAAATTTCAAACCATAGACCACCCACTTTCTCGGGAGAAGAAGATCCTGCCATCCTTGAGGAATGGATTCGGACCTTCGCCAAAATTCTGGGTTTGGTAGAATGCCCAGAGGAACGTCGTGTAGAGGTAGACTCATTCTACTTCGGGCACGAGGTAGACCTTTGGTGGATCCACGAGGGACCCACTTACAGGCAAGAACCAGGATTCAACTAGGAAAACTTGAAAACACGACTGCGAGAACGATTCTACCCAGCCCACGTAAGAGCATCTATGCACGAAGAGTTCCTTCACCTAAAACAGGGAACGACTACCGTCATGGAATACCATAAACGATTCCTCGAACTGGCATGCTTCGCGCCAGAACTAGTCCCCACAGAGACGACCAAAATAGAGAGATTTGTATCAGGCCTCAACTTCGAAGCCCGAAAAGCATTAGTAGTAAGCGGACCCCGGAGCCTCAACGAGGCCTACTCCAGTGCTGCCAATCTCTATCGAGTCCAATTACTACAGCGTGGGGTTCAGGAACAGATTCGAAAGAGAAGCACAGGAGGTGGGGCACCACCTATGAAACGAACAAGAAACGACACTAACACAAGGCCGAGCCATCCAGCTGGATAGAGGCCACCCACAGGAAACAACGAAGCTAATACAGGGAGCTACCCTTGCCCAAAATGCAGCAAAAACCATAGAAGCAAGGACTGCATGGGGAACCCCTTACGATGCTTCAACTGTGGAAAGGAAGGGCACAAGTCCTTCCACTGCCATGGGCCAACGCGGAGGCACGAACAATCAAGGAAATTACGGTGCCCCTGGAAAAGTGTTCATCATGAGCCGCACGCAAGCTGAACTTGAGGACAAGGACAACCTAGACGAAGAAAACATGGTCCCAGGAGACGAGGATCACGCAAACCTGCCAGAAGAAAACCAAGATGATGAGTTCTGTTTAGGATAGCTGACAAACCCCTTGTAACCGCCCTTGTAGTAGAATTGCTTGTCTAGATTAATTACTTCAGAATTATTATAAATAAAGAGCTAAATCAAAATAATTTTAGCATAAGGGAAAGGAACTAGACTACCCACATCAACAACGAGAGGGACCAAACCAAATCTTCTACCACTAGAAGACAAAAGAAGGAAAAAGACAGGGATTACACAACAAAAAAGGCTAATGTTACCAATAGGAAGAGAACCTTGGACCTCTCACTTACAAGACTAAAGCCTTAACCACCAGATTATGAGTATTTCTTGAAACTTTAAGGGAACACTCCCTTCTTAAACCCCTACGAATCCCTAAAAATCCCCAAAACCCCCAAATCAAAAACCCTTCTTCTTCTTCTTCTTCTTCCACACACTCTCTCTCCCTCTCTTCCTCTCCCACTCACCTCGCCGCCACACAACACAACCCCATCACCACAGCAGGCTACCCCGCCAGCTGCCGTCACCAGTCGAGCCACCGGCGTCCGCCCAGGCAGCGCCCACCGTCGCCGCCCTAGCGGCAGCCCGCTTCACCACCGCCGCCCGTCGGCCACCCGGATGTCCCCCGCTGCCACACGCCGCCACTACCACGCAACCTGAAGTTCCACCTCGGTCCGTCGCCACTGCGCCAAGGCCAAGCCTCGCTAGAAACCGTCGCCGTCGAAAAAGCTGCACCGCCGGAACCCCCGCCGGAATCTCGGTGGAAGTCCGCCGGAAAAACGTCACCTAGAAGGAAAATTCCAAATGCCGAAAAAGCCCCTCGGAATTTGCACCCCAGAATGGAGCAACGCTGACTACACCGTGATCGGAGGTAAAGCCCTCGAACCCGAACAATTCTCTCCCGAGTTGGTCGACATGCTTAACTTCCAAGGGCTCTTGGATACGTATCTCACCATTAAAGAGGATACATACCCCGAATTGGTGAAAGAGTTCTATCATCACTTGGTGGCCGTCAAGCAAAGAGATAAACTGGAAATCACCGCTAAGGTCCGAGGCAAGGAAATCATACCTTCCAAAGGCCGTTTGGCCAAACTCTTAAGACTGACCACCACGGGTGTGTCGGACTACGACCGGAAGGAGTGGATTGGTACCCAAAACATGGGGTATAAGGACTACCTCGGGTACCTACTCGGAAAGGAAGAAGGCTTCACCTCGGCCACCCGGCCAAACCGGAAGTGGCTAACCGCTGAACAAAAGATACTAGTCATGATTGTGACTGATAGCTTGTTGCCCACAAACAACAAAAGCAAGGATGTGGGAAGTTTGGAGTGCACTTTTGCCTACTTCCTAAAGCATATGATCAAGTTTAACCTACCGGCCCTCATGTTGAAACACATTGAGTTTTGCAAGACTAGTAACCGGCTTAGTCTACCTTACTGGATGATCCTAAGTTGGATCATGGAGAAAAAGGGAGTGGACCTGAGCCACACAGAAATCAAACCCGTAAGCAGCATGGATTTCAATGCCTAGAACCTCCGTCGCAATGACATCTACTACACCGATGGGGGACAATACATCACCCTCGAGGAGATTTGCCTTAAACCCGAAGAGGAACGAAGGGGATTGGTTGATCAACTGGATATCTCCAACAAAAAGTTTAAACGGGCAATGCAAGAATGTGGGGGAACGAAGGGAGATGAGGAACAAGAGGAGGATAGCGAGCCTGACCCATCGGCACCCGCACAAGCAAGGGGAAACCCAAGGAGCCAAGGCAAAGAATCCACCAACGAGCGCATCCTCGCACAGCTCACTCGGCAGAACCAAATCATGGACGAAGGGTTCTCGTCCTTAATCCACGCAACACGCGCTTTAGATCAGAGGGTGGCAGCAATCGAGACCATACTAGGCACTCGCGGGGCATCCAGCTCCGGAGCAGGGAACCAAGGTAGATCCGAACTTTCCAATCACCACTTCAACAGAAATCCAATCTACCCCAGCAAAGACAATGCGCGGGGCCACATTTCCTAATCAGGAAGCCAAAATACGCGACGTCCAGGGGTGAAAGAATGGATTCACACACCGGCTTCGGGGACGAAACCTCTTGTAAGGGGGGGGGGGGGGGAGAGTGTAACACCCCGTGTTACGACCCCTAAACCAAAATTAATTAATTAATTACTCAGCCCAAAAGGGACTTAAAATCCATTAATTAGCTAAAAAGGGGTCCACCTGATAAGCTTAATTTCTAGGGATTATTTAGAGTAATTTTAGTTGGTGATTTGATTAAATAAATTATGTTTTAGGGTTAATTATATTATAAATAGTATATTTAGTTATATGTTATTACTTTAGACTAGTTTAGATGTGTTATAATAAATATTAGGCTAATGTTGCATTTTTATTAATATAAATTGGAGTTTTATTTTAATTATAGGATTAGATTTATTTGGTAGTTTTATACATTCAATTTAAATAAGTATTTTAATAATTAAGTTTAAAAGTTATGTCATTAGGTTAGGATTAATTTTGGGTTTAAAAAGGTTTTGGGTTTTTGTTTTGGCGGATGATTGGAGTCGGCGGATTAAGTACGAGACAGAAGACAAAAATAAAAGAAAAAGGGGAGAGTACGAAGTGAGGGGGCAGCAGTGGTTCGGCGAGAAGATTTCAGCGAGAAAGCGAAGTAATTCAAGACTCCACCGCAAGGAATTATCGAGCTTCAATCACAGCTATCATCTCTTAGGCTTGAATTATTCTTCTTTATTTTATTTCTTGTTTAATTTTTCAAAATGCTATTTCTTGAACAATTTATACATTTAATTATGATTATTGGCTAGAACTTTAATTAGGGATTTGGATTAGCCTAGATTAGATTAATTGATTATTCTTATGATGTGTTGATTCATCTAATTTCAATTTAATAATTGAAATTGATTATATTTATTTTATGTATTTTATTTGTGGATTGTGTGACTGGCCATTGCATAATTCTAATATTAGGGTTCATAAGAAGAACTGACAGGTGAATTATGAACCTAGAACTCGTAAGATAAACACAATTGACCTAAACTAGACATAGCTTTAGGTATTTGTGGTGATATTCGATTGTTGCTTAATGGGTTCAATTAATGTTGGTGAGATATCGACGGATGATCACAGTTAATTGGATACAACCTAGTAGCTCGACGGAGTATTAGGATATATTTGAAACAATCATCACTATAGTCATAAGAATCAATACTTGGGAGAGTTAGTTAATTATCTAATAGGTGAACCCCAAATCCCTAGTCTTCTCTCAATTGGAATTTCCCTTTGCTTTAAATTCATAAATATTCTTTTAATCACATTAATTCTATTTACTGGCGAATTTCCTTATCAACAATTTGATGATTTAAGATAACAGTTAATAGTGTTCTTCGTGGGATCGACCCTGGAATACTCCAGGAATTTATACTGTGATTGACTCTGTGCGCTTGCAGATTATAGCAATCACCACCATAGTCCATGGGCCCTTATCCCTAAAGCCAATCCCTTAATCCTATAGGAAATAGAATTAGCAAACCCTTACCACTTAGACCCTAATTGGACTCTTAGATATATAAATAGGGACATAGGAAGCACCTAGAACTCACACCACATTAACTTTCACCACACAAGAATTCCCCATGAATTCCCATAGGAGAAATCAAGAAAGAAGAAATCCTAAAGAAAGACCCTTCATATCCAAGGAAATTAATTAAGGCTAAGAGGTAACCCATGTCTCAACAAAACCTATTTTCCTTGCTATGATCTCCTTCTTTGGCTCCCTCTATATACTTGTGTCTTGATGAATTTCTTTATGATATTTGCGATATAATCTTGATTGATTGATGTGATGATTTTATGAGTGATCTTGATGATCTTGATGTTAAAAAGAGGTTCTTGATATTTATCTGATAATTCTTGATAAATCTTGATGATTCTTGATGATGAAAATAAAATATGATTTTGATGATTTGGGTGGGATTAGAGCCCTAGGTTGGATTGGGAATTTGTATTGAGACGTTCTTGATTTATATTAGGGTGGGGATTCGCATGTTCGGGTGTTGTTTATGTTTAGAAGTCATTTTAGGATGTGTTCAATATGATTCTTGCTTTTGGTCCATTAATTGCCTATATGGTGTCGTTAATTGCGTTTAAAAGTGTCTAAGCATGGTTTCGGGTTCCACGAAGTATCCCGGGACGCGTATTTGATGAAAGAGTCAGTGGGGGTTGGTGAAGGTAGGGGTACCCGCCACCTACCCTGTAACACCCCGAAATTTTTCAACTTTTAAGACTTATATAATAAAGGTAAATTCTCATTAAATCCCAAAAATATAACATAAGAGTATGGGGTGCTATGCCACACCTGAGCTAGAGAACTCAGGTCCACAGAATAACTAACTAAAATCCTCAATAATGTCAATACATAAGCATGGCACGCAGGCCGAAAGGGAAACTATATACTCTACGCTCCAAATCTCTAGCGCGCTCCAGTGTCTACTCATCTTTGCCTGAAAGCCAAATATATCTGTTCAGCGAGACATGCTGGTAACCCACTCCAACGCGTTGAAATACATTATAGATAGGTATATATAGATATACGAAAATCATTTTGAAGCAGGAAGATATATACTTAAGAGACACTAGTTTTAAAACCAGGAATAGACTCAGCAGATAGGGATAAGCACATCAAACAACAATGAACTGTTAAGTAGAGATAACATCGTAGGGAATACGCATCTAAAGTCACAGATCACTTTTCAATCCCAAAACACATCATCATTCAATCATCATTCATATCACATAATCGTTGGTAGCGCCACGGGACCGATCGCATGCCCCGAACATGAGGGTTAATGCTTATAGCATTATCACGGCCCCGCAGCACCCTACTTTAATACCGCGGTATGAGGGGAGTTGATCGCAACCAACCCTTTGAGAACCACTGACGAACTCAACGTCGGACCACAATCCTACACACCACTGGCGCACCCAATCGGTGGACCGCGATCCCCTTTTCAAGGGGGGACTTACAACCCTACACACCGCCGATGGGTACGCCGGTGGACCATCGTCGGTGGGCGAAGATCCTCGGAGACTATGGCCCTACTCACCGTCGTCCCATCACTCGGTGGGTCGCAGCCAGCCGTAGCCCTACACACCGCCCTGATTACTCGGATCGGTGGACTACAGCCTTCCCCGGCTTATTAGCCCTACACACCGTCCTGGCGCGTTCAGGTCCGGTGGGTCATAGCACCGAGGCCCATGTGGACCGTATCCCAAGAAGTGAATCACTGACCGTAGCCAGGAGAATGAACCGCAACTCATAAGTAGCCAAACAGTGGACCGCAGCCCTATATAATATTTATATACCTGACCGATCGCAACCGGCCTGGTTAACAGTTGGTATGCTTCTCAACCCATCCAACTGCCCGTATAGCCAGTTTGATCGCAACCAAATTGGGGAATCATGCATCACATAACACATTATAACACATAATAGCACATTGGGAAGGTGGAGACATATAAATAAGCTTACGTGTGATCATTCACATACTAAGAATAGTCCTAAGGGGTTCATACCACATCCACCTAGGTCAACGGGCTACCAATTCAGCTAACATGCAATTCCTAAGATTCACTTATCCTACGAACGGTACCCGAAACATCAAACTAGACTCAGGCACGACAAACGGGGTCCGTTGGGACGCCACGGGGAATGGGAGACATCAAACGGGGAAGCCGGGGACCCGGGAGGGGTCACGAACCAGCGGGTAGTCGGTGGGTGAGGGATCACCCGCCGGCTGCCCGCCGGAGATCAGTGCCTGGCAGCGGGTTGTCGGCGTGCGGACGCCTGCCCGCTGCCCGACGGTGATCTTCGGGCAGCGGGTACCCCTACCCCCACCTACCCCCCACTGACTCATTCATCAATATTTCGTCCCGGGATCCTTTGTGGAACCCGAAACCATGCTTAGACACTTTTAAACACAATTAACGACACCACGTAGTCAATTAACGGATCAAAAGCAAGAGTCACATATAACTCATCCTATCGCGACTTCTAAATATAAACAACACCCGAACATGTGAATTCCCACCCAAATATAAATCAAGAACATTACAACACAAATTCCCAATTCATCCTAGGGCTCTAATGTGACACCCCAAAAATCCACATTCCAATCCATGAATTAATTGAGTAATTAATTCTAATTCTTTTGAGGAATTGATTCCTAAAATCCTGATTTTTAATACTCAAGGACTAGTATTTGACTAGTCAATCTTTAAGTTGTGTTGTACCTTGTGCTTAGAGAGGAGTTCTCTTGTTCCTTACACTTTCTAAGGGTTAGTAAGGGTATCCTTGTCTTTTCACCAAGAGTTAGTATTGTATCCTAACCAAGAATTCTTCTTCATTTCATTCCTTACAGTTCCTAGAAAATATCTCCATCTTCTCTCCAGAATAGAAGTGTAGCTTATTCTCCAAGCCAAGTTGAGACCCTTATCAAGATTCCAAGTTTTGCTTCCAAGATTCAACATTTCACCTATTTGGGCATCTAGGAGGGTAAGATCTATGCTTGTTTAGTCTTTTTGGTTCCATCTTAGTTGTCTTTTTCTTAAAGGTAGGATCTTTATGATCTTTTGGTTTGATCTTGAAGTGGGTTTGAGAAGTGAGCCTAGTGGAGAGCTTGTTGTGGTGTAAAGTGAAGTCTTTTGGTGTTCAAGAGGTAACCCATGCTCTACAAAACCTATTTTGCTTACCTATATGTGATTTCTTGGATTCTACTTGTGTTTTGCTATGAAATGTGAGGGTTTATGCGTTTATCTTATGATATTGCATATCTAGAGCTGGTATTTAGGGTTCCTTTGTGCCATTGCTTGGCATTTTCCTTGGTTCAAGTCATTTTGTTGTGTGTGGTGAGATTTGGCATGTTTTGGACTTGAATTTGTGTTTGGAGAAGAAAATCCCCGAAGGGATTTGTTGTGGAACAGGAATGTTCCCGCGGGCGGAACGGCGGGCGGGGCACCACCCGCCGGCCTACCCGCGGGTATAGGCCTCGTGGGATGTGTTCCCACTGGTGGGGCACTACCCGTGGGTCCACCCGCGAGTACACGGTGGTGTTTGGTTCGGGATTTGTTCCCCTTGAGTGTCTTCTTGATGATTCGTAGGTCTAGAACTATATGGTAGGTATCCATGTAGGACTTTGCTATCTTGAATCGTGCTAAGTGTTCAACATTGTGCTTCGTTGGACCAAGAGGTGTCTTGTGTGTTCCTCGGAACTATCTTGAGTTTCCCCATTGATAAGCATGCTAGTTTGTTGTCTTAATGCTAGCGTGTGTGTGGTTTGTACCTTCCGTTTGGTTGATGTTAACTTGTGTTATTCATCTTTGTTGTTGTTGGGATGTGATCCGTTCCTTGATTGAGTATGTTTCATACCTTCGTTGTAATCCGTTGTTTGACTCTCGTATGAGTGGTGGTGCGTGTGTGGCTCTACCTGGATTACACGATTAGTGGTATGGGACACAAGTCACCAAGGTATTGCAGCGGTCCTCGTAGTGGCCGTGACGTGATTATGGAGCTGTGGCCTGAGTGATGGGTCCACGTGATTGGGGGATAACATGTGTTATCCGGGCATGTGTTGCCGTGATTGGTGGTGGTTTGTTGGTGGTTATAAGTGGGGGACAACGGTCCCGGCGGAATAAGGTTGGACTTGGCTGTACAGGGGATCCTGGAGGTAATGGTTGGAAAGAAGGTACAAGGTTGGGGGTAGCCATAAGGTTGGAACATGGCATAAGGAAGGCATACCAACACGCGATGGGTGATGTTGCGAGGGCTTGTAAAGCCGGCGTTCTGTGATATTCTCTCGTGACTTGTGTAGTCACGGAGGCTTGTGTTGTTTTGGCATGTGTTGCCGTTGGCTGAGTCTTTATCCTTGTGTGTGGTTAACCTTTGTGGTTTGGGATGTGTTCCCGTGTGGTCTTGAGAGTGATGAGTCTTGTGTTGACTGGTGATCTTGGCTTTTGACTTATATATATGTATTCCGTTTCGAAAATGGTTTTTATATCTTATATCTACCTATTTATGATACTTAACAGTATTGGTGGGTTACTAGCATTATTCGCTGACCGGGCGTCGTCCCAATGTTTATCTTTGTATCTTTCAGGTGGTGTTTAGACGAGAGCGATGTCTAGAGCCTGGTAGCTTAGCACCTTTGTGTTTTTGTGGCCTGTGCGCCAATGTTTTTAGACTGTTTTAGATTGATGTATTGGGATAGTATTATACACTTGCAGATTATTGCCTTAGCGTTACCTAGTGTGGTATACGCGGCATAACACCCCTTTTTGGATTTCTTTTATCTAGTTTCCGTTTATCTTCCGCTGTGCTTGTTTTGTTGTTAATCTGCTTGTGTTAGGGCTTCAATTGGGCCTTGTTTTTGGGGGGTGTTACAGTTGGTATCAGAGCCTTGGTTTTGAGCCTATGAAGAGTTAAGTCTAGACTTTCTAAGTGGTTAAGTGTGTTTTGACTTCTAAGTGTGTTAGTGTGGTTAAGTGTTAGGCTTAGAAAGTCTAGACTTAACTCTTCCTAGGCTCAAATCTAGGCTCTGATACCAACTGTAACACCCCCCAAAAACAAGGCCCAATTGATGCCCTAACACAAGCAGATTAACAACAAAACTAGCACAGCAGAAGAAAAACGGAAACTGGATAAAAGAAATCCAAAAAGGGGGGTTATGCCACGTATACCACACTAGGTAACGCTAAGGCAACAATCTGCAAGTGTATAATACTATCCCAATACATCAATCTAAAACAGTCTAAAAACATTGGCGCACAGGCCACAAAAACACAAAGGTGCTAAGCTACCAGGCTCTAGACATCGCTCTCGTCTAAACACCACCTGAAAGATACAAAGATAAACGTTGGGACGACGCCAGGTCAGCGAATAATGCTGGTAACCCACCAATACCGTTAAATATCATAAATAGGTAGATATAAGATATAAAAACCATTTTTGAAACGGAATACATATATATAAGTCAAAAACCAAGATCACCAGTCAACACAAGACTCATCACTCTCAAGACCACACGGGAACACATCCCAAACCACAAAGGTTAACCACACACAAGGATAAAGACTCACCCAACGGAAACACATGCCAAAACAACACAAGCCTCCGTGACTAAACACGTCACGAGAGAAGATCACACAATGCCAGCTTTACAAGCCCTCGCAACATCACCCATCGCGAGTTGGCATTCCTTCCTTATGACCTGTTCCAACCTTATGGCTACCCCCACCCTTGTACCTTCTTTCCAACCATTACCTCCAGGATCCCCTGTACAGCCAAGTCCAACCTTATTCAGCCGGGACCGTCGTCTCCCACTTATAGCCACCAACGAACCACCACCAATCACGGCAACAGATGCCCGGATAACTCATGTTATCCCCCAATAAACGTGGACCCATCACTCAGGCCACAACTACATAATCACGTCACGGCCACCACGAGGACCGCTGCAATACCTTGGTGACTAGTGTCCCATTCCACTAATGGTGCAATCCAGGTAGAGCCACACACGCACCACCACTCACATGAGAGTCAAACAACGGATTACAACAAAGGTATGAAACATACTCAATCAAGGAACGGGTCACAGCCCCACAACAACAAAGATGAATAACATAAGTTATCATCAACCAAACGGAAGGTACAAACCACACACACGCTAGCATTAAGACAACATACTAGCATGCTTATCAATGAGGAAACTCAAGATAGTTTTGAGGAACACACGAGACACCTCTTGGTCCAACGAAGCACAATGTTGAACACTTAGCACGATTCAAGACACCAAAGTCCTACATGGATACCTACCATATAGTTCAAGACCTACGAAACATCAAGAAGACACTCAAATAGTTCCACAAAAGAACAACGGGAAGCCAAAAGATCAAATACCGAGACAACGAATCACCGGGAAGAAATCCCGATCCAACACCATTGTGTTCCCCGCGGGTGGACCCACGGGTAGGCCCCTACCCGTGGTTCTGCCCGCGGGTACACCACCCACATTCCCATGTACCTGAGGGTGGGTGGCGGGTAGGGCTCTCCCCGCCATTCTGCTCGCAGGTACATGCTCCTGTGTAAAACAATCTCTTCGGGGATTTTCTTCTCCAAACACAAATTCAAGTCCAAAACATGCCAAATCTCACCAAACACAACAAAATGACTTGAACCATGGAAAATGCCAAGCAATGGCACAAAATAACCCCAAATACCAGCTCTAGATATGCAATATCACAAGATAAATGCATAAACCCTCACATTTCATAGCAAAACACAAGTAGAATCCAAGAAATCACATATATGTAAGCAAAATAGGTTTTGTAGAGCATGGGTTACCTCTTGAAGACAAAAAGACTTCACTTTACACCACAACAAGCTCTCCACTAGGCTCACATCTCAAACCCACTTCAAGATCAAACCAAAAGGTCATAAAGATCCTACCTTTAAGAAAAAGACAACTAAGATGGAACCAAAAAGACTGAACAAGTTTAGATCTTACCCTCCTAGATGCCCAAATAGGTGAAAGGTTGAATCTTTGAAGCAAAACTTGGAATCTTGACAAGGGTTTCAACTTGGCTTGGAGAATAAGCTACACTTCTATTCTAGAGAGAAGGTAGAGATATTTTTCTAGGAATTGTAAGGAATGAAATGAAGAAGTCTTCTAGGTTAGGTTACAATACTAACTCCTGGTGAAAAGACAAGGCTACCCTTACTAACCCTTCAAAAGTGTAAGGAACAAGGGAACTCCTCTCTAAGCACAAGGTACAACACAACTTAAAGATTGACTAGTCAAATACTATTCCTTGAGTATTAAAAATCAGGATTTTAGGAATCAATTCCTCAAAAGAATTAGAATTAATTACTCAATTAATTCATGGATTGGAGTGTGGATTTTTGGGGTGTCACATCCTCTCCCCCTTCAAAGAATTTTCGTCCATGAAACTTGGGTACAACGAATTAAAAACAAATGGTAACAAGGAAACGAAATTGTGACAAGAAATTTCAAGAACAACCCTTTTGGTCAAAACTCCAAAACTACTCAGAAGGGTTCCAAAGCAAAGAAGAAGACATTACGAATTCAAGGATTGGTCAAGAGTTAAAAGAACGGATAGATTGAGCATCAAGAACTCTGCCCTCAACACAACCACCAACTTCTAGCCAACAACTAAGAACTCAACAACTAACTCCAAACACCAACTAGCACACTAGCTAAACAACAAGGCAACAAGCAAAACAAGCAAACACACAAAGCACACAGCAACCTAGGAAAACGAGGTACCTTCCACAAACAACTCAGGGTATCGCTCCCGCATCGATGCCTCCAGCTCCCAAGTAGCTTCCTCAACCCCATGGTGTGACCACCAAACCTTCACCATCTTAACAGATTTCCTACGAGTGTCCCGAGTCTTGAAGTCCAAAATCCTGAGCGGCCTTTCTTCGTAGGACAAATCTTCATCTAACGGTATCACTTCTGGTGGTAAAACATGAGCCGGATCGTGAACATATCTCTTAAGCTGTGATACTTGAAACACATTATGCACTCTTTCTAACTCCAAAGGCAACGCCAAACGGTAAGCCTGCAAACCCCCGATCCTCTCCAGGATTTCATACGGGCCTATAAATCTAGGGCTCAACTTCCCTTTCTTTCCAAACCGCATTACTCCCCGGGTGGGAGATACTTTCAACCAAACCTTATCCCCAACCGAGAACTCTACATGTCTTCTAACTAGGTCAGCATAAGACTTTTGATGATTCTGAGCCGCTTTCATCCTCTCCTGAATCTGTTTAACTTTCTCGGATGTGTCCAACAAGTATTGTGGCCCCAACACTATCGGATTAACAGGATCCTCCCAACAAAGCAGATTGCGACACTTCTGTCCATAGAGTGGTCAGTGATTCACCTCTTGGGCTGCGGTCCACATGGGCCTCGGGTGCTATGACCCACCGACCTGGACGCGCCAGGCGGTGTGTAGGGCCAATAAGCCCGAAGGAGGCTGTAGTCCACCGACCTTAGTAATCAGGCGGTGTGTAGGGCTACGACTGGCTGCGATCCACCGAGTGATGGACCAGCGCTGTGTAGGGTCGTAGTCTCCGAGGATCATCGCCCACCGACTGAGTCCCTCAGCGGTGTGTAGGGCCTGATCCGCTATGACCCACCGACTGTGCCCGTCAACGGTGTGTAGGATCGTATGTCCCCCCTTGTAAAGTGGATCACAGTCCACCGACTGAGCACGTCAGCGGTGTGTAGGACTATGATTCGCCCCTGAGTTCGTCAGCGGTCTATAGGGATGGTTGCGATCAACTCACTTCATGCTGCGGTATGAGGCAGGGTGCTGCGGGGCCGTGTTAGTGCTATATGCACTAACCCTCATGTTCGGGGCATGCGATTGGTTCCGTGGCGCTACCAAAGTATGGTTGTGTGACACAAATGATGATGAGATGATGATATGATTGATTTGAAAGTGATATGTGACCTTAGTTGCGTATTCTTTATTATGGTTGTTTCTACTTAACTGTTATCATTGATTATTGTGCTTGCCCCTATTTGCTGAGTCTATTCCTAGTTTTAAAGCTAGAGTCTCTTAAGTGAATATCTTCCTGCTTCAAAATGGTTTTCATATATCTATATATATCTATCTATATTGTATTTCAACGCGTTGGAGTGGGTTACCAGCATCATTCGCTGAACAGATATATTTGGCTTTCAGGCACCGATGAATAGACTCGGGGCGCGCTAGAGATCCGAAGCATAGATTAGTTAGTTTCCCTTTCGGCCTGCGTGCTATGATTATGTATTGACATTTGTATTTAGGGTTTTAGTTAGTTAGCCTGTGCATCTGTGTTCTCCAGCTCAGATGTGGCATAGCACCCCGCACACTTATGTTGATTTTGGGATTTAATAAGAACTCACCTTTATTATATAAGTTTTAAAAGTTTAAAAATTTCGGGGTGTTACGAAGATGTTACCTTTTTGCAGAACGCGGTTTAAGAAGTCAGTTTTGGAAAGAATATCAGCGTATCTGTTTTGGAAAGGTATGGACCGGATCTTTAAGATTACATTCTTCTTATATTGTCCTACCATCTACAATCCGAGATATCTATGGAGATTGTTCTTATTATGGAACTATAAGTACTCTTATTCGATCAAGAATTCGGGTTAAGCTTTTGAGAAGAAAGAAACACTCCGGCATATACTAAGAGATCACATCTTTGATTATCATGACTCTTCTCAAGACAATTTGTTCTTGTTGATTATGATGAAGAACTTGTGAAGAAATATCGTTGCTTAAACGAAAACGACGCAAAGATCACACAGTTGTGGGAACAACATTGGACTGCATCATTGAAGTGGACTGCATCAGAGTTAGCTCTCCAAGTGAAGGGATTTCATTGGACTTCTGTATGCTCGGCTCTCCATCTTCAACAATCCACTAAATCAGTGTAGACTAGGTACGTACCTTGTGTGGGGCACTTGGGTGAGATTACTGTTCTCTACCCTTGTACATTGGATTATTTGTTAGTGGATTGGACGCTTATGTGATCGTCCTCCAGATGTAGATACACACTGTATCGAACTGGGTAAACATCTTGTGTGTTATTCATTTCGCTGACTGCATTACCTTATCCTTTCCGCAAGCGAATTAGTGTTTCAACTATCTGACTGATATCATCGTTGAATCTGTCAGACTAATTCGTCAGTCGTTTAATTAATATCTTTAAATTGAGAAAATGCAAAATTACAATAGAAATATATATATATATATATATATATATATATATATATATATATATATATATATATATATATGTATATGTATATAATTTTGCATACAGTTACAGGCTCAATATATATTAATTTCTCTAGTGATAGATATATCAATCAAGATATATCTTATCTTATGGAAGTTGAGTTTTAAATTACAGCAACTTCCATATAACTTCTCCAAACAGATATATTTTGCATCTATATATACTTGGAGAAATCACAGTACTGCATTTCTACAGGAAATTCTTAAACAAAGCTACTTAAGAATTTCATAATCTTCTTGTATCCCATATGATTAAATCTTGAACATTGTTGCTTTATACGAGGGAGATTTAAAGCTTATAGGAAAGTGATTACACGCTTGAAGATCTCGTTTCCTCACTTCCCTATCATCCAACACTCCTATTTCCAGACAATCTATAAGCTTTAAAAATCTGTTTCTGAGGAAGGATGAGTTCTGGACTTCTGGACATTGCAACCAACTTCCCTAAGTTGGAGCAATTTGAAGGCGTGGGCTTCCGTAGGTGGCAGAAGAAGATGAAGTTCCTCCTTACGGCTCGGAACGTGGCATACGTACTAAACACCCCAAAGCCGGAGGAACGGAAGGATGAGACTCTCGAGGCTACTCGCCGGAGACTCAAATGGGAGAATGATGACCTTGCTTGCCGCGACCATATTCTAAACGGTATGTCTGACACCCTCAATATGAAGAATCCTCAAAGGACCTCTGTGATGTACTTGAGGCAAAGTACATATCTGAGGATGCCTCCAGTAAGAAATTCTTGGTAAGTGAGTTCAATGATTATAAAATGGTGGACAATCGTCCGGTCATGGAACAATTCCATGAGATTGTCAGGATACTTGGGCAAATGAGGCAACATGATATGAATATGGATAATTCCATTGCCATTGCCAGTATCATTGATAAGTTGCCCCCTTCCTAGAAAAAGGTACAACGTACCTTAAAGCTTAAAAAGGAAGCTCTTACCATGGAACAGTTGGGGGTTGACCTTCGGGTTGAGGAGGGAATCAGACTGTAGGAAAGTAAGAATGCAGGCAGTGCAAAAGTCACTGGGACTTCAGGTTCTGTCATCAACTATGTTGATGAAGGCAAATTAAGTGGGAACCGTAAAGGGAAAGGGATGCCAGGAAAGGCCACAAATTCTTCAAAGTTTAAGAAGAAAGGAAAAGGAAAAGGAAAGGCATATGTATCATGCTGGGTGTGCAACGGTCCACACTTTAAAAAAGACTGTGAAATCTGAAAGAAAATAAAGGCGCAAATGGAAGGTAAAAATTCTGGTGATCATGGCCAGGGAAGTGGCCAATGGAAACAAGGTAAAACAATTAATCTTGTTTCTAATAGTACTGAACATTTCACTGCTATGATATCTGAAATTTGTGTCATGCAGACTGATGACTCATGGTGGGTTGACACTGGGGCAACCAGACATGTCTGCAAGGATATAAATCTTATATAGGTCTGAATGATGGTCCGAGCCTGTACATGGGAAATGATTCCATGGTAAAAGTCAAAGGCATTGGACAAGTTGAGTTATTGCTTACTTCAGGAAAGAAGTTAAGGCTCACAGATGTGTATCATGCCCCAGATGTTAGAAAAAATTTAGTTTCTAGCATTGTATAGAACAAGTGTGGTTTTAAGCTTGTGTTTGAAGCAGATAGATTTATTTTATCTAAGGTCGATACCTTTGTAGGCCAAGGCTTCCTATGTAACAATATGTTTAAGTTGTATATCAATAATATTGTTGGTTCTGTGTATTCAGTTTGTACATCTTCATTATGGCATTTTCGTTTATGTCATGTAAACTATAGACGCCTATGTGAGATGGCTAAAGATGGATTAATTCCATCCTTTGATTGGAACATGGAACAATGCAGTGCATGCATGTTAAATAAAATAACTAGGAATCTTTTTCCTAGTATAAAAAGGAATTCAATTTTACTTGAATTAATTCACAGTGACTTGTGTGATTTTCATAGCACCCCATCTTTGGGAAATAAAAAATATATAGTGACATCCATTGATGACTATTCAAGACTCTGCTATGTGTACCTCCTGCATTCCAAAGATGAAACGTTAGAAAATTTTAAAATATTTAAATTGGAGGTAGAATTGCAAACTAGTCAGTTAGTAAAAATATTACGTACTGACAGAGGTGGTGAATATTATGACCCATTATTTTTCCAATCTGTTGGTATGATTCATGAGACCATAGCTCCTTATACACCACAACAAAATGGTGTAGCAGAAAGGAAAAATAGAGTACTGAAAGAAATGGTAAACTGCATGTTATCATTTTCCGGTCTAAGTGAAGGTTTCTGGGGAGAAGCCATGCTAACTGCATGTTATATTCTCAACAGAGTTCCTAACAAAAGAAATAGGGTAACTCCATATGAACTTTGGCACAAAAGAAAACCAAACTTGAATTATTTGAAAGTTTGGGGATGCAGGGCCGTGGTACGGTTGCCGGTACCTAAACGGAAGGCCTTGGGAGAAAAATGCATAGACTGTATTTTTATAGGATATGCAGAACACAGCAAAGCATACCGGTTCTATGTTATAGAGCTAAATGACTTTATTTCGGTTCATACCGTAATAGAGTCCCGGGATGCTATCTTTGATGAAAATCATTTTTCATCAGTAAATAGAACTAAGGATTTAATTCCTAGTTCTAGTAGATCCAAAGTTGATGATCAAATTTATGATGATGCAGTTTTGCAAGAACCTGAGCTTAGAAAAAGTAAAAGAACAAGAAAAGGAAAAACACTTGAACCAGATTTCCAAATGTACTTGATAGAAAGATCAAGGGAGTCTACGGAGACAAAAAATCTATACTATTTTAATATAGAGGATGATCCTAATACTTTTGAGGAAGCCATGAATTCTCAAGATGTTTCTTTCTGGAAAGAAGCAATAAATGACGAGATGGATTCTATAATGGGGAATAATACATGGATTTTAACTAATCCACCAAATGGTTGTAAACCAATAGGCTGCAAGTGGATTTTCAAAAAGAAAATGAAAGTTGTTGGTACCATTGATACATTTAAAGCCAGACTTGTCGCACAGGGCTTTAAGCAGAAAGAATGAGTTGACTTCTTTGACACTTATGCTCAAGTAGCAAGAATTGCTACTATTATATTGTTAATTTCCATTTAGGCTATACACAATCTAGTGGTTCACGAAATGGATGTTAAGACTGCATTTTTAAATGGTTAATTGGAGGAGGAGGTTTACATGAAGCAACCAGAAGGATTCATGGTTGCAGGCTAGGAAAATAAAGTTTGCAAATTGATTAAGTCACTTTATGGCTTAAAACAAGCCCCTAAGCAATTGCATGATCGGTTTGATCAAGTGGTGCTAGCTAATGGGTACAGAATATATCAGTCAGATAAATGCATCTACAGCAAATTTAATAACCAAAGACAAGGGGTTATTATTTGCTTATATGTAGATGACATGTTGATTTTTGGTACTGATTTGGAAAAAGTTAAGGAAACTAAGAATTTTCTTAGTTCCAGTTTCTCCATGAAAGATTTGGGAGAAGCAGAAGTTATTCTTGGAATAAGAATAATTAAACTTTAGGATGGTGTTAGTTTAACACAATCTCATTACATTGAGAAAGTGTTAAAAAGATTTAATCACTTTAGTGGTTCCCCGGTTTCTACTCCAATGGATCCTTCATTGAAGTTAATACCAAATGAAGGTGATCTGGTCCTACAATTGGAGTATTCTGAAGTGATAGGATGCCTTATGTATGCAATGACAAGTACTCGACCTGATATTGCTTTTGCAGTAGCGAAACTGAGTAGATACACTAGTAATCCTAGTGCAGTACATTGGATGGCATTAAAAAGAATTTTAAAATATCTGAATAAAACCATTAATTATGGTTTAAAATATTCAAAAGATATTTCCATCCTTGAAGGATATTATGATGCCGGTTGGATATCAAATCAGGAAGATTATTCCTCAACTAGTGGATGGGTATTTCTGCTTGGAGGAGGTGCTATCTCCTGGGCTTCTAAAAAGCAAAGTTGTATTTCAGACTCAGCTATGGCATCTGAATTTATTGCATTGGCAGGAGCATGCAAAGAAGCTGATTGGCTAAGGAATTTAATTCTTGAAATTCCAGTTTGGCCGAAACCGATGTCACCTGTTTTAGTACATTCTAACAGCGCTACTACACTGGCCAAAGCGTAAAACAGTGTTTATAATGGCAATTCAAGACACATAGGCTTGCGACATAGCTATGTGAAAGAGCTCTTACGTAATGGTGTTGTAGCATTAGACTTTGTACGGTCCCGGTTCAATCTAGCGGATCCGTTTACAAAAGCCTTGGCAAGGGACATGGTTTTAAAGACATCGGAAGGGATAGGTTCGAAACCCGTTGATAGTCATGAGATGAAGGAAAGCTCAACTCAAGCCTAAGTTATCACGTTAGGCCTTGAGTTCAATGTAGATGGTTACTTCATTTATTGGCGGCAAGTACTATATTAAAAAGTATCCCTAAAGTAAGTACTTGGTCTGCATTGTAGTAGGGATCAGTTTTACTCTTAACTGATCTTTTGAAAAAATGCTTCGTGCAGGGCATGAAATAAAAGATCAGCCTATGTGAGCATGAAGTGTGGTCGCTTCAATAAGTTTGGGTTTAGCTTGGAAATGCTTATGAATGTGTACGGACACATGGCCTTTAATAGTGTCAAGTTATTTTGAGTTGTAGTTACTGTAAAGCTTGTGTGTATTATATCTACGTTTATTCAAAGACACTGCGTGATTCAAGGTTCGTCCATCACTGCAATCCGAATTTATGTACCGAATATAATACTATGTGAAAGTTCAATCTCTAAGACACTTTCATTTATGCATGAGTTTTGGATTTATCTTGGTACAGTATTAATTTTACTATATAAATGGAGGAGGAATGTTGGAAATTTATATAGTAATGGAGATTAATGTTTCAGATGAACTACCATGAAAGCTTAAATAATATTTGGAGTTGTGGAGTTGTAAATGTTATTTTAGTTTGGTAGAAAGTTAATTAAATTACTGGGAGAAAATTTATATAGCTATATGCTTGTGATATATAGCTATATGTTTGTGATATATAGCTATATGATTGAGATATATAGCTAATATGCTTGAGAGTATATAGATAATATACTTGAGAGTATATAGCTATATGTTTGAGATATATAGCTAATATGCTTGAGAGTATATAGCTAATATGCTTGAGAGTATATAGCTAATATGCTTGAGAGTATATAGCTATATGCTTGTGATATGTAGCTAATATGCTTGAGAGTTATAGCTAATATGCTTGAGAGTATTAATGCATGTTTGGATATTTTCATGCGTAAGGTTTTGGGGCATTTTGAAGCTATACGCTTCAAAACTACTACATTTAACATGCTTGAAATATGCTCTTCTACATTTTGAAGCTATATGATTAAAAGTTACACTTAACATGCTTGGTATATGTAGCTATATGCTTGAGATTATTGAACTACATATATGTATATTATTCATATTTATCCTTTGCATTTTCCATGCGTAAGGAATATATAAATATGTATATATATATATATATATATATATATATATATATATATATATATATATATATATATATTTTTGCCAGTTACTGGATCAATATATATTAATTTCTTCAGTGATAGATATATCAAACAAGATATATCTTATCTTATGGAAGTTGAGTTTTAAATTACAGCAACTTCCATGTAACTTCTCCAAACAGATATATTTTGCATCTATATATACTTGGAGAAATGTCTGAAAAAGGGACATGCAAAAAACTTGCATAAGACTGAGATATTTAACAGTATTGCATTTCTACAGGAAATTCTTAAACAAAGCAACTTAAGAATTTCATCATCTTCTTGTATCCCATAAGATTAAATCTTGAACCTTGTTGCTTTATACGAGGGAGATTTAAAGCTTATAGGAAAGTGATTACACGCCTGAAGATCTCATTTCCTCACTTCCCTATTATCAAACACTCCTATTTCGTAACAGCTAGAACACTTGGTAATTAAGTTAGTTATAATTAAGTATGGACAAAAAGGCATATATACTCAAGTTAGTGAGGAAGTTTGAGTTAGTAATAAATATTGTGACCATATCTTCTTTTTTTGCTGATAAGGAGATACTAAAAAGGTAGAGAATGATTTCATCTTTGGTTGAACAAATGGTGACAATACTGGAGAAAATTGTTATAAATAATATATTTAGTGCGGCCATTATTAGTATTGATTATGTAACGGTTAGGTGATTAATGGCTGCATTATGTCTTCCGTTATATTTGTATATTATATATAGATGTGTTGTGGTTGTATGTAAGATACACAGATGATTGAATGAGATGACCTTGCCTCTTACTTTCTCACTTGACTTGTCTCCTACTTTTTTTGCAATTCCTTTGATCGTTTGAGCTAATGGGTCACAACACGTTATCAGTAAGCTCCCATTTTTTTCTCTTGTGGACGGTATGATTCTTTTTCATAGTTGCTAAAAACCTTCTTATCCTTGCTTTGCTTCACTATCTATATATGAATATTTGTAGTGCTATATTCAATGCCTTTCATGATGAAATGCAAATTTTTCTGTTGATTAGTTCTTTCATTACAAAATACTGGCCATACTGGTATGAATCATGCTATACTGGCTGGATCTAATTACTAACACAGATAATATGGTTAAAGCAAGATGTGAAAATATGACTTGTATCATAGTCCATGATGGATCTCTATCTTGATGCCATTTTTTTAATTCTATTTATGCAACTACATGGTGTTCATGGATCTGTTTGTTTTGAAATATCAATTTTTCTTAATAAAACAAAAACCCAGAATACTGAGTCTGGAAATATGTGCTGCTATCATTTTTATTATTGTTTGATTTCTGTGTACCTTGAATTGGGTTGCAATGCAATTTAGAATACTTTGATTAGAATTGCATTTTTATGATTCACTCGCATTTGGACTTTTGTTTGCCATCTGTGTCGCATCGCCACTGCTTCCCGCGATCTGCCTTCGACTGTGGCAGTTGCGCATCGAGCTAGGGTGGCGTTTTACAGTCTTTTTTTTTTTTTTTTTTTTTTTGTTACTCTGTTTTGCACTGAGAATATTGATCCTTTTGGGATGATGATAATTGGCAGTTTCGTATGCAAGGTTTTGCTCTCCAATATTGACCCTAATTCAGCGATTATTACTAATATTAGAGGTGCAAGTACTGTGTCTAATCTAAATTTGCCAACTCCTATATGTTGTGCTTAATAATAGTGCCAATGTTGTTTGTGGTACGGCTAAGCTTTGTATGTGCTTAATAATGATATTAATGCTTCTTTAATGTATCTCATCATGTTCGATCTGTGCGTATCATATTCATGCTACTCCATATTATAATGTATGTGTGCATGACTCAAAACAGAAACCAAGTCTCATGTTGATTAGAATATGGTATAATTATTTGCTATAGGCCATATTTGATGATGAGATTTTTTTCTTAAGTCATAATCGGAATTTGCATAAATGCATGTAATATTTGCTTAGAAATGAAGCACTTATTATATGACCGTCCCTGAAGGATCGTCTTGATCAACAAGTGATTATAGCCGAATTCTTAAACATAGCATCGCCTAGAAGGTGAAATCATAGCACTAGTTAAGGTAATTCTACTCTATTTCACTCAATCTTGTATTGGTGAAGTGTGCAAAAGCTAGATCTATAAGTGATTTGTACCATTTTAGAAAGTGTAGAATCTTTTGTTTTGTCACACTAGTGGAAAGAAATTTATTCTAATGTGTTAAATATTTGACTACTTTGAATGTAGAACTATATATATATATATATATATATATATATATATATATATATATATATATATATATATATATATGATCTTACGTATATAAATATACTTGTGATCAAAATATGTATGCTAGTTATGCTTCAATTTTGTTTGGGTGTTGTTCAACTAGTGGGCACAACGTGTAAGATTATGAACTCAACTATTTATTGATGTAAATACAACCAACTATAAATAGTATACAAAGTAGAGAAGATAGCAGGAAGTTAGCAGGATGTTGTAACAACCAGTCTAACACAGTGGACATGGTCAATGTCATTTGGTTTGGGGTAGAAAATGGAGATATTATAAGAAAAGGGGAAAAAACATTATATAAGTTTTTGAGACCTTTAATTTGTTTATTTAATTTAGATGAGAATAGAAAAAATGAATGAAAATATTTTGAGAAAAGGTGTTTAGGAATTGGGATAAAATAATCCAATCCTATATTAGAAAGTCAGGGGAAAATGATGATAGATATTGTCATAACAACATAAGGATAAAAGTGTTAATGGAAAATCGTGTTTTCTCGCTTGAACATACATTATAATACAATTCAATACCATACAACTATGAAGATAGAAGAGAGAGAAGTAAGAGCCCGGGGAAAAACCATTCTCATTTGATCATTATCAGAATACACAGATACAACTGGGAAAATGCCCTAAACTATTGATCCATAATCCTAGAACGGGGACAGAATAATGACCACAAGAAATAATATTTTACAACACTTCCCCTTACCATTATCTTACTATATATACTCATGCCTCGTTAAAAACCTTGCTAGGAAAACCCTGTGAGAAAAAACATAGTCAAGGAAAATAGTACATGATGCATGATGAAACATATATTGCACGCGGGTTGCCTCATAAAAACCTTAAGTTAAGAAAATCCAGTGGGAAAAACTTAGCTAAGGAAGAGAGTACAATCATACATTAAACATAAAGCTTCTGGGCATAATCTTCTTAACATTACTATACATAATCATGCCTCGTTAAAAACCTCACTAGAAAAACCCAGTAGGAAAAAACTAGTTGAGGAAAAGAGTACTTGATATGTGTATTCATGTGTTGCACTAGCTGCCTCATTAAAAAAACCTTTAATTAAGAAAATAATATAAAAAACTTAATTAGATGAAAAAGAGTACAGATGTTGGCCTTCAAGACCCAATCTTCAGGAATGATTTAAGTCTAATCTTCGTGATTGATTCGGGTCTAATCTTCAGGATTGATTCAAATGAATGACACTCCCCCGAAGATAACAATCTTCAAAGTCTACATGTTCTAATATAAAGAAAACATTGTTCCAAAATAAGTGTAGAAAAAGAATACAGTACATTTTTCAAGATTGTCATTAGAGTGAACATTCTGTAAAACATCCTCGTGACTCTTCTAGAGCGCACGTGAGTTACATTTTGACACTATATATACTTTGTTGAATATTCATAAACATACACATTTATCATTTGTGCAACATATTGACTGAGATAATAAAAGTTCATTATCAACTCTTTATTGAGCACATAATGATACATATTATTGCATCTTCATGAGGATAATAACTGCATTCGCAACTCTTTAAAGGGTACATAATGACACATAATAAATACATATTCACTCTTCAAGAGGAGAAATACTTAGTAGTTATTAACTGTTTCCGGTCATATAAAGACCATTGTAATTTAATATCATACATGCTACGATTTTCATTCTCTCATTTCGGGGATTATAAATCCATTAGGGATTTCACAAAATAAATATTAACTGCATATCTAAATTTATTATTCTGGCAATGATATTATGTAGCGAAACTTAATTCCATTTACCGTGGGAAAGTATATTTGATTAGAATCAAAGGGTCTCTGCGTGAACCCATAAGCTACAAACTTGCTTCATTATATATCCATTTTAGCGAGTCGAGCAATGCCTAAATTGCCGCTTTATACGTTAAACAGTCATGAAAATTCCGGTGCTTAACTCTAGATCCAGATTATCATATAACGAGCAATTTGTAATGGCAACTGTGTTGTCGACAACTATAATATTTTATCATAATTGTTTCCCATAGAATTCATGGCAATTTCTAAATCAAGCAGATTGTTGTCATTTCCCAAAGGTATTTAGATCTTGTTGTTCTGCATCCCTAGTATTGTGTTTGTTTGGTGCACTTATAATTTTACTAGGGATTTTTGTGATCTGGATGAACGTCTGCAGGACATAATTATTATATTTAAGGTATATGAAGAGTAACAATGTTTATTTACTAGATCTAGTATTATGATTCCTGTCTCTTACACAAATAGATATCCTGCGCTTCTAGTGTCAAGGAGTATCAGTAGATATATTTGGTCCAAGTTGGGTAAGGTACATGGGACCTTGTCACTCTTTTATATATTTGGCAGATTATTTGCTAATGTCGCAAATTCTTAACTAATGAAGATCTTTCCATTTAACTAATGAAGATCTTTCCATTCCATAGAACTTCTTGGCATTTCATTTAATTATCTGGGCCTCATATCTCCCCCTAATGCCGTGAAGTATTTATACAATATTTAACTCATTATGTTTGCCCAATAGACATGCATGACCTATATCCAAAAGTTATGCATAATCATTTTGTTTCAATACTGGGTATTGAGATCTTTAATGTTATAGAGTCATGACCAATGATAATTGTTATAACCAAGAGCCAAAGAACTTGGATTTGGATAAATAATAATTGACTTTTGAATCGTGTCAAGTAAATTTCACATTGAAGTTATATAATTTGTCCTACTATTGGTATCATATAGTTAGTGCTATGTATTCACCTTCATTCCGGGCAAAACTATAGTCAATATTCATGCTAGATATCACAATATTTAGACTCGTATCATCTAATTGATATCCCAATATCAAACTAAGGTTTAGCAACGACATGTGCAACCTAACAATGAAAACCATATTGAGAATTCATGTTATTGTCTCACTTATAAGTTGTATGATAAACTCAATAGCTATGGCCTATAGCAAATAATTAATTGTCAATAAGTGAAATGACAAATTCTCTTATATATGAGCATTATCAAGAGGTTATATGCTAAATGTTGTCAAAAAAGGAGAAGCATATTCAATATGTGATACAATTATTGGTGAGCTGTCGTAGGCTCCCAAATTAAAACCTTGCAAACGTAGTAGCGGGAGTAAGGATCGATCCCACGAGTAGTAACTAGTTTAATGTATTTGCTCAAATTAAAGGGAAGGGGGGGGGGGGGGGGTTTGGTACGAAATTGACAATAAAAGTAAGTAATACAAAATATTGAAAGCACTTATAATAGAAAACCTTGGTTAGTAAATATCCACCACCGGAATTTAGCACTAATCATTGATTCAAAAGGTAATTAATGTTGAATTTGAAAGATGGAATGGCCTGGCTGGTGGAGAATAACACAACACCACCCGCCAGTTAGGCGGAAGCAATAATGAAGAATCAAAGAATGGAAAATGTATAGATAATATATGATTTGGTATTATCTGTCTGTGTTTCTAACAAAGAAACATAGTGTATATATATATATACAAACACATAACTGTAAGTAACTACCCATAACTGACTCCTGTTCATAAACAAACACAACCCTATAGATAAACCTAACTCTTTATTTTTCAACACTGCCCCTCAAGCTGGAACATCTGGAAGTTCCAAGCTTGGATTAAAACATACACTCTACGTTACTTTAAATTACAAATGAAGATTAAAAGCAGCTAGAGAATAACAGTGTTGGATGGCTTCGGAGGGACAATGCTATACACAACCCTTGGGAATGAAGGTACCAGGGGCGAAGCATGTCACAAACAACCTTGGGAATGAAGGCACCAAGGATGAAGATTAACACGAACGCCCTCATATCAACATAAGGACTCTAGGATTTACCAACAACATTCTTCATCAAGAACGGTAGAGCAAACAAATCATGAGCAGCAAAGGGGATGTAGAAGAGCCCATAGTAATGACAAACTGAGAACACCACATGATTGTTGTTTATACCCCTTATAGGATAAGTGAATAACGAAAGAGGCTTTCGAAAAAAAAAGTGCCAAACTTGAAAACCCTAGGGAATAAATATGGTATACCGAAAATAATGAAACAAATACGGTTATACCAAAAGCACCCTGGAAAGAAGTTTGGCAACAAAGCCAAAAAGCCTTCAAACTTCACCAAAAGGTCCAAAGAAAGGCAAAACAACAATTTGAAATTTTCACCGGAGAAATACATCACATGGAAAAATACACAGATGGAGTTGCAGAGGCCTGACGTAGATATCTGGAAAATTTTGTCAGAAAATCTCGCCGGAGGTGGCCACACGCGCCGGCGCGTGAAATCGGAGGTCCAGCAATGGCGACGGTGAGTGGCGGCTACAACAGTGCTGTGGCTTGCTGAGTCAGGCTCGCCGGAAACTTTAGAAAAGATGGGTAACACAAATTTGACAAAAGAACTCACCAAAAGCAAGTAATTTGAAAAATTAGGGTTTGTGTGAATAGTAAGTTTACTGTTCATCACTATTCATGCGACTGAAAAATATGACTTTTATGTTTGGCATACCCTAGGAACGTAGGCTCTGATACCATGTTGAATTTGAAAGATGGAATGGCCTGGCGGGTGGAGAATAACACCACTCGCCAGTTATGCGGAAGCAATAATAAAGAATCAAGGAATGGAAAATATATAGATAATATATGATTCTGTATTATCTGTCTGTGTTTCTAGCAAAGAAACATAGTACATTTTTTTTTTAAGTAAACAGAAACGTTTATTACTGGCGAATCGCTCGGTGAAGAGCAAAACCTCTTAGATCATACATCAAAGCCAACTTAGATTTTGCAGGCATACAATCTAGAGAAGGAAAAAGCTTTGGTGAGGAGGTGGCTAAACCTTCCCCCGCTAGCGCATCCGCCACTTGATTGGCCTCTCGAAAGGTGTGCTGGATTGAGGACCCCCATTGTGAGAGGCAAGAGCGAATGTAGAGAACAGCTTGAGGACCCTCCATGTAGAGGCAAGGTGTGCTGGATTGAGGACCCTCCATGGGATCGCCGCTGTAGGAGATGTTATCAACCGGACAAGCACGAGAGAGTCCACCTCCACCATATGAGGCCACTTGACTGCCGAATCACACCATCGAATGGCCCATTGCAAAGCAAGCGCCTCTGCCTCCAGAGCTGACGACGCATCAAGACGGTAGCACAATCCAACAACCAGCTCACCTTGCGAGTCCCTTAGGCAAGCTCCACCCGCTGCTCCAGATGATGAAAAGAGGGCGTCCGTGTTCAGCTTTAATCTACCCGATGGTGGCTGCTGCCATTTTATCCAAATCGTCGAGCGCCTCGGCGGAGGATCCAAACGTGCGATGAGACCCTCTGCAAGAAGAAGAGCCCCATCTGTCCCCTTGTGTAACACCCCAGATTTTCAAGACATTTAAAACTTATAAAATAAAGGTGAAATCCCATTAAATCCCAAAACATAATACAAGAGTATGGGGTGCTATGCCACACCTGAGCTAGAGAACTCAGGTGCACAGGCTAACTAACTAATATCCTCAATAATGTAAAGGCATAAGCATGGCACGCAGGCCGAAAAGGGAAACTATCTACTTCTACGTTCCAAGTTCTAACGCGCTCCAGTGACTTATTCTTCTGTGCCTGAAAGCCAAATATATCTGTTCAGCGAGAGATGCTGGTAACCCACTCCAACGCGTTGAAATACAATACATATAGAGATATATATAGATATACGAAAACCATTTTGAGCATGAAGATATATCCTACGAACTCTAGCTTTTAAAACCGGGAATGACTCGACAGATAAGGCCAGACACGAGCAACAGTTATAACAACATATGCAGTTCACAACAGGTAAGGCAGATAAGGCAAAGCATAAACAATAGTCACAACCTAACATAAACAATCCCCAACATAAATCCCATAGTCACATCCCCCAAGACACTCATGATCACCACTCGTCCCTGTCACAACACATAACACACTTTGTTGGCGCCACAGGACCAATCGCATGCCCATACATGAGGGTCAGCGCATATAGCTCTGACACGGCCCCGCAGCACCCTGCCCCGTATCGCAACACGGAGGGGTCGATCGCAACCGACCGATGAACCGCAGCTCATCATAGTGTTTGATCGCAACCAAACGATGGACCGCAGCCCAAGAGTATCAATCTGACCGCAGCCAGCTTCTGAACCGCAGCTCAGGATAACCAATCCGATCGCAACCGAATTGGGGTAACACTCACACATAACACATAGCAAGCACATGCAACCCATATTACACATTGGGAAGGGGGAGAAAGCGCATAACAAAACCTATGCATGATCCATCACATACTAAGAATAGTCCTAAGGGATTCATACTTCTACCACCTAGGTCAACGGGGTACCAATTCAACTAGCATGCAATATAATAGACTCATAAACCTACGAACGGTACCCGAAACATCAAACTAGACATAGGCACGATAAACGGAGTCCGTTGGGACACCACGAGGAACGGGGGAACATCAAACGGGGAAGCCGGGATCCCAAGGTGGGATAATTTCCAGCGGGTAGCCGGTGGGTGGGGGGCCACCCGCCGGCTGCCCGCCGGACTTTACTGTTCCGGGCAGCGGGTCGCCGGCGGGCAGCTGCCCGCCCGCCGGCCACCCGCTGCCGGGCGGTGTTTCACGGCCGTGGGTAGGTGGCGGGTCCCCTACCCCCCACTGACTCTTTTCACACAATAACGTCCCGGGAATCTTTGTGGAACCCGAAACCATGCTTAGACACTTTACAACGCAACTAATAATTAACACGTAGACAATTAACGGATCAAATACGAGAAACGAACGGCACATAACCTATCATGCTTTTCTAATATAATCAACACCCAACCATGCGATTTCCCCACCCGATAATCCAAGAATAAGATCGTACGATACAACCTAGGGTTCTAATCACTTTTATATCAACAAGAATACGGTTCGTCTTCTAATTGCAAGATTCGGTAAGAATAACACATAAACATCAAGAGCATCACACAATTATCAAGAACGACACATAATCATCAAGAACTCCACATAATTATCAAGAACACCATAGTTATCAAGAATCTCCCAATATCAAGATCATCAAGATCCCCCATGGGATCATCACATCAATTACCAATAATAATCATCATAACTCGCCAATATACAATAATATGGGGAAACCCTAAGGGGGAATTATAACTATGAAAATAGGTTTTGTTGAGACATGGGTTACCTCTTAGCCTTAATTAATTCCTTGGCTATGAAGGGTCTTTCTTTAAGCTTTCTTGCTTTCTTGATTTCTTCTAAGGGAATTCTTGGAGCTCTTTTGGGATGGTGAGTCGTTTATTGTGATGGGGGGTTCTAGGTGCCTCTTAAGTCCCCTATTTATATATTTAGGAGTCCTAATTAGGAACTAATATTATAGGCTTGCTAATTCTATTCCTTTTGGGACTAAGGATTGGGTTCCATGGTCGATAGTGGACCATATTAATTAATTAAAGAGAATCCTAATCATAATCTGAATAGTAAAAGACCTGCTTCCTTTATTCCTAATAGATAACTAGGTCTAGGATTCCTAATCAGAATCTAAATAGTAAAAGGTTTACTTTCTTTATTCCTAATAGGCTTAAGGCTCTAATTTAGGCAAGGGCCCACGGTTCATGGTGGGCCTTATTAATTAATTAAAGGGAAACCTAACCGAATTAAATCATATTTAATTATTATTAACGGGATTAATTAAATAATTAATCCGGGATTGAAGGCCGTAACACGGGGTGTTACACTCTCTCCCCCTTACGAGAAGCTTCGCCCCCGAAGCTTGGAAATCATTGCAGGGTTAACGAGTCAAGAGAAGAACCGTGGTCCTATAGAGAATGTATTCCACGGGGAAATTGTATACTTGCACGCCTATGTGTGTTGGGTTTTTGGGAACGATTAGGTTTACAGGGCTAAGAGAGTGGGTTTCAAACTTGAGGACACGGTGAATTCAGGAATTAGGATCGAGTTTTCGAGGTTGCAACTTAGGTTGTGAGGTTGCCACTTGTATGGAATCGTTAAAACATGGGATTGAGAATGGGGTCTGAAGGGTAGAAAGGGTTTTGAAATAAGGAAGGGGCCGATTTTCCGAGGGAGGGAAAGGAATTCGGCTAGGATGGGTTAAGGTTTCTCGATCCCAAGTGAATAATCTGGTTAGATGCTTTGATCACGATGCGCCGACGAGCTGATGATCCTCCTTCCTTGGTGTTGGTGCTTGCTTGACTTTAAGGTCCTTGTTAGACCTTGCTTCCCAGACTAAGGTTTCATCCTTCTCTTCTTTCTTGATGGAATTTCCCGTGGTGATTCAACACTTACTTCTTTAATGCGCCCAAGGTCTTGACCGAGTTGGGTCAACCAAGCCAATCTCTTAGGGCGCACTTCCCAAATTCTTCCCAAAGTCTCTTGGGAGTTGATGGACTTTGGGTTGAATTTCTCTTCTTATTGAATTTCATCTCCTCTTTAGTGGATGAAATTCTTAGTAAGACTTCATGTCTTACCCGAGGTTCGGCATTGTTGTGCCCTGTTTGTGTTATTTTTAATGATGAAGGTGTCCTTGCGTGCCCTTTTTCTTTTAAAGCGCAGTCGGTTACCAAATTTCGTTGTGGGATGACTCGGCGACTTTACGAGTCACCTCATTTCCTTGTGGGTCCTTAATGACCCTTGAAGTCTTGGCGCGAATGTGTTCTTCACCCTTTTGCTTAGCACCATGGGCTACGTAGTTCTTGATTCCATACAACTTGTAAGGAGTCCTCTAATTTGCTCGAACGATGTCCATGGTTTGGAGGAGTCCCGGTCCCTCCTTAGCATTTTGACATTTAAGGTTTTCGTCGGTTCTTAGTACGAGTTCCCAACTCGCCTCCTTGGTTTGCGCAATCCTTTACGCCAAACATCCCTAGTCGGTTGTATCGTAGGATCCGATTTCAATTACTCGTGCAATGTAATTGATTGTGATTTCCTGATGGTGTCTCGTGCGCCAAGGTCTTTTACGTAGGACACTATGTTTGGGTGGTCCATGGTTCCTTACCCAAGACTCACATTCCTCAATCAAGGAACACAAGTGCGCCACAAATCAATAAAACGAGGGGTTAAGAAATCAGCACATTGTACCAGTGGGCACGAGGTGGGCGGTCGTCCGCCTGCCAAGCTCCTGCCAAGGACCCGCCAAGGTCCCGTCAAGGACCCGCGGGAAAGTGACTAGGAATAGTCAATTCCTTCGGGAAAGACCCAAAAATGCACAGATTCATGTCCTGACAAGTCCCATGCCCTTGTGCACAATAAAAGGGACTTGGATACATAGGATGACCCAGCGTACAATGTTCATTGATCCTTAAGCACGAGTTCTAGAGGTAGATATACATACATATATATATCTATGTTTTCTTGGTCTGGGTTTAAAGGGGTGTAAGAAGTGCAAGGGCTAGGTTTCAAAGTCGAGGGGCGGATAGGGTCGATGTCTCAAGGTCGTAATACAGGAAGGAAGGTTGCCACCTTGTACGGGTTTGTCTGTAATGAGGGATCAAGAGCGAGGTTTGGAGTGATAGGACGGATTCTTTAACGAAATGGTACTTGATTGGCAAGGGGAGGGAAAGGGCTAAGGACTCTTGGCTTCGAGTGATTATGCCTGTTTGGGGCTTGGTTGTGGCGTGCAGTCGAACTGGTGATCCCTTTTCCTTGGCTTTGTTTGATTCTAAGATTTTCGTTTGATCTTCTCTTCCCGTGTCGAAGTCCCCTTCGTCTCTATGGCTTCCAGGGGAATTCTCGTGATGGTTTCCGTGCACGTTCCCCTCGGATGTCCAGAAGTCTGGACCCAGTCGGTTTAGTGGGTCAAACCCCTAGGTCTTGACTCCTAATCCTTGCCGAGGGTTCTTAAGGGTAAGGGGGGTTTCGGGTTAGTCTTTCTTGTTCTATTGGGTTTCATCCCTTCCTTGGTGGATGAAATTCTTAGCAAGGCTTTATGTCCTCCTTGGGGTTCGGCCTGTTGCACCTATTTGACGATGTTTTCTGTAGCGAGGGCCCCTGACACATTGAACGTATCTGTTTGCCCGCGCATGGCGTTCTTCGGTGGCGTACGTACAGGCTATGGTTTCTCGTGAAACCTTCACGGTTTTCGTGCAAGGGTGGGGTGATACGTATTCGTAACCTCCACCTACTTCGCCGATTCCTATCTAACAACTTATTTTAATATTGAATCAATGAATGTCGGTTCTTCACGCCCCTGGGCAGGGTAAGGGCCTTATGCTGCTCTACGGTTTTTAACAGGGTTTCCAAACGGAGTGGGGATATGAACTTAGAGTAAGGGCAATAACAATTTAGGGTTTCTGAGGGTTTGGGTTAAGCGCAACAAAGGGTGAGCAAGGTCATGACGGTTGCGAATTTGCTCTTAAGGTAATCAAGGATTCGGGGTGGGAGTTTTCAACAAATAGGGGTATCAAGATGCTGGGGTTTCAGGGCAGATGATATTTTAAATTGGGGTGGTGGGGTCGCAAGGTGTCGCGATATACTTACCTTGCACCCAAGGATTCGACTAATGGTGTCGTTCCTTTGCTACTTTAATAGGTGTCCTAGTTCTCCTTCCTGTTTGTTGTAGCCGCAACCCGGGTTTGCCAAGATAAGGTCAACTTGTCGGAATGTGCATGTCATTTGTCTGACTCGGGGTTATCGTGGTTACCCTGGGTTGGTGCGTATTGCAGTCCGTACCTTTTAGCAGTCCTGACTGTAACGCCATTTCTTAGTAGTCATCCAAATCTTCCTTTTCTTTGGTCAGGGTCCTTGTCAAGTCTTTTGACGGGAGTTAGGACGAGGCGATTTATCGGGTAAGTGTACGTTACCCAGTTGTTGAAGTAAACTTATCTATTCGCACCCTTACCTGGTGTGGTAAGCGTAGGGGGAGGTTCCTTTAAGTTAGAGAGAGATGAAGTGAGGGGAGGTTATGTGTAGGTTTCACAATCTTACTGCGCGTCCTAAGATTCCTGGATCCTATGTTCCTAAGTACCTAGAGTTCAAGCCTAGTGTCCTAAAGTCCGGTCTTAAGAGTCTTATCCTAGGGTCAAACTTAAGCTCTGATACCAACTGTAACACCCCAGATTTTAAAGACATTTAAAACTTATAAAATAAAGGTGAAATCCCGTTAAATCCCAAAACATAATACAAGAGTATGGGGTGCTATGCCACACCTGAGCTAGAGAACTCAGGTGCACAGGCTAACTAACTAATATCCTCAATAATGTAAAGGCATAAGCATGGCACGTAGGCCGAAAAGGGATACTATCTACTTCTACGTTCCAAGTTCTAACGCGCTCCAGTGACTTATTCTTCTGTGCCTGAAAGCCAAATATATCTGTTCAGCGAGAGATGCTGGTAACCCACTCCAACGCGTTGAAATACAATACATATAGAGATATATATAGATATACGAAAACCATTTTGAGCATGAAGATATATCCTACGAACTCTAGCTTTTAAAACCGGGAATGACTCGACAGATAAGGCCAGACACGAGCAACAGTTATAACAACATATGCAGTTCACAACAGATAAGGCAGATAAGGCAAATCATAAACAATAGTCACAACCCAACATAAACAATCCCCAACATAAATCCCATAGTCACATCCCCCAAGACACTCATGATCACCACTCGTCCCTGTCACAACACATAACACACTTTGTTAGCTCCACAGGACCAATCGCATGCCCATACATGAGGTTCAGTGCATATAGCTCTGACACGGCCCCGCAGCACCCTGCCCCGTATCGCAACACGGAGGGGTCGATCGCAACCGACCGATGAACCACAGCTCATCATAGTGTTTGATCGCAACCAAATAGTGGACCGCAGCCCAAGAGAATGTCATCTGACCGCAGCCAGGAAAGAGGACGAACCGCAGCTCGTATAGAAATGTTTGATCGCAACCAAACGGTGGACCGCAGCCCAAGAGTATCAATCTGACCGCAGCCAGCTTCCGAACCGCAGCTCAGGATAACCAATCCGATCGCAACCGAATTGGGGTAACACTCACACATAACACATAGCAAGCACATGCAACCCATATTACACATTGGGAAGGGGGAGAAAGCGCATAACAAAACCTATGCGTGATCCATCACATACTAAGAATAGTCCTAAGGGATTCATACTTCTACCACCTAGGTCAACGGGGTACCAATTCAACTAGCATGCAATATAATAGACTCATAAACCTACGAACGGTACCCGAAACATCAAACTAGACATAGGCACGATAAACGGAGTCCGTTGGGACACCACGAGGAACGGGGGAACATCAAACGGGGAAGCCGGGATCCCAAGGTGGGATAATTTCCAGCGGGTAGCCGGTGGGTGGGGGGCCACCCGCCGGCTGCCCGCCGGACTTTACTGTTCCGGGCAGCGGGTCGCCGGCGGGCAGCTGCCCGCCCACCGGCCACCCGCTGCCGGGCGGTGTTTCACGGCCGTGGGTAGGTGGCGGGTCTCCTACCCCCCACTGACTCTTTTCACACAATAACGTCCCGGGAATCTTTGTGGAACCCGAAACCATGCTTAGACACTTTACAACGCAACTAATAATTAACACGTAGACAATTAACGGATCAAATACGAGAAACGAACGGCACATAACCTATCATGCTTTTCTAATATAATCAACACCCAACCATGCGATTTCCCCACCCGATAATCCAAGAATAAGATCGTACGATACAACCTAGGGTTCTAATCACTTTTATATCAACAAGAATACGGTTCGTCTTCTAATTGCAAGATTCGGTAAGAATAACACATAAACATCAAGAGCATCACACAATTATCAAGAACGACACATAATCATCAAGAACTCCACATAATTATCAAGAACACCATAGTTATCAAGAATCTCCCAATATCAAGATCATCAAGATCCCCCATGGGATCATCACATCAATTACCAATAATAATCATCATAACTCGCCAATATACAATAATATGGGGAAACCCTAAGGGGGAATTATAACTATGAAAATAGGTTTTGTTGAGTTATGGGTTACCTCTTAGCCTTAATTAATTCCTTGGCTATGAAGGGTCTTTCTTTAAGCTTTCTTGCTTTCTTGATTTCTTCTAAGGGAATTCTTGGAGCTCTTTTGGGATGGTGAGTCGTTTATTGTGATGGGGGGTTCTAGGTGCCTCTTAAGTCCCCTATTTATATATTTAGGAGTCCTAATTAGGAACTAATATTATAGGCTTGCTAATTCTATTCCTTTTGGGACTAAGGATTGGGTTCCATGGTCCATAGTGGACCATATTAATTAATTAAAGAGAATCCTAATCATAATCTGAATAGTAAAAGACCTGCTTCCTTTATTCCTAATAGATAACTAGGTCTAGGATTCCTAATCAGAATCTAAATAGTAAAAGGTTTACTTTCTTTATTCATAATAGGCTTAAGGCTCTAATTTAGGCAAGGGCCCACGGTTCATGGTGGGCCTTATTAATTAATTAAAGGGAAACCTAAACGAATTAAATCATATTTAATTATTATTAACGGGATTAATTAAATAATTAATCTGGGATTGAAGGCCGTAACACGGGGTGTTACACCTTGTAGCGTGGTGGTTGGGCTAGAGAGATTAGAATCGACTCATACATTATCCTTTTGATGATTCCTTGGGCAGAGAAGGCAACCCCGTTATGAAGGCTGTCATTATAACCAACCCATAAGAACCAGACCACCAAGCAAGGAATTAATGATATATAACCACTCTGCGAGGGAGAGGCCAGAATCCACCATGCTTGGCAGACCGCTCTAGCCGAGATATCCCTGTGCATGCTTAAGCCAAAAATCCCATTAAAATGTCGCCAAACCTCCTGTGCGCAACAGCATTGATGGAGGCAATGGTCGAGGGTCGCACTTGCATTCCGACACAGTGGGCAGATCGAGGGCAGACAGAACCCAAAGGGCTACAAAATATCTGGAAACGGCAGCCATCTCCTTAACATCCTCCACATGAACACGGATACCTTTGTTGGGATTAAAATGTTCCACACACTTGTTGATGAAAGGATGTGTCCTGCCTTCGGCCTTAGGGATTCATAGGCAGAAGAAAATGTGAAATTACCATACACTGATGGAGTCCACACTAAATCTCCTGATGTGGTGGACACATTGTCTTCAACAAAATCTCTAACAAGCTGCATTCTCCTCCATGTGAGAGAGCCCGTCTGGTCCGTTGCAACTTCATGGTATTTAGCATGCATGAATGAGCTCCACAGGGTGCCTCCCTTTAAAAAGTTGAAGTAGAGCTTTGCCGAGCCAGACTCTTGAATCGACGAAAGACAGCGAACCCCCAAACCGCCCTCATTTGTGGGTAGGCAAACGCCCTTCCATTTCACCCAGTGTCGTTTGGTCTTCCCCTCGAAACTGCCCCATAAGAAATTGGTTAACTTTGCCTCCAGAGATCTCACAACCTACCTAGGCAGTGTCACAGACGCCATTGTATACATTGGAATCATTGTTAGAACATGTTTAATGAGTGTTAATCTGCCTCCTTGGGATAGCAGTTTCTCTGCCAACCGAGTAATTTATTGTCAATCTTCTCCAGAAGATGCTGGTAATAGTGTGTTCTATTTCTGTCCGTGAACATGTTGACCCCTAGATAGAGCTGCAGAACCTCCGACAAAGCTTTTAGGGAACCAGACGAGCCATTGACAAAAATGACTATGTCGTTTGCGAATGCCAAGTGAGTAACAACAGGGCAATTTATCCTCGACGAGTAAGGTGACAAACCTCCCGTACCCATTTTTAAGATGAGAGAGCGAGAGAGAGCTTCCGAGGCAAGAATGAAGAGGAGGGGCGAGAGAGGATCCCCTTGCTTGACCCCCCTCGTCGGTTGGAAAAAGCCACAGCTTACTCCGTTAATCAGAACAGAGAGTCTCGTCGCCTCCAAGTTGTTCATAATTAAGTTTATGAAAGACACCGAGAAACCGAATCTATCCAGAACCGCTCGGAAGAAGGGCCAGGCGACTCGATCAAATGCCTTCATCATGTCTAGTTTAACAACAACGTTCGCACCCCGACACCGTTTATTTATATGTTGTAGTAGTTCAAAAACAATTAAAATGTTATCTTGAATGCTTCTGCCTTCAACAAAACCAGCTTGCTCCCTTGAGATGATTTTGGGTAGGATTGACTTAGCCGAGAGGCTATTATTCTTGTAAAGACCTTGCTGACGAAAGTGCAAAGGCATATTGGTATGTATTCCGCGAATGTGTCCGGTTTCAATTTTTTGGGAAACAACACTATTTGAGCGCTTCCCATAGCACGGGGAACGGGTACACCAGCAAAGAAGTCTAAGGTTGCCATGTAAAGATCATCTTTAATAATGTCCCACCAATGACGGAAGAAGGCGCCCGAAAAACCATCTGGGCCAGCTGCACTGTCCGGATCTAGTTTCCAAACTGCCTCTTTAACCTCTTCTCTCGTGACGGGCAGAGATAAGGCGGCTTTATCTGAGTCAAGCACGCCCACCGGTAGGCACTAAAGTAAAGCCTCCATTCCTGGGCAGTCCTCTGCTGAGAATAAACCAGAAAAGAAGGATACCGCTTCCGTCTGAATAGCCGGTTGAGTTGTGAGCAGCTCCCCCGTACCTGATTTGATAGCACTTATTCTCTGTCTCCGATGCCTGTCCTTAACCACAGCGTGAAAAAATCGGGTGTTGGAATCTCCCTCTTTTAGCCATTTCACTCTAGCCTTTTGCTTCCAAAACATTTCCTCCTGTTTGAGAGCTTGTAGGAGATCAGCCTGGAGTTTATGAAGTGATTCCCGACTACCTGGTGAAGGATCATCATCAAAGGTGTTCTCTGCTTCTGCCACACAAGATTCCAGGACTCGAATACGATCAAATACGTTCCCGAAAGTATCTCTATTCCAAATTCGGAGGCAATGTTTGAGGCGCTTTATTTTAAAAGCCAGTGCCCGCATTCCTCCTCCATCAGCCTGCTGGTTCCAATTTAGTCTAACAACATTGATGAAATCTGGATGGGAGGTCCACATTGTTTGAAAATGGAACTGTTTTGGGCATGACAAAGTGTTATTAGTCCCACTTAGGAGGATCGGGGAATGATCTGAAGACGTCCTGGCTAAGACATTTATTCGAACCTCCGTAAAGTAATCTCTTAGAGGTGGATTCATCAGGAAACGATCTAGCCGTTTCCAGACAGCTCCTGTATTACAGATGCCATGCCATGTGTATAACCTGCCTATCGTAGCCAGATCAATAAGCGACTTATCGGTAATGAAGTTGGAAAAATCAGAAATGCAATTGACATCCGGAAGAGCATTGCCTCTATACTCTGAGATGCTTGAAATTACATTAAAGTCTCCTGCCAGAAGTAGTGGTCTATTATCTTCTATACAATCTGAAAGTTGTGTCCATAACTGGGCTCTGTCTGCTCTAGTGTGTTTCGCATAAATAGCAATAAAATGAAAGGTTAACTGCCAAGGTTCGTAGCGAGCCTTGCACATGACATACTGATCACTGTCCTCCTCAACTTCAATTTCAAAAGAATCTGACCACAAAAGCCAAATTTTCGACTCTCTGGATGCATATCCTCCTGAAAATCTGAACTCTCGGGCAAAATTTTCCAGTCGACTAGTAGGTAAAAAAGGCTCAATAACTGAAACAAAATTAATGTGCTCACGTCTGATAATCTGTTTAAGTCTGCTCTGTGAGGAAAGCAAACCCCGGACGTTCCAACTTAGGAGCTTCATTTTTGTCGATGCGAAAAAGAAACCCTTGTGATTTTACCCGCTGCCAAGCGTGTGGTGACAGAGGGGGTGTTCGCAGAGTAATCTTTCCGGGGCCTACTTTTTTTCTTTGTGACAGCTATAAAGTCATCTGCCTTTGATTTCCCCAATTTAGTATCAAACAGTTTGCTCGCCTCCTTCCAAGAATCAAGGGGCAGAGATTGAGAGAAGACTCGTGCATTCCGTACCTCATCCCCGTCAGAGTGATGGCCTGCTTGCGAGTCCGATGAGGGCGAGGGTTGAATTCCCTGATCATCAATTAGAACCCGCCCGATGGAGGCGTTAACATCTGGTATTGTCAGCGGCAATGCAGCACTTTCCGAGTCCACAGGCGTAGTGTCAATCTGAGGATTAACCGGGTCATCTGAACCTACATATTGTGGTTCTTCAGATTGGGTTAATAGTGGACGCCATCTCTTTCTTGGCGGAACTAGCAACGGTTGCTGAGTTGTATCAACTTCCTTGCTTTTTGGAGTCTCACGACGGGGATCAGGATGAGGTTGCGTGATTCTGCAATCTGATTCAGTATGGCCAAATTTCCGACATCCCATGCAGTAGGGAGGGATGTATTCATAACAGACCTTTTGAGCAAAACCTCCATATGAGCTGTTAATGATCCATATTTGGTATTGGAGACTATTGCAGACATTTAGCTCAACACATACTCGAGCCATGGACGGCCGGTTGTGTGTCAAGGTGGACGCGTCGACCTTGAGAGGTTTGCCAATTAGATTGGCAATCGAATAGAGGGCTCTCTTGTCTCGTAGATGTGCCGGAAGGCCTTCAAAAGCAATCCAGACAGGGACTATAGGAGACTCCATGTCTGGCCGGAAATCTGGAGACCACTTAAAGATTCGCATTAAGCTTCCTCGGATAGACTATGATTTTCTAAGCCAGTATCTCTGGAAATCTGATTCGTGGTCGAAGTTGATGAGAACATGGCATTGATCGATCAGCCCTAGCGTGAAGGCCCCTCCAAACCCGATCTGATCGAATGTTTTCCGAATATCCGCCATTGGAGGTTGGCCTTTAGCGAATTTTCCAACCAGTGCGAACTTGAACTTCTGAGAGAATTTTTGAACGTCCTGATCTGTGAAAGAAACCGCCGGCATGCCTTTGTACTTTCCCGGCGGTCGAAGGGATGGCTCACTGTCGTTTGATAGGATGTCCGCGAAGGTGCGAGGACGAGGGGGCGCGGCGGCCCCCGGCGGTGCCGCCATGTGATCGCAGAAGGAAACCAAGAATTGCGGAGCGTTTTGTTTATAAGATCTTGCGGACCTCCATATGATATTTTTCTTTCTACGTCTAGAAACATAGTACATATATATATACAAACACATAACTTGTAAGTAACTACCCATAACTGACACATATCCATAAACACACACAACCCTATAGATAAACCCAACTCTTTATTTTTCAACAATTAATATTGTAACACCCCTAAATTTTAAGATATTTAAAACCTATAAAATAAACGCTGATCTATTATTATTTCCCAAACAAAGCATAAGCGAAACATAATAGTCGGGGTGCTATGCCACATCTGAGCTAGAGAACTCAGATGCACATGCTAAACTATCTAACAAAGCATAAACCACAATTGATATCTAAGTACAAATCAAGGCACGCATGTAACACCCCACTTTTTCTAAAACTTAATTACAATTCTAATCCATAATTAACATAACTAAGCAGCGGATAAATAACATAAATAAGATAACTCGTGGGAATGTCACCGCCACAATCACCACTACGTAGTTTATTGCACAGGCTAAGGGTAGGACTACAAAATCAATAAATAACTAACCATCCATCAACTTAAATAAGCATAAGGGGGATAAACACACCCCGATGTCTACATCATCGAAAAACAACAAAATATCATAAGTCTAACATCTTATAGATAACAACATAAACTAGTCATAAATAGTTTAGACATCCCAATCTAAAAGACTAGTCTAACTCGATCACTTCTCACTGCTGGGCCCACCTGAAAAGGGTTTTACAAGTAACACATAGAGAAATAGGAAAACAGCAGTTAGCACGAAGCTAAGTATAACCACACTCAACCCTGTAAAGTACTATAGAATATACTTTGGAAAACATTTGATTACATTCGTATACAACAAACTCATCTCATAGGCAACTTTAGCCATATCACATACTTCTATATGCTTGCAACCTATAATATCAAACATGCATGCTTCGATACAAAAGACTTCACAATTTAAATGTTTCAGCATATAAATGTCACAACAAAATTATCAAGCAACTCATGCTTACAAGTAATATCATGCTAATAAACCATACGAAAGTTAATCTCTTGCTCTTAAGTTCACATCAAGAAACTGGATATACAAGACTTCAAATGTAACTAAACAATCATTCTCGATATACAATTCTTAAATCAACATTCTCGTCATGCAATCTCAGGCAATACTCTACTCACATGCAATCTCGTGCAATACTATACTCATATGCAATCTCGTGCAATACTATACTCATATGCAATCTCGTGCAATGCTATAAATATACTCATATGCAATCTCGTGCAATGCTATAAATATACTCATATGCAATCTCGTGCAATACTATACTCATATGCAATCTCGTGCAATGCTATAAATATACTCATACACTAGTTGTAAAATAGAGTACTTTCTGTGGAGGTCTCATTGAGTCATAAATGATTTGCTTACTTTCTTCCTTTCTTTGGAGTCGCAATGACTCATTTCTTTCTTTCTTAGAGTCGCAATGACTCATTCTTACTCTTTTAGAGTCTCAAAGACTCATACTTTCTCTTTAAATGGACGAGGTAAGAACTTCATCATGTGAATGAACCTATCGGGGCACGGCGTCACAATGTCCATAAAATCATCCGAGAGGACATAGTCCAAACGGGGTCCTCCAAAACCTCACCGATATAGATAATACATAAATATATCCCTCATGCATCAATCTCATGCAGGCAACAACTCTACAACTTCTCAATGCATCAAATAATGATATACCACATGCTTATGGATTTTTGAAAGTAATACTTGGGCTCACGTTGGCCACTTATGCATTTTTTGAAATATGATATATGTGAGATGCAAAATACTCTACAACATGCTCCAAATCTATGTATATAATCCATAAAATTCTCAAGGATATCATATCATACTCGGTTTGCAACATAACAAATTCTATACATTCCAATCAACAAAATATGCTTCAAAACTCATTGATCAAATATCACATTTAGTCATGCTTTCATAATAAATCATATTCTCAAGTGATCATGCTTCTCTACTCAATACAAAAATAATCATCAGATCACAGAGCAAAATATGTCTCAATACACAGTGAACTCAACAATGTATACTGTGTAACAAAATCCTCAATAAAACCATCATAACATACTCATTTTTTTTTATCCAAATTCAACGAAATCAAAGCCTACACGTGCGTCAATACGGTCCCGAGGTACCGAGCCACAAGGGCCCGTGACACCTGGCCCGAAACGAAATGTAGCTGAGCCACAAGGGCCCGGCCACTCCACAAAAACCTTCCAGAATGAAACTTAGGGACCTGCGGCGGGACACCTCAAGAGCCGCCCCAAGTAACCCGTCACATGGCCGAGCATAGGCAACGGCCCTCTCCTAGGGCCGTGCCCTAGGGCCGGTTTGCCCCGGCTCTAGCCGGCGGCCTTCCTGATGGCCTGTGGCTAGAGCCGCTGCTCTGATCTGGTGCACACTGTGTGTGCACCAGATGGAGATTTTTACTTGCAAAAATTATTCCAATCACGTCCAAAACATCCAAAACATTCTCAACACTTCAAAGACAAATACTAGATCATTTCTAAGCTTAAACACCACAAAATCTCATCATTTCTACTCATTTATACTCAATAAAAGAGGCTTTAAAGAGCCAAAAATCAAAGAGGGAGTCCATGGGGTTATACCTCTTGTTGCCTCTTCTTATTGTATGGATCTCTACCTCCTCTCTACTCAAACACCACCTCCTTCACCACCTAAACAAGCCAAGACTAAGAAACCTTAGAGATTGAAGGCTAAGATAAGAGGAAACCTTAAGATATGATGGAGAATGGATAGAGGAAATGAGTGTTGGAAACTTACTGCAATGTTTCTCTCTTCTATCAGACAATAACTTGGGAGAGGCAAGGTTGGAGATCAAGGAATAACAAATGGATAGTGTTGTTTATATAGGGTGCAAAACCCTAGGTAAGAAGGCCAATGATTGGTTGAGGGCAAAGTGGTAAAAACATGGCTAGAAAGTGTTCTCAGGCAAACATTTCTTTGAGTGGTGTGGTTCACCTAGCATCATGGACTAAGGCTAGAGTTGCTATTTTAAAACACTTTGGGGTTGAAAATGAATTTTCTCAAAAAGTTTTCTAGATGAACACTTGTTTAAAGCTTTCTTTGAATTCTCCTGGTTTCACTCAGATTGATTTCTCGATTTAAAACTTGGTACGCGAAGTACCCGAAGATTTAGGATTTTGAAATAAAATAAGTTTTGGTGTTGTATTAATTTAAAATGAGTCCAAAATAATTTACTCAAACACCAATTGATCGCAAAAATTTTTAATGGAGGGAAAATGGCTATTTTGAAATTTTGGTGGTTGATAGGTGGTTTGTCGGGTGGTTTGTCGGGGGTGATCCCGGGATCGAAAAGATGGTGCCACAGTGTCATTCAATGATCCGCACCTCTAGTGCCATTATAACTCTAACATGACACTGTGACACTTATAACCTGACCCATGCTCAACGGCAAGCTAGTCGAAGGTGGGTGTGTGCCTTCAGCACAGTCACTGCTATGGCCTGTACCTTTAGTACAATGACTAGGCACAAGTGGTGCCAATCTCCAACAATTCATTTCCACCAATCACAATCTCATCATCATCATCAGTCGCACCGGCCATTGCACAATGACCACGATACTCATCACCATTCAATCATTCAACACATAAGCAAATAACAATCAAGACACAACAACAACGACACGTATTACACATAAGTTCCTAGGGCGATACCCAAAACACCAAACGAGACTCATACACGAAAAACAGGGTACAACGGGACACAACGGGACACGGGGAAACATCAAAAGGGGAAAACACCACGAACCACGCCCGGTTTCCAGCGGGTAGGTGGCGGGTGGTCAGCCACCCACCGGTGGCCACTCGCTATTCCAGCGGGTGGCCGGCGGGCAGACCACCGCCCGCCGGCTGCCCGCTGGAACAGTGAACACGGGCAACGGGTAGGTGGCGGGTGGTCACCCCCCTCCCTACCCCCACTGGTACACAGACAACTTTTCGATCCCAGGATCACTCGTGGAACCCGAAACCATGTCCGGACACATAACGACAACACCACGTGTTCAATTAATGGAAACAAACCAAGAATCATACAAAATACGTTCAATCACGATCCCAAAACATGCCAAGACTCAACATAAATCATATAACGGTTCAAGAGTATCCTGAACCACAGGAATATTAAGAAACCTGTTAGTGTTTTAATTGCTTAAAAACCCCAACTTATAATTGGCAATATTATAATGGCAAACTAAGATAGGGTTAGCTTAGTGTCGGTTTGTTCTACTGAGGCTGATCAATCAGATACAACAACAGAGGGACTGACACTGAAGATCTGTTTTAGGAAGCTGTTTCCTTAAAGGCTGAACGCGGTTTAAAGAAGACTGAATTGGAAAGAAGATCAACGTATCTGTTTTGGAAAGGTATGGAACGAATCTTTAAGATCACATTCTTCAAATATTGTCCTACCATCTACAATAAAAGATATCTATGGAGAGTGTTCATACTATAGAACTATAAGTACTCTTGTTCGACAAGAATTAGGGTTACGCTTTTGAGAAGGAAGAAACACTCCAAACCAGTTTTACGAGATCAGATCTTTGATTATCATGCCTCTTCTCAATACAAAATGTTCATGGTGATTATGATGAAGAACTTGAGAAGAATTACTGTTGCTTAAACGAAAGGACACTACGATCACACTGTTGTGGGAACAACCGAGAAGAGTGTCATTGAAGTGGACTGCATCAGAGTTAGCTCTCCAAGTGAAGGGATTTCATTGGACTTCTGTATGCATGGTTCTCCATCTTCAACAATCCACTAAACCTGTGTAGACTGGGTACATACCTTGTGTGTGGCACTTGGGTGAGATTATTGTTTCTCTACCTTTGTACATTGGATTATTATTTAGTGGATTGGATGTCTATGTGATCGTCCCCCAGACGTAGATACACATTGTATCGAACTGGGTAAACATCTTGTGTGTTACTCTGTGCCGTTATCTCTTTCTATAAACATCTCAATGATCTGCCTTACTGACTGACTTCATCGTTGAATCAGTCAGTCCATTTCATCAGTTGGTTAATCCAGTAAATTTGATTAAAAATGAGGAAATGAAAAATTACAAAATCTATCATAGAATTACGAATAAGATATAGCAAGGAACATAGTCAATGGAACTTGTGAATCAAATTGGACTTTTACTAAATAATCAAGCTAATAAGATAATCAAACCTTAAGGGATTTAAACCCTAGATTTCTCTCAACACTAATTATATACTACCCAACTAAGCTAAACATCCATTTGGTAACCATAATCATTATTAATTACCAATAATCTGCCTTCATTGAGAAAAAGGGTTGATAATTAACAAAACTAAACTAAATCCCCCTCTTCCAAATTCGAACCCTGGCCAAACGCATAATTAACCACACGCTTTACAAATCAAGCTAAGCAGCCTCTTGGTGACTAAAATCCAACATTAAACTAATTACCCTTTCCAGAACGATGGACCCAGCATGAGGACTTACCTTCGTCTTCTTCGATCTGCTTCGTTTTGGTGTGCCGAGAGACAGCGGCGACTCCACGGGAACACCATCGCCCGTCGGTGTGTCCGCAGCCACCAAGCCGGAGGGCATCCTTCGGGCAATGCCGTCGACGAGGAGAGGGAAGCAGCCGTCGTGCAACTCCGCCACTCCGCCGTTACCCACCGCCGCTGTCCTATGTTGCCATCGCCGAACTGCCCCGCTTCTTGGCTTGTCGTGCTTCCTACATTGTTGAAGATAAGGGAAGGAATGGGGGTTTGGCGGTTGTCGTTGTTAAGTTTGGAGAGGATTGAACGAGGGAGAGAGAGAGAGGGTGAGGGTGGTGGTGCGAGGAGGAGGAGAGGCTCGTGCGTATGTATATCTATGTATCCGTACGTATTCTTATTGGTTTGGGTAAGGTATTAATACTATATATATACGTATAGTATGTATCCTAATCTAACTATATCTACATATATATATACACGTATACTAAGTATTCTAATCTATCTATATTAAATATATATATATATATTTTTTCTTAGTGGGATTGGGTTAGTTTAGATGATAAAATCATTTGAGCTAGACAATACCTGTTGTGCATATGGAACATACATATATGTCCTATAAATATATTTGGGCTCAGGGTTTGGGTATCTAATATCATAGCCTATATACTAATTAACCGAGATCCATATTAACATATTTAGTCTTATGTTGGTCCAAAAGGGGGTGTGGTAAAAGTCTAGAGGGGGGGGGGGGTGAATAGACTTTTAAACTTTTTCGCGAATGCAACAATTGCTAAGGCAACAGAGAGATCAAGACTCTTAACTAGATTGTTAGAGTCTTGTACGCAGCGGAATACTTAAATACGAGTTGTGTGATTGTGTCAAGTATATCAACGTGATTAGTAGTAAGTGAATAAAGCAGTAAATGACACAAAGCAATTTATAGTGGTTCGGAGGTGATTTAATCCTCCTACTCCACTTGCTCTTATCGTCCAAGAGCAATTCACTATATCCACCACTTCTTGGTTCCTAGATACAATGAATTTCCGTGATCTAGTGCTTTGATCACTAAGCCCACACTAATCACGCCCAGTGCCTCCAACACTGCTGCTTCGGATTTCACAGCTCCGTGCTACTTTCCAGGATTACACAGCTCCGTGCTACTTTCCCCCCGTCTTCCACGATCAGGTCGACGTATCCCGTGATCTGGTGCTTTGATCACCAAGCCCACACCAATCATGCCCAGTGCCTTCGACACTGCTATTTCGGATCTAACAGCTCCGTGTGACAATCCAGGATTTCACAACTCCGTGCTACTTTCCCCCTGTCTTCGACGTATCCCGTGATCTAGTGCTTTGATCACAAAGCCCGCACTAATCACGTCCAGTGTTCTCCAACACTGTTGATTCACTTGTTTGTAGAAAAACAAGTTTCACTGACTTTCCAACTTTGAGACTTCTTGAATGGATCTTCATTATGCAGCAAGTCTCTCAATGATGAAGAATTAAACACTCTTGAATATTTTCTCTTTGAGCTCTCTGAGTGTTTTTCTCACTTGAATATATTCTCACTTTTGACTATAGCACTCGTTCGTATGTATTGCTTGTTGCTTGTGTTGGAAGTGTCGAAGTGAGTTGATCTGCTTCATTCTTCATCCTTTTATAGCTGGTTTTGAGAAGTTGTCCGTTGGAAAAAGACAATATCAACTTTGAATTGTAAATCTCAAATTTGAATTCCAAATCTCAGATTTGAATTCTTGTAGCCTTTGCAGATGATATGTAGCTTTCTCAGAAGCTCATATTAAAAATGATATCTCTGATATTTTGGCCGTTGCTTAGCATGTGGTCCATGCGAAGAGACTTAAAATATTTCTGATGCAGATCTTGTATTCTGATGTATATCATGCGCCTTCTGGGACTTTCATCTTCTGTGTATTTTATTCTCTCTGTATGGCTACTGATGAAGTGTTTCGACCAATGATATCTCTTGATCTGGGTCTCATATTGATGGTGAGAATTCAATCCTTGATTGAAACTTCATCTCCAACTTCAGCTCTTACTACATATAGCTTTGGAATTTCATCTCCAACTTCAGCTCTTACTATATATAGCTTGACTTTGACTTGTAAATTGATCTCTCTAACTTTATCTCATACTTCATATTCACTTGACTTATGAAGACTTTGACTTTGCAAACCAAATATCTAACTTCATCTCCAATCTTCATTATTTAATTGATTTTGAAACCTCTGCTCCAACTTAGTCTCGAAACCTCTTTTGAAACCTCAGCTCCAACCGCATCTCTAACCTTGTCTCCAAGTTCTATTATTTAATTGATTTCGAAACCTCTGCTCCAACTTCATCTCTTCTTTATTTTCTAAACCTCTATTGAAATCTCAGCTCCTACTTCATCTCAGCTCCTACTTCATCTCTTTCTTAGTTTCGAATTTACTTGAATTAATTTAATTTCGAAACCTCTTTTCAAACCTCTATTGAAACCTCAGCTCCTACTTCATCTCTTTCTTAGTTTCGAATTTACTTGAATTAATTTAATTTCGAAACCTCTTTTTAGTCTCCAAGTTCTATTATTTTATTTAATTGATTTCGAAACCTCTGTTCCAACTTCATCTCTTCATTATTTTTATTTTCGAAACCTCTATTGAAACCTCAACTCCTACTCCATCTCTTCTCCTACTTCATCTCTTTCTTTATTTTCGAAACCTCTATTGAAACGATGAGAACTGATTGTATTGTATTTACTGAACTTGATTACAATGAGAGCAGATGATGTGAATATATAGAATAGAGAGTCATAGTGTGACAATGATAAGAAGTAGAGAGTCACAGTGTGACAAGGATAAGAAGTTCTAAACTGACTCATATACATAGAGTCCTAATACTCCCCCTCAAGCACAGTGTATACTAGTAACCTGTAGCTTGTCCCTTAAGGATGAAAATCTAGGTCCAGGCAGAGCTTTGGTGAAGATATCAGCAAGTTTATCTTTTGTGGAGATGAAGTTGACTTGGATATCGCCCGAAGCTACTCAATCACGAACAAAATGATAATCAATCTCCACATGCTTGGTGCACGCATGAAAGATTGGATTGGCACTCATATATGTAGCTCCTAGATTATCACACCATAATTTTGGAACGGAAATACCCGGAATCTGTATCTCACGCAGTAATGACATAATCCATAGAACCTCAGCACAAACATCTGCAAGAGCTTTGTATTCAGCCTCAGTGGATGACCTGGCAACAGTTCTCTGTTTCTTGCAAACCCATGATATAAGATTACTCCCCAAGAAAACAGCAAAACCACTCGTGGATTTTCGATCGTCAGGACAACCAGCCCAATCAGAATCAGAGAAAGCATGATGTCTCTAGATCAGAACTGTCGTATGCGTAAACCATGATCAACTGTTCCCTTAACATACCTGAGTACCCGTTTGAGCTGCTCCCAGTGTGATATGGTGGGAGCATGCATATGCTGGCATAACTGATTAACTGCAAAGGATAGGTCAGGTCGTGTGACAGTGAGATATTGCAGTGCTCCAGCTAGACTCCTGTACTGTGTGGGATCATCATATAGATCTGAATTGAAGGGGACAGTTTTCGAGACAGAGATAGGTGTACAAAGGGGTTTGCATTCAGACATTCCAGCCCGTTTTAAAATATCATTCATATATCGTTGTTGAGATAAAATAATCCCATTGTCACTCTTAACTGTTTCAATACCCAGAAAGAAATTTGGTTCACCAAGATCTCTGATTTTGAATGTAGCAGACAGTTTGGACAAGAGCTGAGACATAATACCCTGATCACTTCCCATTACAAGAATGTCATCCACGTACACCAATAGATAAACCAAAGCAGAGTCTTTAGAACAGAGAGACATTTGTCTTGGATGCTTGAAAGCCAACCGATAGTAAGAACGTATGTAGTCGATTAAACCAAGCTCTGGGAGCTTGTTTTAACCCATACAGAGATCTTTTTAACAAGCAAACATGATTCGGGAAGTTAGCATCAATATAACCAGGGGGTTGCTTCATATTAACTGTTTCAGCCAGATTACCATTCAGAAAAGCATTATGAACATCTAGCTGTTTGATAGACCACCCAGATGATAAAGCTAGAGATAGAAGGAGTCTTACAGTCGTAGGCTTTACCACTGGACTAAAAGTGTCGAAGAAGTCCTGACCTGGAACCTGATTAAAACCTTTCGCAACCAGCCTGGCTTTATGCCTTTCAATAGCACCATCAGCCTTTCTCTTCGTACGAAACACCCATTTACAACCAATAATATTCATACCTGCAGTGGGTGGAACTAGAGACCATGTGTGGTTATGCAGGAGAGCATTGAATTCTTGGTCCATGGCTTCACGCCACTTAGGATATTTGACAGCTTGAGAGTGACATGTGGGTTCCGTGGGATGTAACTGAGTTGCTAGAGCAAAAAGAGGAGCATCTGCGTTACTACGAGTGGCCATAGAGTGAGTACAGACATTGGGCCTGATGGACCACCGACGTGGACGGCCTCGCCGACGAGCAACAGGCTCCACAGGATCACCCGACGAGGCAGCCTGTCCGGGATCCACGGCTGGTTCGAATGAAGCAGGTAGCGGCGGTTCTGGCAGCTCATCATTGGACACGACAGGAATAGGTGTGCTGTGACTGAGAACAGATTTCGCCCAAGGTCTAGAAAACGGAGTAGATAGATCCTACAAAGAAGTTTTAGTAGCAAAGGGGAAAACTTCTTCATCAAATCTGACATGCCTGCATGTGTAAATCTTATTAGTATGTAAGTCCATGCATCTGTACCCCCTAAATGACTCAGGATAACCTAGGAAGACATATGGAGAAGACCTGTATGACATCTTATGACGATTATATGGTCGAAGATGAAGGTAGCATAAACACCCAAAGACACGAAGAAAAAGATAGGAAGGAGGGGATTTATGTAATAGGAGATGAGGACTGGAGTTATTTAATACAGAAGATGACATTCTGTTAATTAAATAGACAGCAGTCTCAAAGGCAAAATCCCAAAATTTCAAAGGAACAGAGGCATGAGCTAGAAGAGCCAGACCAGTTTCAACAATGTGACGATGTTTTCGTTCAACACGACCATTCTGTTCATGTGTATAGGCACATGATTGTCTATGTTGAATTCCTAATTGAACAAACGAAGAATGCAACTTTTTGTACTCAGCACCTAAATCAGACTGAATGGCCTTTATTTTGCAATTAAAGGACCGTTCAACAAGAGTACGAAATTTATCAAAGATGACATAGAGATCAGACTTTAATTTCATAGGGAAGAACCATGTATAACGGGAATAGTCATCCACAAAGATAACAAAGTAACAAAAGCCAGATGTAGATAAAGTGGGCGCAGGACCCCAAATGTCTGTGTAAATAAGATCTAGTACATGAGAACTAGAGGAAGCAACACGAGGGAGGGGAAAACAGGCAGATTTGCCTAATTGACACGCATTGCATAAAGAATTAGTACAACGAATATTATCACGAGATCCACTAACTAAACAAGATCGAAGTATATGGCTAAGAACACGGTTATGAGGATGACCCAGACGATTGTGCCAAGTGGAAGCCGAGGCACAAGCGGAAAGAAACGCTAACGGAGACGAACTAGGTAATGGAAAGTGTGTATAGTCCCCCAGAACTATTGCCCCGAAGAAGTATTTCCTTGGTATTGATATCCTTCACAACAAAAAAAGAGGGGTGAAACTAAAAAAAGACTTTATTATCGGATGCAAACTTCTGAACAGATAATAAAGAATTAGACAAACGTGGAACGTGAAGTATATCAGACAATGTGAATGATCTAGAAGGGGTAATAAAAGAAGCATGTCCAACATGACTAATAGATAAACCCATACCTCACCGACACGCAAGGTGTCATTGACAACATATTCTTCTGAGGTGGTCAAAGCAGCAATGTCCAGAGTAACATGATTAGTTGCCCCTGTATCCGGGATCCATGTCTGAGGGGTACCAACATTTGAATTATCTTGATATGTTAGATTGGCCTGAGGTGGGGAATCATACCGGTTATAGCACACATGAGCCTCGTGACCAGTTCGTCTACATATCTGGCACTGAACCTGATTGCCACCACTGTTGCGTCCGCGACCGCGACCACCACGCCCACGGCCAGCTTGCTGTCTACCGTCACCACTACGATTGGACATGTCGTTGCCACCGCCTGCTCGTTGTCCGCCGCCACGGTTCTGACCTCCCCGACCTGATCGGCCGCCACCGCGCTGAACAGCAAGAACAGCAAGAGCCGCCGAAGCACCGCCATAATCACGGCTGGCGATAAATTCCTGGGCGCCGAGGAAGTCCGCTAACTCCTGGAGCGTGACCGGCTGCCCACAGACGGCAAGAGACACGGTGAGGGCACGAAATTCCGGTCTCAAGCCGCGAAAAATAAAGAGATTCTGATCGTCAAGGGAGACGACGCAGCCGGCGAGGGTGAGCTCTTCAACAATCACCTGAGCTCGCCCGATGTAATCCGCAACCGACGAATCACCCTGGTCCAGTCCCTGCAACTGGCCGACAAGGTTTAACGCGCGGGCGCGGGAGGAAGACGACAACGTCTGAACAATGGCCTCCCAAAGGGCACGACTCATGCGACGTCCGACGGCGATTGGCATGACCTCGTCGGAGAGGGAGGAGACAAGCATGGACAACAATGCTTGATCTTGACGCATCCAAACGGTATAGGCGGGGTTCGGCCGTGGCATGGCGTCGGCGTTGTCGGCGTCGGCAGCAAGAAGAACAGCCGGTGAGGGTTTTGTACCATCAACAAACCCCATTAGGTCATGCCCGTGAAGAAACGGGACGACATGCGTACGCCAGAACAAATAATTCTTGTAGGTTAACTTCGTACTGATGAAGTGATGTGCAGTGGATAGCGACACAATTGACGACAAATTTGACGACATAGCAGCATCAGACACGGTTCGTTCGGAGGAATTAACAGATCCGTCAGCCATAGGGACGAGAGACAAAGAAAAAACCCTAGCTTACTGATACCAGATGAGAACTGATTGTATTGTATTTACTGAACTTGATTACAATGTGATCAGATGATGTGAATATATAGAATAGAGAGTCACAGTGTGACAATGATAAGAAGTAGAGAGTCACAGTGTGACAAGGATAAGAAGTTCTAAACAAACTCATATACATAGAGTTCTAATAGAAACCTCAGCTCCTACTTCATCTCTTTCAAATTAATTTAATTTCGAAACCTCTTTTCAAACCTCAGCTCCTACTTCATCTCTTGGAACAGATTTAAGGCTTCTTTATAAAATTATAGGGAGTGAGTTTTGAACCTAAAACCTTGCGGTTTATACATCAAGCTTTCATCCATCTCGGCTGTACAAATTATTAGTAAATATAGCATTCCTCTTGATGTACTTGTTTCTTTCCATATATGCTTGATCTTCAAGATAACTTCATGAATTTTCGTTTGCTTCTCGTTTCTTCGTATGAGATTCATCAGTATGACTTCTTCTTTGAGTTGGGCGTGTGGGCTTATTTTGTATACATATCATATGCATACATCTTCTTCTTCGTATTTTTCCCTTTCTTCATATTTGTTAATTTTCCTTTCATGGTCTATGACACGCCTAGACTTAACAAATTCAACTGGGGATTCTAAAATACAATTTGGCATATCAAAATCTATTACAATATATTCCTAACAATTTCCCCCCTTTTGATAATGCCAAAATCCTATACTAAGTCATTGGCTTTAAGTCTTTTCGAAAAATATTTTTGCTCAATTTTATTTGACAAAGCCATGATGAGTTTAACAAATATGTTCTAGGAAAATAAATTGACTCGTGAATTATTTTTAGACAAGTTTCTAATACGCATATTGCATTTTAAATTCTAGTCAATTTTCTCTTTTGTTATGCGTTTTACATGCTTGTCTTTTAATTCACATACTAATTACAAGTTAAGATATCAAAAACAAATATAGACCGCTTTAGGAAATTAACATAACTTGTATGATCATAATCAGGGAAAATACTTTGAAAATTTTGAAACAGTAGTTTTACAAAAAGTTTCGAAAAATAAGATCACATTACCTCTTTTGCCTCTTATCACTTCATCCGTTCTTCAGGACATCTTTGATGTGTTCCCTCATCTTGTACACATCATCCTTGATATGTTCACAGAAGAATTGTTTGTTGACTTGTCCGGCGAGGTAATTTTCATATGCTTCTTTCAAAGTTGTTCCCAGTAGAACTCCAGCTTCGATCCATTCAATGCATTCATTGAAACTTCTACCATGTCCAAGAGAATTTCCTGTGGTTCCAGTGAGTTTTTACAAATCAAACTACATATCCATATTCTTTCTCTTTCTATGTTCTTCCTTATTCTTTTTAGTTACCCAGTGAGCTACTTCAGCTGGGGATTGCTTCTTGATCATGACATGTGCGTTTTCTTTGGTCCATACGATAAATGGTATATCGGTTTTGGAGCAATTGAACCAATCATCAGATTTTCCTTTAGATGAACCTGCACCCAAACCATAGTTAGAAAATTGAGCAAAACCCAAACCACTTGGAGATGTTTGGCGTCCACGGCCTCGGCCTCGGCCACTTGGTGGTGTAGCTTGTGGTTGCCCAAAAAAGTATTCTTGTTGTTGAGCTGCCATATGACTGAGATATTCTTCCCCCCTTTTGGCTTTATCAGCAAGGAAATTAAGAACTCAGGTATCTCGGTCTTGGTTGGCTTTCACAATCTTGATTCCTTCACTGGCTACGTCAGAAGTATTCTGCATGTTTTCCAACTTCTGAGTCATAGAGGATAACTCAATTTCAAGTTGATTGATTCTTCGTTCTTGATCTTGTATGGCCTTCAGTTGCCTTATATGGCGTTCATAGTTGATCTTCTCGGCTTCCTCCTTTTCTTTCTTCAGATTTTTGATCACTTCAACCAAACTGGCAGTGATGTCAGCTTTCAAACGGCTTTATGTTCTGTCGATCTTGGACTCCAAAGATATATGATTATCAAAGATTTGCATGAAATTTGACCTTGTGTTGTCAAATTCTTGAATCGCCAAATGTCCTTGATCCTTCAAAGTAGTTCCGATCTTGTGGCAGATTGTATCTCCGGATTCGGATACTTTGGCAAACAAAGTTGTCAGAATATCATCTTCATCTTCTTCAGGCCGGTGGTGTGTTGTCCAGTTTAGATTATGTAGGGATCTGAGAAACTTCCTTCTTGAATCTGCTAGAACTGGAGTTTCCACAAGTTGTAAGCTTCTTCCTTCAGATGATTCGGCCGTGGTGGTATTTTCTTGACAACTGGCTTCTTTTTCAGGATTTTCTCCTTCTGTATTGCTTCCTCTTCTCCTTGATAATTTTCAATATCTTGAGAGAAACTTGGATTTGAGAGAATAGGCTGCTTAGACAAAGTTCTGTCTTCTAGTGGGGATTGGAAGTTTGTAGTAGCCTTGACAGAGACATTTTGGACTGCCACTTCAAACAGGTTACTTGTTCTTCCATCTCTTCTCTAATCTCATCTCCAACATTTTCTCGTATTTCTTCTCTGACCACGTCAACATCATCTCTAGCAAAGTCATTCAATTCGGTTTGTGGACCACCAACATTACTCAAAATTTGGTCATTATTTGTCTGTCTTTCGGCTTCAGTGACAGAAACATTGACCAAATTTAAATCACCAATCACAGTAGTGGTTTAGTGAGGGTGAGTCAGGAGAGAGACAATGCAATCATTACTTAGACAGTAGCATTTAATGCTCACAGTTTCTTAGAATTCTTTTAAGCACGTAATTGATTCGCGAAAGGACACATAAGGTGGAGATTGAGTAGGAGAGGAGGTTTAGGATTTGAGAGGAGATTAGGTTGGAGAGACGATTTAGGAGGTGGATTCTCGAACAAACAGGTTAGTTCTCTCACAAAATAAATAATATCAGATAAAATATCTCCATCTTTCATAAATAAAATAACAACCATACGATAAAATAATAATTTAAACACTTTGGTGGTATCAAAAGTCTTTTGGGATTGAGTTACCAAAAACAATTAGGAAACAAACATATTTATATATTCATATATATACACGTACACACGGTAATACATATATAAATCACACAAATTTTGGTAAATAATTAAATTTTGTAACTTCTTCCCAAAAACAAATTTTAGAAACCAAAAATAACTTGATACCAATTTTGAAAAAGGTTTTTCGTATGGTAAATTTCTAAACAGCAATTAAACACTCATAGCACATGCAATTTACGTAACAATTATTTATCATGCCACAAATAATTTAAAATCAACTTAAGAGCAATTAGGCATGTAAATAAATCATTCAAGAGGATTAATACACATGTACGAAAGATTTACTTGCATTTCAAGTAACAAATTAAACCATCATGCGATTAACCTCAAAAATTCCGAAAATTGCATATTTATCAAACAATTTTGCATGGCACATAAACACACGTAAAACATCACATGCAAATATATAAACAAATAGATAACACATATTGCAAAATTATTCACATAATTTTCAAACAAAAACATGAACAAACAATACTAGATAAATTAAATTAAGCGCATGTATCAATTCAAATTAGGAAATTAAGTCCAGTGATACTTAGCTCAATTCGATCATTCGCAATTCATGCCTTAAGGTAGCATATCTCGTTTCGCATAAAGGCTTTGTGAGAATGTCTGCAACTTGGTTCTCCGTAGGGATATACTCAATTTTTAGATCTTTCTTTTCAACATGATCCCTTATGAAGTGATGTCGAATGTCGATGTGTTTGGTTCTTGAGTGAAGCACCGGATTGTGAGTAATCACAATTGCACTAGTATTATCACAATAAATACTAACATCATCACAATTTACTCCATAATCCTTCAATTGTTGCTTCATCCACAATATTTGAGCACAACAACTCCCTGCAGCAACGTATTCGGCCTCGGCGGTACTAGTTGCGATGGAATTTTGCGTTTTGCTAAACTAAGAAACAAGCCTTCCCCCCAAGAATTGGCATGTCCCGGAGGTGATTTTTCTGTCTATTTTACAACCTGCAAAATCCGCATCTGAAAAAACCCGTTAGAGTAAAATCTGTACCTTTAGGATACCATAATCCTACGTTGATCGTTCCTTTTAGATATCTTATGATCTTCTTTGTTGCGGTGAGGTGGCTTTCTTTTGGATTTGCTTGGAATCTCGCACACACTCCCACATCATAAGATATGTCTTGCCGGCTTGCAGTGAGGTATAGTAGTGAACCAATCATTCATCTATACTTCGTTTGATCGACATCTTTTCCATCTTCGTCTTTGTCTAGCCTTAATGATGTACTCATAGGAATTTTGATCGATGATTTCCCATCAAGGCCAAACTTCTTGATAAAGTCGCGGGTGTACTTGGCTTGATTGATGAAAATTCCTTCTTTCATTTGTTTAACTTGTAAGCCCAAGAAGTAATTTAGTTCACCCATCATGCTCATTTCAAATCTTTTCTGCATAAGCTTTGAAAACTTCTCACATAAAGAATTGTTAGTGCTTCCAAATATAATATCATCAACATATATTTGCACTAATAAAATATGATCACAATCTTGAATTCTAAATAAAGTTTTGTCAACTTTGCCTTTGGTGAATCCACAGCTTATCAAGAACATTGACAAGGTATCGTACCAAGCTCTTGGTGCTTGTTTTAACCCATACAATGCCTTTTTAAGTTTGTAGACTTTGTCACCTTCACCTTTTACCTCAAAACCTGGGGGTTGTTCAACATAAACTTCTTCTTCAAGTAATCCGTTCAAGAATGCGCTCTTGACGTCCATTTGGTAGACGGTGGAGTCCTTGTGTGCGGCATAAGCTAGGAAAATTCTTATTGCTCCAAGTCTTGCTACGGGTGCAAAGGTTTCATCAAATTCTATTCCTTCTTCTTGCGAATATCCCTTTGCAACGAGCCTTGCTTTATTCCTAACAATCACGCCGTCTTCGTTGGCTTTGTTCCAGAAGACCCATTTTGTTCCTACAACATTATGATCACATGGTCTTGGAACAAGTTCCCAAACGTCATTCCTTTTGAATTGATCAAGCTCCTCTTGCATGGCGTCAATCCAACTTGGATCATTTAATGCTTCGTCCACTTCCATTGGTTCGATTTGAGATAAATAACACGTGAACAATGCTTCCATGGTTGAGGATCTTGTCTTCACACCGTCGCGTACATTTCCAATGACTAAATCTGGAGGGTGATTTTTAAGCCATCTCAAATCTGGTTCAAATGGGTGCATGATACTGGATGAGTTCGCTGGTTGAGAACTGGAGGTGTTGGTTCGAATTTCAGCATTAATTCATTGATCTCCAACTTGATCTTCAACCTCATCTCTAATTGGTTCTCCAACTGGATCTCCAACCTCATCTCTAATTGGATCTCCAACCTCATCTCTATTAATATTATAATTAATTGTGCCACATGCACTTTCTGGATGAGAGATAGGATTTTCTAGAGAATTGGTTTCCAGCTCATCTAAACCCCGCAAAATATTATCTTCACACATATCATTAGTATCACCAAAATCAATTTGACACCTGTTACCATTTTGCATGTCCTCCACGTCCAGTGCATTATTTTTGACGTGCGATTTTTCATCAAACACCATGTGTATGGACTCTTCAACCACCATTGATCTTTTATTTAATATTCTGAATGCTTTGCTGGTAGTCGAATATCCTAGAAAAATTCCTTCATCTGCATGCTCATCGAAAGCTTTTAGATGCAATTTATCATTAATATGAATAAAACATTTGAATCCAAAAATCTGAAAATAATTAATATTTGGTTTTCTCCCTTTGTATAATTCATATGGCGTCTTCTTGTACTGCTTGTGAATGATGCTTCTATTTTGTGTGTAGCAAGCAGTGTTGATAGCTTCCGCCCAATATCTTTTCGGGAGACCGGATGCACTGATCATCACTCGTGCGGCTTTTTTGTTGCGGCGTTCTTGCGGCAGATAATTAATGAGAAATTCCTTGTACATTGCAAAATGATTGAATCATGCTATTCACAAACTCGGTTCCACGATCGGTTTGGATTTTTGATATTTTCATATCCTTCTCATTTTGTAGTTGTTTCAATAGCTTTGGCAGCACTTGCTCAACTTCGCTTTTCTTCTTGATAAACACGGTCCAAGTGTACCTGGAAAAATCATCAACAACAACAAGAGTATATTTCTTACCACTTACACTTATTGGATCGACCGGTCCAAACAAGTCCATGTGTAGTAAGCTTAGCGGTCTCGACGTTGACTCTTGCGTCTTTAATTTGAACGACGATTTAATTTGTTTTCCACGTTGGCATGCTTCGCACACTTGGTCCTTCTTGAAGACAATATTTGGTAATCCTTCAACAAGATTTTTCTTTGCAAGTTGATTGATTGTCTTGAAGTTTAGATGGTTGAGCTTCCTATGCCATTCCCAATTAGCTTCATTCGAATTTCTGGCCATTAAGCATACAGACTCTTTGCTTGTGCTCCAATCAATAACGTACATATTTTTCTTCCTTGCTCCAGTGAGTACTACTTCCTTTGTTGTTTCATTTTTGATTAGGAATTTATCTTTGGAAAATTCCACAAGATAGCCTTTATCACAAAATTGACTAGTACTCAGCAAGTTGAACTTCAAACCTTCCACGTACGATACATCTTCAATTTTTATTCCATTTCTTTCAATCGTACCAACTCCTTTGGTATTCCATAATTTTGATTTCCTCCAAAAAACACTTTTGTTCCATCGATTTTCTTCAAATTCACTAGATATGATTTATTTCTCGTCATGTGGCGGGAGCAGCCACTATCGATGTACCAAGTATCCTACAAAAAAGATTAATTATTTTTAGGTACCCATTCTTGTTTGGGTCCTTTGTTGTTAGTGATTTTTGGTAGCCAAACCCACTTAGATCTTATTGAATTAAGATAAGGTGGTTTATAACCATTTGAGACTTGATAATCATAATTGATTCTAGAAAATATTTTTGGTGCCCGGTTTTGAAAATCATTTTTATATTTTGGCACCTGGGAAGAGGATTGTTGTTTTGGTTTATAAAGAGCATTAAACAAGGTTTGTACAACCAATCCTTTTGAGTGGGATAAAATCTCCCAACTTTGTTTCTAGAAAAGCTTCCCTCTTTTCTATGAAATATCTTTGCACTTAACTCATTGGCATATCTTTTGTACTTATTGAATTTTTGTTGCTTAGCCGTGATATTGTAATGATTCGGCCTAGCAATATTCAATTTTGCATTTAGTTGATAGCCAAGTCCTCGTTTCATTGTGCTATCCTGACTTTTCACAAATTTTACCACTTGCATTTTATTATTTAAAGTAGCAGTAAGATTAGTCAGTTTAGGAGGGGTTTGAGAACATGCGGAGTCATAACCTAGTCCGGTCTTATCTCCTGATGGCTTTTGCATGTTTACCATTTTATCCATTATTTTGAACGATTTAGTAAACGTAGCAATGGTAGCTCTTAGATTTTGTTCTCTAACCTCTCTAGCTTTACACTCTTCTTGAAGGCAAATATTTTTACTCTTCAAGTTACTCACTTCAAGTAAAGCATCTTGCAATTTTTTATTCATCTCTTCTTTTTCAAGAATTAGAATATTATTGCGCTCCTTGAGTTGAGAATGAGTGGCCAAGATCTCTTGCCAATCTCGCATTAGATTACCAATAGATTCACGAGAAAAGGAAGAACTAACTGAAGTAAAAGAATTAGATGTTACCTCTTATTCATCTGCTCCAAGAGCCATTAGACAATCTTCACTTGTACTCAACTCATTTGATTTGCATACTAGCGCTCTATCATTCTTTGAACTTGAACTTTCATCGCTTGATGACGATTCGTCGGACTCATCATCTTCATTCGGCTCATTGCTCATTAGCGCCTTTCTTTTGTCATGTTTGAATCTTCTATCTTTGTTATCGAATTTATTCGGTGTAGATTCAACGTTTTTGCCTTGATTTTTGCTAACGATCGGATGCCGACAATTTATTTTAAAATGTCCGGGTTTGCGGCAGTTGTAGCATAGATCGTTCATTTCATCAACTTTTTCTTCATTTGGCTTCCATGCGGCATTTTGGTTTCCACGAGAGAAATTTTGATTTCTTCATGATGAATATTTGTTGTCTCCTTTTCGCATGAATTTCCTGAACTTTTTAACAAAGAGAGCAAACTGTTCATCAGTCATAAAATCAATATTTTCTACTGACCTGGAGGTTGACGGTTCGGCCATTAGAGATGGATTTCGAACTTCATAATATTCATCATTTTTGGCCTTCATTTCGAACTCATATGCTTTAAGATCACTAAACAATTTGTCGGTTGACAACGTTCTTATATCTCAGTGATCTCGCATAGCCGTAACCTTCATGTCCCATGCGGATGGTAAGCCTCGTAGAATCTTGAGATTAATTTCTTTGCCAAGATCATTAATCTCTCCAAGAATTTTAATCATTCTTGCTTCCATATCAACAATGCTTTCACTTGATAGCATTTTGAAATCTTCGAACTTCTTCATGCGCCTTCTGGGACTTTCATCTTCTGTGTATTTTATTCTCTCTGTATGGCTACTGATGAAGTGTTTCGGCCAATGAGATCTCTTGATCTGGGTCTCATATTGATGGTGAGAATTCAATCCTTGATTGAAACATCATCTCCAAGTTCAGCTCTTACTATATATAGCTTTGGAACTTCATCTCCAACTTCAACTCTTACTATACATAGCTTGATGAGACTTCATCTCTTTGACTTTGACTTGTAAATTGCATCTCTAACTTCATCTCATACTACATCTCTAACTTTATCTCATAATTCATATTGACTTGACTTATGAAGACTTTGACTTTGCAAACCGCATCTCTAACTTCATCTCCAATATTTATTATTTAATTGATTTCGAAACTGATCTTGAAACCTCTGCTCCAACTTAGTCTCGAAACCTCTTTTGAAACCTCAGCTCCAACCGCATCTCTAACCTTGTCTCCAAGTTCTCTCTAACCTTGTCTCCAAGTTCTCCTCTTTTGAAACCTCAGCTCCAACCGCATCTCTAACCTTGTCTCCAAGTTCTCTTTTGAAACCTCAGCTCCAACCGCATCTCTAACATTGTCTCCAAGTTCTATTATTTAATTGATAACCTCAGCTCAGCTCCAACCGCATCTCTAACCTTGTCTCCAAGTTCTATTATTTAATTGATTTCGAAACATCAGCTCCAACTTCATCTCTTCTTTATTTTCGAAACCTCTATTGAAACCTCATCTCCTACTTCATCTCTTTCCTAGTTTCGAATTTACTTGAATTAATTTCGAAACCACCTACCGCATCTAACCTCAGCTCCTACTTCATCTCTTTCCTAGTTTCGAATTTACTTGAATTAATTTCGAAACCACCTACCGCATCTCTAACCTAGTTACGAATTTACTTCATCTCTTTCCTAGTTTCGAATACTTCATCTCTTTCCTAGTTTCGAATTTACTTGAATTAATTTTGAAACCACCTACCGCATCTCTAACCTTGTCTCCAAGTTCTATTATTTAATTGATTTCGAAACATCAGCTCCAACTTCATCTCTTCTTTATTTTCGAAACCTCTATTGAAACCTCAACTCCTACTTCATCTCTTTCCTAGTTTCGAATTTACTTGAATTAATTTCGAAACCACCACCTTGTCTCTTTATTAAACCACCACCTTGTCTCTTTATTTTCCTAGTTTCGAATTTACTTGAATTAATTTCGAAACCACCTTGTCTCTAAGTTCTATTATTTAATTGATTGATTTCGAAACCACCTCAGCTCCTACCCCCTTGTCTCCATGTTCTATTCTCTTTCCTAGTTTCCTAATTTCGAAACCACCACCTTGTCTCCAAGTTCTATTCTCTTTCCTAGTTTCGAATTTACTTGAATTACTTGAATTAATTTCGAAACCACTCTCCAAGTTCTATTCTCTTTCCTAGTTTCCTAATTTCGAAACCACCTTGTCTCCAAGTTCTATTCTCTTTCCTAGTTTCGAATTTACTTGAATTACTTGAATTAATTTCGAAACCACCTTGTCTCCAAGTTCTATTCTCTTTCCTAGTTTCGAATTATTCACTCGAATTTACTTGAATTACTTGAATTAATTTCGAAACCACCTTGTCTCCAAGTTCTATTCTCTTTCCTAGTTTCGAATTACTTGAATTAATTTCTTCATCTCTTCTAACCTCAGCTCAGCTCCTACTTCATGAAATATCTCTTCTTTATTTTCGAAACCTCTATTGAAACCTCAGCTCCAACTTCATCTCTTTATAAAATTGTAGGGAGTGAGTTTTGAACCTGAAACCATGCAGTTTAGCTTTCATCCATCTCAGCTGTACGGATTATTAGTAAATATAGCATTCCTCTTGATGTACTTCTTTCTTTCCATAGATGCATGATCTTCAAGATAACTTCATGAATTTTCGTTTGCTTCTCGTTTCTTCGTATGAGATTCATCAGTATGACTTCTTCTTTGAGTTGGGCGTGTGGGCTTATTTTGTATACATATCATACGCATACATCTTCTTCTTCGTATTTTTCCCTTTCTTCATATTTGTTAATTTTCCTTTCATGGTCTATGACACGCCTAGACTTAACAAATAAAATTGGGGATTCTAAAATACAATTTGGCATATCAGAATCTATTACAATATATTCCTAACAGCTTATATATATATATATATATATATATATATATATATATAGGATCGCACTCAGGTGCGAATGCTTCGCCCAGGCGCGAAATAGGAATAGATTCTGTCCGTCCACGTGTCCAGATCTAATGGATGAGAAACACTGATTTTTTAAAAAAACGCGGTGGCATTTTCGTAAATAATTGAATATCGAAGTGCAAGTAAAATGTATTACAAGTGCATGTAAAATGTATTATAGGTGCAAGTAAAAATTTACACAGAGCATCAATACTTAGTTGCACCTATAGTTCTAAGTAGTTGCACCTATAGTTCTAAGTAGTTGCACACATAGTTATAAGTAGTTGCACCCAAGTGTATGAATGTTTGCGAGTGGTTTTCAGGGGTATTACTACCAACTGAACTCAGATCAATGAATGTTAACAAGGCAAAATTACATGCACTCATAGGTGAAAGTAGGTGCACCTATAGTTATAAGTAGTTGCACCTATAGTTATAATAGTTGCATGACGGGCATATTTTACACTCATATTTTAGGTACATCTTTATAATAATTTTGCATTAATTATTTAATATTATTTAATAATTTGTTCTTTTTGGAGTTTAACAATTAATGAACTAAATATTGTACTATATATATATATATATATATATATATATAATAATTAATATATAAATATATATATATATATATGTTACGTACTGTATACTAAATATATATAATATATAATATATAATATAATATATACATATATATATATATATAAATATATATATTATATAATATATAAGAATACATACTAATATATATATTACGTACTACTAGTAAATAAATAAATAAATAAAAATATATATATATTAGAAATCAACAAATAAATTAAATAAATATAATATTTTAATTTGTTTGCTTTCCTAACAAAACATATGGTGCAGCAGCAAAAATATATTTCTAATGGGTAAGAATGTTTCTGCTGTGATTCAAAGCAAGCTTCCTAAAAAATGCAAGGATCCAGGTATGTTTACTATTCCTTGTATGATAGGCGATACTAAACTTGAGAAAGCCATGCTAGACTTAGGAGCATCTATTAATGTTATGCCATATTCTGTGTATGCCTCTTTAAAACTTGGACCTTTGAATGAAACTAGTGTAGTTATCCAGTTGGCTGATAGGTCTAATGCATACCCCAAGGGTGTAATTGAAGATGTATTGTTGCAAGTTAATAATTTAATCTTCCCTACTGATTTCTATGTGCTAGATATGGAAAATAATGATCATTCTGCACCTATTCTGTTAGGAAGACCATTTTTAAAAAACTGCAAAAACAAAAATTGATATTCACAGTGGTACACTTACTATGGAATTTGATGGTAATGTTGTTACATTCAATATTTATGATGCTATGAAATACCCTAGGGGTGATAACTCTGCTTATTCTGTTGATATTATTGATTCATTGGTTGAAGAAGTTTTTGAATTTCATGGTGAAGATAAATTAGAAGTTGTTATTTGTGAACACCTTGAAAAAGGAAATAATGAGTTTTCTCTGAGTGCCAATTTACATGAAGTTATTGCATCATTGAATCATTGTCCCAAATTGCACCAACAAAATAATGTTTCTTATATGGCTTTACCTGTCTCTATCAAAAAATTGTTACCATCTGTCGTGCAGGCACCTATCCCTGAGTTGAAGCCTCTTCCCAACCATCTTAAATATGCTTTCTTAGGAGAAAATAAAACATTGCCAGTCATAATTTCAACTAAACTCTCTGCAATAGAAGAGGAAAAACTTGTCCAAGTGCTAAAAGAACACAAAACTGCCATTGGGTGGACAATTGCAGATATCAAAGGGATAAGTCCATCCACTTGCATGCACCGAATTCTTCTAGAGGAAGGAGCAAAACCATCTCGTCAACCACAAAGAAGGCTAAACCCGCCCATGATGGAAGTAGTCAAGGAAGAGGTCCTCAAACTCCTTGGAGCTGGGATAATCTATCCTATTTCAGATAGCAAATGGGTTAGCCCAACTCAAGTGGTTCCTAAGAAAACAGGGATTACAGTTGTCAGAAATCAAAATAATGAACTTGTCCCCACTCGTATTCAAAATGGGTGGCGAGTTTGTATAGACTATAGGAAGTTGAATGCTGTTACAAGAAAAGATCACTTCCCTTTACCGTTTATTGACCAAATGCTAGAAAGGTTGGCCGGTCGCTCTTATTTTTGTTTTCTTGATGGTTATTCAGGTTATTTCCAGATTCCAATCGCTCTGGAAGACCAGGAAAAGACGACTTTTACATGTCCCTTCGGCACTTTTGCATATCGACGCATGCCATTTGGCCTCTGTAATGCCCCGGGTACCTTTCAGAGGTGTATGGTTAGCATATTTTCTGATTATGTTGGGCATATGATTGAATTTTTCATGGATGATTTTACAGTTTATGGCGACTCTTTTGACTCCTGCTTACATAACCTTTCACTTATTTTGAAAAGATGCATAGAGAGTAATCTTGTGTTAAATTCTGAAAAATGTCATTTTATGGTTAATCAAGGTAATGTTTTGGGGCATGTTATTTCATCTAGTGGGATTGAGGTTGATAAAGCCAAAGTTGATATTATAGAGTCTCTGCCTTATCCTACTACTGTGCGGGAAGTCCGCTCTTTTCTTGGACATGCAGGTTTTTACCGAAGGTTTATCAAAGACTTCTCGAAAATAGCACTACCTTTATGCAAATTGTTGCAGAAAGAGACATCCTTTGAGTTTCACAAAAAGTGTAAGGGAGCATTTGACGAATTGAAGGAGTTGTTGACGTCTGCGCCGATCATTCAGCCACCTAACTGGAACTACCCATTTGAGATTATGTGTGATGCAAGTGATCACGCAGTAGGGGCTGTGTTGGGCCAAAAGATCGGGAAATCATCCCATGTTATTTATTATGCTTCTAGGACTTTAAATGATGCTCAGAAAAACTATTCTACTACAGAAAAAGAACTTTTAGCCATTGTTTTTGCTTTAGAAAAATTTAGGTCCTATTTGCTGGGCACCAAAGTTATCGTTTATTCTGACCATGCAGCTCTTCGCTACTTGATGAAAAAGCAGGAAGCCAAACCAAGATTGATAAGATGGATTCTCCTCTTAAGTGAGTTTGATGTGGAGATCAAAGATAAGAAGGGGTCAGAGAATCTTGTGGCCGATCATTTGAGTCGGTTGGTACACATTGAACCTGAACCTCCGCTGCAAGAAGCATTCCCTGATGAGCACTTATTGGCTGCGACTGTGGTTTTACCTTGGTATGCTAACGTAGTCAACTTTTTGGTTGCCAACAAGTTTCCTCATAATTCGTCTAAAACCCAAAAAGATAAAATCAGGAGTAACGTCAAGTACTATGTATGGGATGAACCGTACCTCTGGAAACATTGTGCTGACCAAGTGGTAAGGCGGTGTGTACCTGATAGCGAAATTGCCTCAATCCTTGCCTTTTGTCATTCTTATGCTTGTGGCGGCCACTTTGGTGCTAAGAGAACAGCAAGGAAAGTGTTGGACTCTGGGTTTTATTGGCCAACTTTATTTAAAGATTCATACTCATTTTGCAAGTGTTGTGATGCTTGCCAAAAGTCAGGTAATTTATCCCGGAGAAATGAAATGCCACAAACTCCGATCCTATTTTGTGAGGTCTTTGATGTTTGGGGTATTGATTTTATGGGCCCATTTCCTGCCTCTTTTGGTTTTGTCTATATTTTACTTGCTGTTGATTATGTTTCGAAGTGGGTAGAAGCTAGAGCTACCAGGACTGATGACTCTAAAGCTGTTGTAGATTTTATCAAATCTAACATCTTTTCCAGGTTTGGCATTCCAAGAGCTATAATAAGTGATCAGGGTACTCACTTTTGTAATCGCACCATCGAAGCATTGCTTAAGAAGTACCATGTCACCCATAAGGTGTCAACTGCCTACCACCCACAGACTAATGGGCAGGCAGAGGTGTCCAACCGAGAGGTGAAGTCAATCCTTGAGAAAACAGTCAACCCAAACAGAAAGGATTGGAGTTTGCGATTAGATGATGCATTGTGGGCGTATAGAACCGCATACAAAACACCTATTGGTATGTCCCCTTATCGCATTGTGTTTGGGAAAGCTTGTCACCTTCCCGTTGAGTTGGAGCACAGAGCCTATTGGGCTGTCAAGAGCTTTAATATGAGCACAGAGCCTATTGGGCTGTCAAGAGCTTTAATATGAACACCGCAAGTTGCAACTTTCTGAGTTGGAGGAGATTCGCAATGAGGCCTACGAGAATTCAAGAATCTACAATGAAAAGACAAAAGCATTCCATGACAAGATGCTTTTGAGAAAGGAATTTTCAATTGGACAAAAAGTCCTCCTCTTCCAGTCACGTCTTCGGCTATTCCCAGGTAAGTTACGTTCTCGTTGGGTTGGTCCATTTATTATCACTAATATTTTTCCTCACGGGGCGATAGAGATTCAAAGTTTACAGACTTCAAAGATATTCAAGGTTAATGGCCATCGGCTTAAACCTTACCATGAAGGGGCTCAAGTTGAATATATTGCCGACACACTTCTTGAAGATCCCAGCTATTTTGAATAATATGAACAACTAGAAGGGGAGTTTGTTTTAATATTAATTTTTTTTTCTTTTCTTTTTGTTACATTTAATATCCTTTTTCTGTGCTTTTTTATTCAACATTGGGGACAATGTTGATAATAAGTGTGGGGGAGGGGATTTAGATTTTTTATTATTTGTTTGCATATGTCAAAATTTTCAAAAATTTTCACAAATATTTTACTAGTGTTTTATGCAAAATAAGTATTATTTTGAAAAAAAATATATTTTATTTTTCCTTTCTTGGAATTCATAACATGATTGAATAAATAGTTTGGCAAGTTGTGATTAATTTGTTAGCATTTCCTGTTCGATGTGTAGTGGCTAGATTAAGTAAGCAATAAACCTATGAGATTTTGAGCCATTGACTGACACTTCGGTCTTATTTTCTTTCTATTGTGTGATTTCTTCCATAATTTTGTTTCTCTAGAACTTGCCTTGATTCTCTTTTAAAGCTAATTAGACCATGCATGATTCAAGTGTGATTAAGGCCATTATTTGATTTTGAGCTTCACTAGCCAAATAACCAGTTTGTCCCATGATTTATTTTCCTTCGTTAACCCACTTTGAGCTTTACGACCATTCTTTTCTTTATCTTGAACCACATTACAAGCCTTTTATATCTAAAATAATGCCTTCACCCAGCTGAATAACTAGTGGAGCAAATTTTGGATTATTTTTGTAATCTACGTGAGGTTGGGAAGGATAAGTGTGGGAGAGATCACTTACTCTTATTAATATGATTGAGAGTGAGGTGAGTTGTATCTTCGTTGCCAATATGTCGTTGGTCTTCTATGAAAAAAGAAAAGAGGAAGCAGTTCACGATTCAAAAAAAAAAAAAAAAAAAAAAAGCATGAAAAATTGAAAAAAATGAAATGGAAAAATGAAGAATATACGTTTGAAAAAGAAGAATATTGCTGAAAATTTATGAGAAAATGAAAAAGAATCAGCAATTGATTTTGAGTTGAAGTTACTTCTAAATAAATGAAGTAAGGGGAAATTCTGGTAATACTGGGGAAGCATTCTATACTTTTGAGAATGATAGTCATATTGGAGCCTCAATAGGAAATGCTTTGAGTGAAAAATTGAGGGTGTTGAGCAAGTATCTTGGATTATTTGCTTATATTTTGCTCCTCTAGTTTGGAAGTTATATTTGAGCTACTTTCCTAAATATTTCCTACCTTAACCCTAGCCCCATTACAACCTGTGAAAAGTCCTTATGATTTGTGTCATGCATGACTCTTGTAGTGGTGATTGAGAAGATATGCAAGCCTATGGTAGAGCAATTTTATAGGAATGAACTTGAGTGAAATTTATACCCATCAAACACTTGAGTGATGAGTGACATTCCTGTGAGGGCTTACTTATTTAGTTTTCTCCATTTTCAAACAGGGTGCTAACTTATTAATTGCAGGGTGCTTCAGATTGTTGTTCATGATATGTTATGAGTTTTGGGAATTTCATTTTAATTTGCTTCGCAAATAATATTTTTGCTTGGGGACAAGCAAACGTTTTAGTGTGGGGGAATTTGACGGGCATATTTTACACTCATATTTTAGGTACATCTTTATAATAATTTTGCATTAATTATTTAATATTATTTAATAATTTGTTCTTTTTGGAGTTTAACAATTAATGAACTAAATATTGTACTAAATATATATATATATATATATATATATATATATATATATATATATATATATATATATATATATATATATGTATATATATATATATAATATAATATAATATATATAATAATTAATATATAAATATATATATATATATATATATATATATATATATATATATATATATATATATTTATTTATTTATTTATTTATTTATTTACTAGTAGTACGTAATATATATATTAGTATGTATTCTTATATATTATATAATATATATTTATATATATATATATTATATATTATATATTATATATGTTTAGTATACAGTACGTAACATATATATATATATATATATATATATATATATATATATATATATATATATATATTAGAAATCAACAAATAAATTAAATAAATATAATATTTTAATTTGTTTGCTTTCCTAACAAAACATATGGTGCAGCAGCAAAAATAAAGTCAATGGGAGCTATTCCAAGGCATTATTACAAGGAGTTTCAACATATGGCACAAAAGTAGGAAACAAGTGGTAGGAAATAGTTTAGGTTTATTTTTAGAATGCTATAAATAGTAGAAGTTTCTTATTGTAAAATGTTCATTCTTTCCCTCTCGATTATTCTCTAAAGTTGTTGTCAATGTCCATTCGTGGCTAATTTCTTTAGCTTGGTTTAGTGAATTGAAGCCCCGGAATTGATTATGCTGTAAGATTATTTATTTATTTTATTATATAATTTTTATGCATTTGGGTATTAAATATTCTTCTAAGTTATTTGATATAATTATTTGCTATATTAGATAATGTTGTGCTACAAATTATTCTAATATTCAGTAGCAACTGAGGTTAATTATTGACGGCTTAGTGATAATTGATTTCAGGAAGAATATTTTCCTAAATTAAATGCAACCGCTTGTGTTTGTGTTATTTAGTTTGTTGGTTTTCCTAGTTCCTATTGCTGCTATTAAGTTAAATATATAGCGCTTGTCTTAGGTTATTTAGTAGTTAGGGGTAATTAAACCGCTTGTGCTTTATTTACCTACAACTAAGGGAAAACAGAAATGAAATAATTTCACAACAAATATTCAATTGCATAGTAATTACCTTTTGAATCAATGATCAGTGTTAAATTCCGGTGGTGGATCTTTACTAACCAAGGTTTTCTATTATAGGTGCTTTCAATATATTGTTTTCATTGCTTTATTCGTTTATTTTCTTTGATTATCATCTTCATACCAAACCCCCCTTTACTTTAATTTGAGCACATACATTAAACTAGTTACTCCTCGTGGGATCGATCTTTACTCCCGCTACTACGTTTGTATGGTTTTAATTTGGGAGACTACGACAGCTCACCATTACACATAGAGTTATAAGCACACCCAAGTGCATGAATGTTTGCGGAAAGTGAATGTTAACAAGGCAAAATTACATGCACTTATAGGTGAAAGTAGGTGCACTTGTAAGTGATTTTACTTGCACTTCGATGTTCAATTATTTATGAAAATGCCAACGCGTTTTTTTTTTAAAGTTATTACATCTGGACACGTGTTGCGCGCTGATTCGTTCGCATTTCCCTCCTAAACACTTATTCGCACCTGAGTGCATCCCTATATATATATATATATATGTATATATATATGTATATATATATATATATATATATGTGTGTGTGTATATATATATATATATATATATATATATATATATATATATATATATATATATATATATATATATATATATATATATATATATATATATATATATATATATATATATATATGTTCTGGATCAGGTGAGGACCTATCTTTAGGGGAGGACGTGAGGACTAATCCAGATCATCGATTTTGAGTGATATAAAGGCTACGACAAAACAAAAACGCGCTGCCAAAGAAAGTGGGATGGATTTACATCATCACACTACGAATGCACAACAAACTGGGACAGAATGCACAACAAACTAACACAGAATGCACAACAAACTGAGAATGCATGCACAACAAACTGAGTACGAATGCAAAACAAAATGAGTACGAAAAATTAAATTCATTGCATATAATTAAATCACAACCGTTGGCTTAATTAAATGAAAGGATCAGATTAGGTCCTCACTTGATCCGAAATATATATATTTGTTGTAACATAATTAATTATAAATACATAGCGCTATTTGAGAAATATTTATATTCAATATAAATATTTGCGGGGTATCACAAATATGCAATTGAATATTTGTCGTGAAATTAGTTCATTTCCGTTTTCCCTTAGTTGTAGGTAACTAAAGCACAAGTGGTTTAATTACCTCTAACTACTAAATAATCTAAGACAAACGCTACTGATTTAATTTAATAGCAGCAATAAGAACTAGGAAAACCAACAAACTAAATAACACAAGTACAAGCGGTTGCATTTAATGTTGGAAAATATTCTACCTGAGACCAATTATCACTAAAGCCGTCAATAATTAATCTCAGTTATTACTGAAATTAGAATAATTTGTAGCACAATATTATCTAATATAGCAAATAATTATATCAAATAAATAACTAGTAGGTCTTCCTAGCAATTAAATAATACAACTATTCAAATAATTTAGAAGAATATTTAATGCTCAAACGCATAAAAATTATATAACAAAAATAAATAAATAATCTCACAGCATAATCAATTCCGGGGGTTCAATTTACTAAACCAAGCTAAAGAAAATTAGTCACGTACGTTTTACAACTTCAAAGAAAGAAGAATTAAGGTTATCTAGAGGAAGAAGAATGGACGTACGTTTTACAATAGAAAACCTTCACTATTTATACTACTCTGAGAATATTTTCCAATCATTTTCCTACCGTTCGTTTCCTATTTTTGTGCCGCACGACATGGTCTTCCGAAAATCCTTGTAATAATGCCGTTGGAATAGCGCCAATTTACTTCTTTTGCTGCTGCGCCATTCATTCTGTACAAAGAACACAATTTATTTTATTTGTTTTGTCTTTTCTAAGATTTTGGGTGGTTTGTAGGCCATAATGTTATAGGATTAGGATAGAATTAAGAAAATGGACTCAAAACATATTATTAACTAAATATTATTATAAAACACTAATTTAACTTTTTTTTGAATGTTATTGACTCTATTACATTGTAGCATCTGTTCAAACATACTTTCTCAACATAAAGAAGAACAAAAACACAAAGAGTCAACAATGCCTCTACTAAAACTTGATCTCATGACCTTTCATATGAGAGAGGTCACTATATGCCATCTAAGCACAAAGTGCTTGGCAAACACTAGTTTAACTTAATTAATTATTAAACTCTAAAATGAAATAATTATTAAATAATTATAAATAACTAATGCAAAAATATTATAAAAATGTATACAAAATAAGAGTGTAAAATATGCATATCAATTATCCCTTATGTCTTAGACACCAAAATCTCAATTGAGTCATGCACATCCATTTTAAATAAAGAGTAGCATGACAATAGATATTCGATGCAGCCTGGGAATTTTCGCGAAGAACACTGGAATTAAATGTACGCAGAAGCAAATGGGAATCATTTTTTAAGTTCACCAAAAAGATATAGAACACTTCGTGCTGATAACGTGTTATGAAAAATCGTGTTTTCTCGCTTGAACATACATCATAATACAATTCAATACCATACAACTAAAAAAAATTGAAAAGAGAGAAGTAAGAGCCCAGGGAAATTAAAAACCACTCTCATTTGATCATTGTCAAATTACACGGATACAATAGGGTAAAGACCCTAAACTATCCAACCATGATCCTAGAAAATAGGATGGTGGATAGAATAATGGCCACAAGAAATAATATTTTACAATAAAAAGAAGTTATCCACTTAATTTCTTAAATATTGTTTTCAAAATTTTTAAATTCAAATTTTTATTAACAATACAACTTTTAATATATGTGTAAATATACAAAATTTCCCATTAACAATAAATTTAATATAAAAATTAATTGTAAACATATAACTCGAATTTGAACTGAAAGACTAAAATAAGATTGAGAACCTATTTTTCACTAGTTTCCATCATATATCTCTATGCTCCTTTTCTTATATTTTCTCTTCCATTATCTTCCCACATATGTTTTACCCATCTAAACAACCATTTTTGTTGTATGAGGAACATATAGTTACCTATAATTCTAGTTTTCATGTGTATTGTAGAGGTTAGTATAACAATGTTTGTGTTTCATTTTTTTTTTTTTTTAAACTTTGTAGGACATGGCACAACTTGAACCATGTCCCATTTGCAATTATGTTCTTACCCAGCCAAAGCCATATAGATCTACTAAGTTTGGAATGGATGTCGTCAAATAAATGAACCTTTTGTTATAAATAAAACTTATGGTGGACATTAATATAGTAGCTTTGTAACGTCTGTAACGGATGTAATTATCCTTCATTATTGTATGCCTTTAGTGTATCTTGTATATATATCATTGTACTATGATGGATGATGATGAATGGATCTATCCTCCTTTTCTCCCTCATCTTTCTACTCTTATTCTCGTTCTTACTGTTCTTCACGAGCTAAAGGCCTGCAAACTAACTTGCAATACAACACGTTATCAGCACGCTCAAACTTGGTGAACGGTAATTTTATGTTATTCTAATGCACGTTATACTCGTTTAAAGCATTCTAGAAACTTTTATCATTATCCTGAAATGCTACATGCAACTGCATATACTATCATTTTTATGATCAGTGGATATATTTCTTGAATTATATGCTTTTTAGACAATTCGTATGGTATGAATGCATGATATACATTTTTCTTTCCCGTATTAATCATAGTTGTCTAGATACCTGCTACATTGACTTGATCTGCTTTTCGAAATACACACACAAAAATGGTATTTATATTATCTCATATGCTTTACGATTTTCTCAAAAATTTTTTTTTCGGTATTTCTTTTACATATTGCGTATATGTATATGTTTCGTATTAAAAATTTTTTTTTGGGAAAACCTTGGATTGGAGTACAAACAAAATCCATAATATGAGAATGGATTTGCTAGTGATCTTCCTTATCATAGATGGTTTTTAAAGATGATTGTCATCTTGTAGTGATCTTCCTTATATTACCTTTAATATTGAGTTCATATAGCTAGCAATGATGTGCCTTGTGCAACCAAATTGTTTCAATGACTATTCTCACATTGAAAACAAAAAAATTTGACCTTCAATTAAATGCTAAGAAATGTGATTTTGTATCATGGTTTTGGAAAAGGCATTGTTTTGTGGCAATTAGATATTGCATTTGTTTTGATTTGCCATAATAATCTTGATTATGATATGGGAATCATATTTTAGAATTCCTATTGAAATTGCTTATTCAAATTTTATGTGGTAATAATGATGATATTATGATTTTCAGTTACGATACACAAAAAAATGTTTATATAACATTATTACTATTAAGTAATATTTTTTTTCAATTGAGAATTTCATGTATCGTAACCTTATCATCATTATTCTTGGATTTTGATATCCATGTTGGTTGAGAATGAATATTTAGATTTATTCTCATATTCATACTTTTAATTCAAGATTATTATTATGCATATAATCGAATTAAGTGCATAGTATTATTGATTTAAATTATCCAATTTGATTATTTCTAGCATATGATGTAACCACACTTATCAAACCACACTGCCAGTACTTGCTTTGTTTAGTGACAGTGCTATTGTTCCTGGTTAATGTGAATACCACTGCTAATGAATCAATTAGTGTTGGTATTGGGGACTAGGGTCACACCTACTTGCGTGACTAATAATGGTGCACGTCAAGCTGCCAGTTCGGCCATAGCGTCTCGTGACTCTTATGTCACAATTAATACTTTAATAATTTAAATACTTTGGTCTAGCCCCATGTTCCAATTCGTGGCAGTGCATGTGCTTTCAATGAACCTGTTAGTGGTTGCCATGTTGTGTTGCTAGGTGTTGGCCCTAGTGTTAATGCTCTTAATGTTTATAAGATTTTTCTTAAATCTTAATGTAATTTTTGCCTAGAAATGAAGCACTTATTATATGACTGTCACTGAAGGATTGTTTTGATCAACAAGTGATTATAGCCAAAATTCTAAATATAGCATTGCCCAGAAGGCAACAAGTCATAGCACAAATTAAAAATATCAGCACTCGGGTAGTTTCCCCAATGTAAAATTGGCTTTGTATTATTTCACATGAGTCTTGGGCATTAGAATAAATCTTAAATCGGAGTATTTAAACAAAATTATAATGTCTAATTTTTTTTAATATAGTTTTACTCAGAAGGTAAATCAAGAGCACTAATTTTATTAGTCACCCGTTATCTTGCCTCAAGCTCTCGATTATAGATATTTGATCTAAAAGGATTTATAGACCCTAAGTCAATCCCTGAAGGATATTTGGTGTATGCGGGTCTTATTGTCAATGGTCGTATTGTACTCCAGTAGTAGTACATGACAAAATTATGCTAAGTGTTTGGTCATTGGGCTATTTTTTTAATAAGGTCTGGAAGACCCTGAATGTGGATTGATCTTTAAGGTGACTAATGACTCATGAATGAAGTTTGCAACTTCTATTTCTAATGTTATGCTACTCTCCAAAAGTCAATATTGACTCACATCATGTTGGTTTGCCTGAAGCAAACAAGTTGTGATTTTTTTACACATAGTAATCACTGCCTAAAAATTCTGACCGGCGCAGTTTGAAAATTAAATTCGTGAAAAATACTTGTTGAACTCCTTTTGGCATGAAATATTTTCTGGAGAACCTAGACTCGTGATATTTGATGTCTGTAAAAATATTTTGTTAAAAATATTCTTTGGTTATTCCAGAAAAATTTGTAAAGTTTTGGCAGTGTGCTGCCAATTATTTTTCTGCCTGGAGCAATGTTGAGAAAAATTTTGGGAAAAATACTTTTAGACCTTGGATTGGAATGAAAATTTTCGTGTACATTCTAGACTTGATGAACTACATATCTGCAAAATTTTGTGCCAAAATGTGTTACCATTTTTCCCCAGAAAATTCTGAAATCCAGGTCACAATTCTGAAAATCTTTTGCCATTTTCAGCTTGTATATCTTGTTTTTTTGTGATGTTTTCATGCTTGTATGAAACTATGAGATAAAATGAGAGATTTCTTGGAAAAGTACTGTTTTTGACTCCCCAAAATAGGAATGAATGGGCCCGGCAACAAACATGTGCTCATTATTTTTCGGCGAACGGTACATCTCTCATTTTTCTAATTTATGAATTAATTAGAATATCTCTTGTCATGTCATGCGTTGTGTGTACCAAATATGATGTGCATGACTAAATTGAGTTTTTGGTGTCCAAGACATAAGGGACAATTATATCACATATTGCATGTGCTTCTCTTTAATTGACATCATTTAAGCATATAATCTCTTGATTATGTTCATATAAGAGATTTTGTTATTTCTCTTGTTGGCAATTTATGATTTGTTATAGGCCATAGCTATTGAGATTCATCACCCAACTTATAAGTGGGACAATAGCATGAATTCTTAATATGGTTAGGTTGCACCTGTCGTTGCTAAACCTTAACTTGCATGTGGTAACAATTAAAGGCTATGACATGTTTACAGTGCTAGTTTCTGCTATAGAAACTCTTTGACATGAGATTTGGGCATATGATATTTAAATTTATAGCCCTCATTTTTTTTGTATATTTATTTGCCCAGAAGGTAGATTAAGGACTTTAATTCTCTAAGTCACCCTTTAGGATGAACCTTGACGATAAATACATGACCAAAAATGGTCCACCTATCCCATCAATCCCCGAAGGATTGCTATGACGTTACTATGAGTCAAGTTCTTTTTACCCAAGTCTAACTCAATGCATATCACAAATCAATCCCTCAAGGATTGCTATACCCCCTTTTCACCTAGTACGTGGTTTCAGAAGTAACATTTCCCTATCTGCGTTATTTTTTTTGCGCAGTCTATTTTATATCACCACCACAACGTACCTCTAAAAGGGCTATCAAAGAAACCTCCGTCTATTAATTAAATACCGAAAGCCCATGATAGAGGATCAATACATATAATTGGGTACGTTGACTGCATTCCTAATGAAGATTGTTTCTCGGCATTAGGGGAGATAATATACTACTCCGTAGCTTTTTGGAATGCCAAGAAATTTCATAAGAATAAAAACATCTTCATTATTTAAATCCATGTACTAGTTAGATTGAACTGGAAGTTCAAAAGATAATCT